>NC_053042.1:20618235-20927525 GCF_003473485.1 Medicago truncatula
CGTTGTTGGTGATTGATCATGTTAGATGTTTTATAAGAGGTGGTGTACTCTTACGTGTCGTTTTTATAAGAGGTGGTGTACTCTTACTTGTCGTTTTATAAGAGGTGGTGTACTCTTACTTGTTGTTTTTATAAGAGGTGGTGTACTCTTACGTGTCGTCTTGATAAGAGGTGGTGTACTCTTACTTGTCGTTTTTATAAGAGGTGGTGTACTCTTACTTTATCGTTTTTCTAAGAGGTGGTGTACTCTTACTTTGTTGTTGTCTATAAGAGGTGGTGTACTCTTACGTTGTTTATGTTGATGAGTATGATGAGGTTATGATGTTACCTATGAGTTGTTAAATGTACTCGAGGAGGGTTATGTTAAGTTGTCTTCTATTCATGAGCATTAAGGGGATGTTAAGAAGAATTATTATTGAGTGCATATGGTGATGTCTATGTTGTTAATTGTAATTGATGAATTTTACACTTATTATTATTGTTTGAGAAATCTCACCCCTTCTGCTTGGAAATGTTGCCCTTCGTATGGGTAACTTGTAGGTATCTGAAGATTAGTAGGAGTGGTGGCTCAAAGTGTCTAGGGCTCTGATACGTACGGGATGAGATTTTCTTATTGTTTTTCATTCCTATGTATCAATTTTTGAATATTGCTGACGTAGCCCTATGGTTGTTGAATTTATGTTGATAAGGCTTTTATGCCAAGATTTAATTATGGAGATTTAAATTGTTGTTGTTGTTGTTTTGATGCAAATTTTCCGCTGCAAAATTAAAGATGATTTTGAAGGATGTTTATTAAATAGATTTTATATTCTATTTAAGAAATTTTGAAAATATAGTGTGACATGCCCGTTTGAGAATTACTCTGATGCATGTTTATTAATTAATTGATTTTGGGAAACGGGGTGTTACAACACTCACTACAACTTCAATTAAAAATAAACATCTACCCAAAATAAATGAAGAAGTGATAACTTCACTAAGATCCTTAGGATTATCTTTAACTCAAAAGACAACGTTGGCTGGGTACTAGAGAACCCCTGTTGAAACCAAATACAAAAGCATCTGGTCACCAATCCAAGTCGTTTCTCTTCTATGGTTCAACCTTTATCACGATTTCTATGTAATTTAATCTATTAAAGCCGAAGTTGCTCAAACTAGTCCATCACAATAGTAGAGGTCATAATATAAATACAACATATATACATAAATCATGGAGGAAGTACACAATGCATGTTATAAAGATAAAGGATGCATAGTGATGACATGTTATCTTACGTTATTTTTAGCATATTTTTCAACCATTTTCAGTTAGTTTTAATCAAGAATAGAGGAGTATTAGAACAATTACCTATGGTTTTCGGAACATTTGTAATGTTTTCTAATTGAATTATGTAATTCTAGTTTTCTCCAAAACATACCAATTCTAGGGTGTTTTAATTTAGTTCAAGAAGAAATCATGCAAATCGACAAAAGCAAAAAATTTGAAGACTTTTGACAATATTGGGAAGACCATGAATGAAGATTCAAGAGGCCTCAGAAGACATTTCAAAGGGAGAAATTATGTTCTCAAGTCCCAAGACATCTTATATTAAAGCAAACACCCAAAAAGACGAAGAAACATGTGATTACACGCAAAAGCAAACACATGCAGCTTGAGCATGCTGCCAGGCGCTCTGAGCATGGAGCATGCACCTTGAGCATAGAGAAATGGCCTATGCACCCCAGCCATGCGCCTTGAGCATGCTGGGAGCGGATCAAAACTGCTTTTTCCACTTTTTTCAGTGGAAAGTCCAATTTTTCAACCAAAACCAAGCGAAAACTTGTCTATAAATACCAAACCGCTCACTTGTTATTTATCATTCAGAACAAAGCGGTTCAAGAGGAAGGCAACCATTAGGAGCTTCAAGGGAGGAGTCTCCTCTCACTCTAAGTCTCTAGGGTATGTTTTATTTCTTATGTAATTTGTTTTTAGTTACCATGAGTAACTAAACCTCTTTAGGCTAGAGTTCTATGATGAACATCTATTTTATTTTATTTTTTTAATTTAAGTTCTTTATGTTGAAAAAAATAAATGAAAAAGAAATAAATAGGTTCTGATAGGGTTTAAAATCAAAGAATCTTGAAGTGACAAGGGGGAATCTAAAACTTTTATTTTTACAAAGGGAAAAATCAAAACTCTCCCAAATGACAAAGGGGCTAAATATTATTTAACCCTTTTTACTTCTTCCTCAAGGAATAAGAAGAAAAATCTCTACTTCAAACTCAGAAATAATTAGACAAATCACAAGAAAGCGATACACACTTGACTAAAAAAACAATTCATGACAGACCAACTATTTGGACTTGAGTGTTCAGCAAGTAATAGCAGTGTTTTTCATTTGATCAGGTGTAGACTGTAGATACAACTCTGTAAACACAGTTTAATACACTCTAAGCTATAAATAACAACATCAAATCGCAATAAAGCTAGTATATAAACAAAGTAGAAAAAAAAACACTATGCAAAGCTATGTACCCGAATGGACACAGAACAAAAAACAACCCAAAATAAAAGAGGAGTTCATTATTTATTAAGAACATACAAATCCTTTCAAATTTAATTTCCCATTACTACAGATTGTGGTTAGTGAACTCCTATACACACGTTCACCGAAGAGTTGGAATTTCATAGTCCGTCAAACTTCTAAACTTCTATTTACAAGCACTTCATTTTAGCGATGTTGTTCAACCTGCAAGCAAGATAAACAAATATTATTACTACTAGGTGTATGACCAAAATGATTTCATGCTTTGCATACAATGGTAAAATAACGAAGGTTTGAAGTGTTTCTTTGGCCTTGGCAGGTTGTGCTTTATTATCTATGCCAGTTTGAATAGTAGCACGGTTACTGATGACTTAACAATGATTATGCATTGTTCATTCTCAGAGTCATAAATCGAGCCTTATACCCTTTTATTGTCAAAGATTAAGATAATATAAATGTCAGCATAACAGCATGACATAATGGATGGATATTCTCTCTTCCTCTCAAGGTTGGACAGGAAAGAGGGTAGTGGTTTCTTACTTTGTTCTCCATTTTGAAGGAAGTTCTCATTCGTAGTACCCAGGTAGGGACACCTTGGATAGCTCTCCATTATATCTGATAAGAAAGATACCAATCTGTTAATGCTAATGTACTTCATAGTTTGATGTACAAAATTAAAAAGCCTGGTTGAAAGATCATACATGAAGCATAAAGTGATTAACAATTTACTGATCATCATCACTCATCAGGAAACACATTCATGAAAGAAGAAAATCAAGCAACCACACCAAAACAGATGCAACGTTGACTAGTTATGAATTCGAAATAAAACATACCAGAACTCTGAGAAAAATCAGCTGTCAGATCTGAAAGGCTGAGGTTTCTAGAAATCTGCCCCAAAACTCCGAAGGATGAAATATCTGGGTCCAGGAGTGCTCCATTCATAGAATGAGAGTTTGAGTCAACACTATTGAATGATGTAACTGCTGCATCACCAATAGTTGGGCATGCTTCCAAGACAGTGCCATCAGGACCAAAAATATAAGGAGGGCTACCTGAATATCCAGGTTCTGATTTTATCATCCCCCCATTAATTCCTTGAATCAAACCCAAGCTTGAGTTTTGAGATGAAAGCATGCTTGGTGGGCTGCTAATCCTATTGCCACGAGCAGACATCTGAGCCAAATCGCGTACCCTGGTGTTCAGCGACGACCCACCATTATTAAACACATCATGCAGGGTAGAATCAAGACCATGTCGCATATTCTCTGGCTTCACAGCTGCACTGGCTTGCTCAGAAGCATAGCAAGATGGATTCTGAGGTACTGTTAAGAAAAGAGACAAGTGTTGGAAAATTGAAAAAGTAATTCAAGTCAGACGTGATACAGGCCTGTAGTAAAAAAACAAGCAACTGGATTGCACACTCGGTTTAACTATGCAACCACTTTCCAGCTTATCTTTACCTCTCTGCAAGAGTACAGGTTGTATTTTGAGAATGACAACACTTATCAACGTCAATAGAAAAATTATAGTAGTTTCCGTGGTATTCTTAAATAGTCTTTCTACTCTTACGAAGAAAGACACCGATTTTGCAGCTCAAAGAGGAAGTAAAAATAGAATTCCACCCATTTACTTTCTAACCAATTGCAGCATAGTGTAGTGAAAGGGAAGCTTTACAGAATCAAATAGTTATAATAAAATGCAATGGAGTCAGAAATCAACCAATCCCACCACACTCTTCAAAATAGGCATTTTCAGCTAGCTATCTAAAATTTCATTAGACAAGAAGATAAACTGTAGTTTATAACCAAGAGATGGATGCTTGGCGCAATGGTAAAGTTGTTGTCATGTGACTGAAAGGTCACGGGTTCAAGTCCTGGAAACAAACTCTTGTGTAAAGAGAAAGGGTAAGATTGCGTTCAATACACCAAATGGTGGAACCCCTTCCCGGACCCTGCGTATGCAGGAGTTTTGTGCACCGGGCTGCTCTTTTTATACCCAAGAAACCAATTTTTTTAATTGCAACATAACTGAACCAAATACTTAACTTGAGGCAACACAAACAGGAGTGCATGAACTATAAACAATACAATTTGAGCTTACACTTAACTTTTGCAATAATTCATAAATGTTAAGGCCCAACTAACTTTTTCCAATTATATGCAATGTGCTAGGGAAGGGTGGGGGAAGGTCGGCTGGGTGTATTAGAAGTGAAATCTAAAACCTAATAGAGTGAGTCAAGGAACCTGATATGCTCATCGAAATAACTTTTAAGAGACTGCAAAACAGAAATAATAAATGTTTACTCGAAAAGGATGAAAACAATGTCCATGAAACTAATATTGACTTACATGGAGGAATATGTGAACCGTTAGAGTTAGGTAGCAAACCAACTGCAGTTGATTGTAGCTGACTTAACTCAGCTTGTTCCTTCAGCAACCTGTTGAACTCTGTTATTTGCTCCTTCAGCAGCAACCTCAGATAATAGGCCTTGAAAAATTCTTGATTTTCTTCTTCGAGCTTTTGCCAAACTGAAACACATTAATACACACATATATATTAGAAAGAGAAAAATAAATCATGTCTGAAAACTAAGTATGTTTATTAGAATTTTTAGGAGTTCAGATAAAGAGAGAAGTGAAATAATAAAGATTTTCAATATTAAGTTAGTAATTATGGTTTAATATGACTGATGATCATTTGAAAAAAAATGAGACTGAGCACTAACCCTTGTATATACTGATACAAATATATAGGGAAGCAAATCATGATAATAATAAGAAATTACGGAAACTAATTATATGAGATAATAATAGATACCCTAAGATAAGAAACTAATCTTATGAGATAATCTAATATACTCTGAGATAATATCATGATTTCATAAAATAGTTTCACATCTTCTAAATGTTGACTTTGATATCTAATTTCATGCACTGCAGACTTTCAACAGCAACTAAAAATCATAACCAAACCTTAATCCAGATAAGAACATATTTACAAGGGACGTTTGGAAGCTAGAACATGACTTTTTTTTGGGTTACCATGATATTGGTACGAAGTTTCCACTGCCGCTTAGCAGTGACTAATCTCCGTCGCACCTGTGGGGCACACAAGGTGGGTTCAGGAATGGAACCCCTGACCACATGCTTAAGGGGCCCAAGTCCCTTACTAATTGGACCAACCCATCGTTGGTAGCTAGAACATGACTTTAGAAAGTACAAAAGCTGTGCTGGCTTTTATAATACTGCCATGACAAAATTTCAGAGCCTGTACTTGAAATTTCAAACATCAGCTATCGTCAAGTATGACATGTAGTTTATTATTTAACACTACCATTAGTCTGATGTAAGACTCATACTTTACAAATTTGGCTTCAACACAACCATTTTGGACTTCCTTCTTGAGGAAATATGTTGGAACTCACAGTTGAGGGTCATAATGTTGAAATTGAAGTGTGAATCTTGAATTTTTCCACATTGGTTAGAATGAGTTAAGCGATATGGGAACACCTATTTAGTAATTTGCCTTGAAGGTGGTCAAGATGTATTCCAATTTGTGTTGGCACGAAGTTCAAGGAACAATAAGTAAAATAATTGTAGAATACAATTACGAGAACTCAAGTGTTGACAAAATTTTCAACATAAATTCATGCCTCGGATAAGCACAACATGGACACGGCTATTATTTTGATGTGTATGTTCTTCCTTGCATTTTAGTAAAGAATCTATATTATTAAGTGCTAGCCATGTTGCAAACCCTCAAAGACAGAAGACAGAATATTATACAAAATTAAATAAAAATGACATATGGTGGGAAGATAAGTAATCATCGAATCAAAAACAGGAAACAAAGAACATATAGCAATAGCAGTGTAAAAAACTGCAACTTTTATAGCATGTGTCATATGCAATCGCAGCATCAGAGGATTCCATCATAAATACAGGAATATCCACAACATATGTAAAGGCAAAGAGACCCTCTCGAAGATTCTATCAACTCAAATGAAATTAAAACTTCACTAAATTGTCAAATGCACAAGGCAGTAAAGCAGGGGTAATAAAAGAAAACGAAAACAAAAAACACCACCGAAGAAAAATTACTACCAAGTTCAGTAAAACCAGGCTCAATTTTTGCTTGAGCTAGTAGAGTTTCCACAACTTCTTTTGGGTTCATATATAGTTGCAGACATCGTTCTATGAGATTTTGTACCTGGAAAGAGCCAAATAAACACGATAGCAAAAGTCAGATAAAAAAGAGAGTGGAGTGAATCATAAGGAGATATTGTAAAATAATATTAGTATCAATTAACATATTAACCCCATTGAATTTGCTGCAATCTTTCCTGGTTATCCTTTTATGTTGATTCTATTTCCTAATCTTTAGGGATTGGCTAGGTTAGCTTCATGTGTGTGTGTGTATGTGTGCGTATTGTATCCCCGTCTCTCTTTGATATATAAGTACAAGAAATACAACATTATTCAGTCTTAAGTTGGTATCAAGAGCTAGGTTGCAAAAACCCTATTTTCAAGGTTTAGCCACCATCAAAGGGGCTCTCCTAGTTTCAGTTTTGATGTCAGGTGTATACAAGGACATCACCGTTTGGATAAAAGGACACCAATCGGCCATGCCCTAAGTGCCAAAACTGGAGGATGTCTCAAACTCTCATTCATGTCATTTATGTGCCTGTCTTGCCAGCATGTGGGGTTCCCACACCGCCTTTCTTCAGCTGGTTTGCCATACTATCAGATCTTTCAGGAATGTTCTACACAAATTCTAGTTTGTGGGTCCCACGTCTTAGGTGTTTTGGAGCTTTCATTGCTGTTGTTTTGGTCTTTTCTCGTAATTGCGTCCAAAAAGTTTTCTTAGCAGCTGTTTTGGTCATTTGTCGTTGTGACTACGTTGCAAGGTCTGTTGGTTCAGTTTTCTGGTTTGCTTGATTGCTGTGTTTTTCATATATTGTGTGTAATGAATGTGATAGAACACTAAGATAAGGCACATTCTAGAAGCTTGTAGACGCTGTAGGAATGCAAACAGTAGCAACATTTATTGGAATCTAGGAAGAGTTTCAGTTATTCAAGAGAAGGAAGCCTAGAGGGTTAGTCATTAAGAACAGAGTTTCAGTTATAAAAGAGAGAGAAGCCTAGAGGGTGATGCATACAGAAAATTTAGTAAGAGTTGTCTAGGAGAGAAGTTCTTTCTGGTCTAGGAGCTTAGCTCTGGTAGGAGTTCTCTAAACTCTGGTTTATCATTTCCTTTTTTGTTTCATCAAAATTGTAGAGCTCTTAAACACACCCATTTACATTCAATAATACAATTTCTAGTTGTTTGCACCCCCTTTTAGCTCATTAGTATCCTTGTTTTTTTCGGTTGCCCACCTTGCTTCAACACTGTTGGAGATCAGTTCTCGATCATTGTAACAGGTTTTCTCTTCAGCCTGCTTACTTTGGCTCACTTTGGTAATTCTACTGTTTGTCTATCTCTCTATGAATTTTAGACGTTGATGTTTCTGATCATACAGTAGGTAATCCCTCTCATCTCTAATTTGTCACCTCATAAAACACCTCACCACATTACCCATGCTAATGGTTCCAACACAATCAAATCCCTTGACTTTGGGACATGACCATAATTAAATTATCAAAACAGATCTAAATATAGTCTATTTGCAAAAGAATATTAGCATAGCATAATTTCAAATATCTCAACAAAGTCATTGAGTATCGATCAATATAATGCTGAAGTTTCAAAGCGCCTTGAAGTTCCTAAGGAAACTCCTACTAAAGGGTTTTAAGAACGTAAAGTTCTCTCCATATTGCCTTCATCCTTCCCATAGAAAATCATTGTATATCTATTGCATGTTATTAAGGTTTTTCCTTGAGCATGAATTCACGAAATGATATCTGGTTTGTTATCTGTTCCCCGTTAAATTAAAATAGAACACAAATAAAGAACAATCTTTACGGAAGAAAACGACGTAAAAATGTGATTCACCGTAAACGAACATATTCATCTTAATCACACCAAGCCTCAAATAAACAATCTTTTGCAAATAAAATTGTATATCCAAGCATTCATTTTCATTTATGAAATAAAAATTGAAAAGAAAAGAAAATAAAAAGTATGTTGAACAGGGTGAGGCCCAAGATCAACTTACCAGCTGTATATCTTCCCGAGAAACCCGTCTCACGGATCCACTTGACATGTCTGAAGTTCCCAAATGCATTTGACATAATAAACATAAAGAATAATTAGAAACAGTAGATAGTAGTTTCAAGGCATGAAAACTGAAACTAACAAGACAAAAAGCGTTCAATTTTACTCCCTTGTCAGAAAAGTTTAAACCACTACCTAGCCTTCAAAGGATGCCAGTATTAAATTTTTCATCCTAAGAGAAATTCAACATCAATTTACACACTTTTTTTTTTACCAAACATCAATTTACACACTTAATCATGAAATATCACATCAAAATCACCTTTGTGCAATTCTAAGGATTCTTAATGACTCGATTTCACATGTTTCATATTTTTTTTTTGGTGCAATCATATGCACCAACAACTACGTTCACTTTATCCTTCATCCCACACATGAAGGCTTCCTTCGTGAACTGCCTGAACTTCTTTCGGTATTCGCCCACACTCCCAACTTGCCTCAACCCCATCAACACGTTTTGTCTGTAGACAGCCTAGAAACATGCTATATTCTAGTTTCCAATCACTGTTACCAATTCAATTACCTTCTAAACACAACGGTGCCACCTTTTGGTCCTTGAATAGGGGTGGCAAAACAGGCCCAACAAATTGGGCAGGCCTGTTTAGCCCGCTACTTTTAGCGGGCTTAGTCGAAGTTTTGAACTCATCCCCTCTACTTGGCCTGAGGCCCACCCCGCTTAACTCGCTGAAAAAACGGAGCGGGCTGGCTCGCCAATATATTTTACAGTGGAGTGACACAATATATTTTACCACAATTTGTCTCATAAGCTTGTTTTTACCACAAGTTTATTTGCTGCCAATATATTTTTTTAAGTAACAACATATTCTTTTTATAACGGGCCAGCTCGTCAACTCGTCAGTCCACCACTAAGCGGGGCAGGGTGGGATTTTGTTCTCGGTCACCTAAAATGACTTGATTCGGCTCATCTTGTTTTTAGCGGGCTTAAGCAGGGGGAGTCTAAACGGCTTTTCCATCTGTATTGGAAACTTGAGATATGCCAAAATAAAGCTAAACCTAATATATCTAGTCCGCCTAAGTCATCACCAGTGAAGTAGGTACCTCCAATCTTATCACCCTCTTTGCTTTTTCTTCCTCGTAATTACCCTTGTCTGTCACTTGAGGTGATAGCTCAGGACTAAGAGCTTAGCGTTGTAACCTCAAGGTACTAAGTTCGAATCCCCTCGGGAACGGTTGTAAAATGATCATTAGTGTGGAAAAGAAAAGCCTAAACTTTCTCTGAATGAATTAACCCTATTATAATTCATCTCAAAAGCTTAATTCACATAAACACAAACAAATTAAGCCATAATATGCCATCAATAATTAAGACAGAGAAAGTAAAAATGAAACAGAATACAAAAATTCAGAGAATATAGAAACGAAAAATACAGAAATACCGATTTATAAGGTTCTCTTCTCAATTCCAGAAAAAAAAATCACAGAATAAATATAAGATAATTTGATTGATGTAGAGAAAAGGTGAAAATGAAAAGAAAAATGATGAATTAGAAGCACGCGCGCACGCACCTGAGAGGAAAAGAAGAGCGAGAGTCGAAGAGAGAGAGGAAGATGATGATAAAAAAAAAAAGGTGGATGGATGGATGGAGGTGACGGAAATGTTGTAAAGAGCTTCCGATCAATATGATCACCTTTTCCCAGCAATAATACTTCGGTTATACCCAAATTCATATAAAAAACATAATAATTTTTTTTAATTAACTAAAAACTCATTTTCAATTTTTTTTTGGAAAGAAAGTAATTTTGGAATTTATTTTTAAGTGGAAAAATAATTTTGGATTGTTTACCAAAATGATTATATTTTTTAATCCAATTTAGTGTTGATTTTTTTTTTTGTTGCAAATAATGTCAGAACTTTGTCCATAATAATTGTAGCATCATAGTTAAGTTGGTAGAGACAATACATATGTAAAGTTTAAGTTCAAATTCCAACCACCACAAAAAAAAAAATTGTAGCAACATATTTCACGAATAAATGTACATAGCATCATATTTCACAGGAAATAAACAAGATGAATAAATGTAAAATACTTGACCAACTAATGAAAGTTGAAGTTCAACAAATTTTCTTAATTGTCCTTCTTTAAACTCATGATCATCTTAATTTTACGTGTTAAATGATCATTTTTCAAAATTTAAAACTAATTCTTTTATATAATTAAAATTAAAAAAAAAATACAAACTCTTCTTGTTGAACATCATTATTGACTTTACTCATCATCAATCAACCTACAACGCACTTACAAACAAGCAAACTTTTTCCCAACTAGGGGGACTAAGTGAAAAACAAGGGTTATCCAATTTGATCAAAGCATAGAGGTCTGTCCCCTTTTTCACTTAAGTGAATATAGGAAATATACCTATTTTAGAGTGCCTTGAACAATCCTAAAAGATACTTCTAAGACATGTAAGACACTATTTCAAGCTTGATGAATTTGGAGCCCTTAGGTTCTCAACCGAAGTTGAGACCCTGGATTTATTGAGACAATCCACAATGTTTGGCATCCACATTGAAACACCCCGTATTCCCAACAATGTAAATCATACATAAAATCAGAGTATTTCAACATATACGGAATGTCACATTGCTTTTCATAAAATCATAAATAGAATAAAATTACTATTTATTATTCAACTTCAACAACATATCATTTATTACTTCGCAGCGGAAATTATTCAACATTTAAACAACTTTGGCACACATGCCTCAACGTAAATTCTCATAAAATTTATTCCAACAACATGTTCATGAAAGTTCATAGAATAATACGTAAGGAATATAAAGCAACAACAAAATTCCAATCTCGTTACATATCAGAGCACCTAAGACACACGTGAGAGAATCCACTCACGACTGCAACTATTCTTGGTCACCTGCAAGTTACCCATGCAAAAGCAACAATTTCCAAGCAGAAGTGGTGAGATTCACAAACAATAATAATAGATATATAAATCATCAACTGTATCTAGCAATATAACTAACAACATATATTCAACAGTAATATTTCATACTTCATCAACAACAACAACACCGACAACTCAACCAACAACAACACCGACAACTCAACCGACAACAACGACAACAACGACTATGCAACGACACAACGACTAATGCGACAATGCAACATGCATGTGGTACCATTTCAACGTGTTTGAATGAACGAGCATTCACAGGGCATGAGCCCTCAACAATTTTGAATAAACTAGCATTCACAGGGAATGAGCCCTCAACTTCAAATCAACGTGTTGAATGACAAGGCATTCACAGGGCATAAACCCTCAACGGTTTTGAATGAACTAGCATTCACAGGGCATGAGCCACCAGCAATTTTTCAACATATTTGAATGACTAAGCACTCACAGGGCATAAGCCCTCAACGGTTTATAAGTATGCAATGGACTTAACTTTGTGTATATCGACATACAACTTAGCAACATCAATGACAAGGTAGACAACGGCAACAACAACTGTGCATAAGTAATTATGACCTACTCCACAACTTGGTCAACTGTGACACGACGACTCTTAACAGGGCATAAACCCTCAACGGTTTTGAATGAACTAGCATTCTAAGGGCATGAGCCCCCAACAATTTGTCAACATATTTGAATGACTAAGCATTCACAGGGCATAAGCCCTCAACGGTTTATGAGTATGCAATGGACTTAACTTTGTGTATATCAACATACAACTTAGCAACATCAACGACAAGGTAGACAACGACAACAACAACTGTGCATAAATAATTATGACTTACTCCACAACTTGGTCAACTGTGACACGACGACTCTTAACGTAGTATATATTCACATGGTCATATATACATATTTCATTAATCAATAATCAATCATGTTCTTGTTAAAATAATATAGTCACATATAATCATTATTATAACCAAAAGAATCAACCAAACAGTAAGCACGAGAAGGTACACGAAACACAAGATGTGGCTTCTGTAACGCCCTAGTAGTATTTTATTTATTTTAGAATTATTTGGGGTCTTTTGTGTGTTTTGCTTTTAAAATATTATATATGATTTATGTGGTGTGTGGTATTTATTTATATAATTTATTTAATATAAATAGAATAATAAGAGAAAATGAATTATTTTAGGAGGTTAGGGATTAATTGGAAATTAATAGTAATTAGGAGGGTTTTAATGAAATAAGGGAAGTTACACTTTGAGGGATTAAGGAAAGAAAGATTAGGAAAAACAGTTGTACGTGAAAACATTTGTGTTGGAGAGAAGAACTAGAGAAAGCAAGAGAAACCAAGAACAAGGGGGAAAACTTAGGAGCTGATTTGCTGTGTTAATTCTTCCTACAATTCTAAGGTAAGGGTGGGATTATCCTTCAATGATCTTAATATATAAATTCTGAAAAATTAACTTAAAAAAAATAGTTTTTGAAGGTAAATTGAGAAATTAGGTTATGAGACTGATTTTGAAAGAAATGGAAGAATCATGTTTAATATATTGTAATTTGATATTCTGTGTGATTTCTTAATCTATGATGTTGCTGTTCTCTGAATTTAGAATGAAATTAGGATTGGTGGAATGAATTGAGAAAGTTTGTATGATTGTTGGAATGTGTTGGATTGATGTTGTTATTGCATAAATTGTGTTTCCTTAGATGCTTAGTTGTGTATATGACCTGTAAACATTCCCGGAAAACGTTTTGGGTGATCAGGGGATTAAAATTGGGTTTTTGGAGTGATGAGAAGTCTGAAAATCGTAACTTTTACCCTGCCCAGATGAGTAGTCGCTTAAGCGAACTACCCGTCGCTTAAGCGAGCGATCAAGATCGCTGCCCAGAAATTGTCCTTAGCCGTTCGCTTAAGCGAACCGTGAGCGACCCGTAAGCGAAGAACTTGTTTAGATACGACATTGTGTCCGCTTGAGCGAACCCGTGAGCGAGCTGTGAGCGAGCGAAGCCTCAAACTTCCTGTAGCTGGTCGCTTAAGCGAGTTGCCCTTCGCTTAAGCGAACTGAGCTTTAGCCAGCCTTTTCTGAACCTTGTTCGTGAGCTAGGGGACCCCTTTTAGTATTCCTTATGTGTTTCCTTAGCTTGTATAACTCTTGTTTAGGTATCTAATCCTATTTAAACATAATGATAATGGTTTGATTGATTTCTATGAATTTTTGGAGATGTTGAAATGTGTGAACTAGGTGAATGAACATGTTGCATTTAGAGGAGTGGTGAGTCATATAAATACATACGTAATAGTAAAGTTGTATGTAGATATACACAGGTTGGGTAGTTCCATAAACATCAAGCGGGAGAGCTTCGGCTCTGGAACGCCTCGTCGTTCAAAGCGGTGGAACACTAGTTGTTCAAAGCGGTGTGGAGCGGTGAGGACTTAGGTCCTGCTGAGAATGCTTTAACCATTCGACAGCGGTGTGGGTCACGGCCCTGAATTATGGTACCACATGCATAATTGCATTTTTTGAGGAGTATTAGATGGGGATGTCGTGTCATAACATGAGTTGTATTTTGTTGATTGGATTCCATTATGAATGATTGTTGTTGATTATAAAATAACTATGCTTATTGAATAATCTTTGATATTGTAAGGTGTTAGATTTTCAGTTGATGTTTTTATATATTATTTTTGTTGATTGAGAATCTCACCCCTTCTGCTTGAAAATGTTGCCCTTCCTATGGGTAACTTGCAGGTGATCTTGAGTAGTAGGTGGTGGCTCAAAGTGTCTAGGGCTCTGATACGTGGGATGGGATTTTATTGTTTAATTTCATTCTATGTATCAAATTTTGGTTAATGTTGTTGTAGCCCTATGATTGATGAATTATTCTGGTTGAGGCTTTTATGCCAAGATATTATTTGGAGTTTTAAATAGTTGTTGACGTTTCAATGATAATATTCCGCTTCATAATAAACGACGATTTCGTCGGATATTTAATAAATAGATTTTTATATTCTATTTCAGAAATTTGAAAATGTAGTGTGACATGCCCATGTGGATTTATTACTCTGATGTGTGCTTATTTTATTTAAATAAAGTATATTTGGAAATGGGGTGTTACAATTGGTATCAGAGCAGGTTGGTCCGTCCGACCGTGTAGTAGAGTCGTGTTGAGCCACCTAGGTTAGAGTGTCAAACTCTAATGTTGTTTTGTTATGTTCTGAATTGTTATTTCTTATGTAGAATTTAGAAATGGCTGGTCGTAATGATGCTGCTATCGCTGCTGCACTTGAGGCTGTTGCTCAAGTTGTAGGACAGCAACCCGCTGCTGGTAACGGAGAGGTGAGAATGCTGGAGACCTTCTTGAGGAATCATCCACCGGCATTTAAGGGGAGGTATGATCCAGACGGTGCTCAGACTTGGCTGAAGGAAGTGGAGAGGATCTTTAGAGTCATGCAGTGCTCTGAAATTCAAAAGGTGCGGTTTGGGACGCACATGCTAGCGGAAGAGGCTGATGATTGGTGGGTAAGTCTGTTACCTGTGCTTGAGCAGGATGGTGCAGTAGTAACCTGGGCTGTGTTCAGGAGGCAATTCCTGAATAGGTATTTTCCGGAGGATGTCCGTGGCAAGAAGGAAATTGAATTCTTAGAGTTGAAACAGGGTGACATGTCTGTCACGGAATATGCTGCAAAGTTCACGGAGCTGGCCAAGTTTTATCCTCATTATACTGCGGAGACGGCTGAATTCTCCAAATGTATTAAGTTCGAGAATGGGTTGAGGGCTGACATCAAGAGGGCCATTGGCTATCAGAAGATCAGAACTCTTTCTGAGTTGATAAGTAGCTGCAGAATCTATGAGGAAGATTCAAAGGCTCATTACAAGGTGATGAGTGAACGGAGGGGCAAGGGACAACAGAGTCGTCCTAAGCCGTATAGTGCTCCTGCTGGTAAGGGAAAGCAACGACTGAATGATGAAAGGAGACCCAAGGGAAGAGACACTCCTGCGGAGATAGTTTGCTTTAAGTGTGGCGAGAAAGGCCACAAAAGTAATGTTTGTACCAAAGATGAGAAGAAGTGCTTCAGGTGTGGACAGAAGGGTCACGTATTAGCTGATTGTAAACGTGGTGATATTGTATGCTACAACTGCAATGGGGAGGGTCATATCAGTTCTCAGTGCACTCAACCGAAGAAGGTTAGGACCGGTGGTAAAGTGTTTGCCTTGGCGGGTACGCAAACCACAAATGAAGACAGACTCATCAGAGGTACTTGTTTCTTTAATAGTATCCCTTTAATTGCTATTATAGACACTGGTGCTACACATTGTTTCATTGCGTTAGAGTGTGCTTATAAACTGGGTTTGATTGTGTCTGATATGAAAGGAGAAATGGTCGTTGAAACTCCATCTAAGGGTTCAGTGACTACTTCTCTTGTTTGTTTGAAATGTCCTATATCTATGTTTGGTAGGGATTTTGAAATAGATTTAGTTTGCTTGCCTCTGACGGGGATGGATGTTATATTTGGGATGAATTGGTTAGAGTATAACCGAGTTCATATCAACTACTTTAACAAGACCGTGCATTTTTCTTCTGCTGAAGAAGAGAGTGGAGTTGAGATTTTATCTATAAAAGAGATGAAGCAGCTAGAATAAGATGGGATTCTGATGTATTCCCTAATGGCATGTTTGTCATTAGAAAACCGAGCTGTGATCGACAGGTTACCAGTAGTGAATGAGTTTCCTGAAGTTTTTCCGGATGAGATTCCCGATGTACCACCAAAGAGGGAGGTTGAGTTCTCCATTGATCTAGTACCAGGAACGAAGCCGGTGTCGATGGCACCTTATCGTATGTCGGCATCTGAACTTGCTGAGTTGAAGAAACAGTTGGAGGATTTACTCGACAAGAAGTTTGTAAGACCAAGTGTTTCACCGTGGGGAGCGCCTGTGTTGTTGGTAAAGAAGAAGGA
This sequence comes from Medicago truncatula, assembly GCF_003473485.1. NCBI lineage: Eukaryota > Viridiplantae > Streptophyta > Magnoliopsida > Fabales > Fabaceae > Medicago > Medicago truncatula. The sequence goes on from NC_053042.1 coordinate 20,634,876, forward strand.
TGGTAGTATGAGGTTGTTTATTGACTACCGTCAGTTGAATAAAGTTACGATAAAGAACAGATATCCTCTTCCGAGAATTGACGACCTGATGGATCAGTTGGTTGGTGCCAAGATTTTTAGTAAAATTGACTTGAGGTCAGGTTACCATCAGATCAAGGTGAAAGATGAAGACATGCAGAAGACTGCCTTTAGGACACGATATGGTCATTACGAATATAAGGTGATGCCTTTCGGTGTTACTAATGCGCCTGGTGTGTTCATGGAGTATATGAATAGAATTTTTCATGCTTACCTGGATAAATTTGTGGTTGTATTCATTGATGACATCTTGATCTATTCGAGAACCGAGGAAGAGCATGCAGAACATCTGAGAATTGTGTTGCAAGTATTGAAAGAGAAGAAGTTATATGCCAAGTTGTCGAAGTGTGAGTTCTGGTTAAGTGAAGTAAGTTTTCTTGGCCATATTATTTCTGGTAGTGGTATTGCAGTGGATCCTTCAAAGGTTGATGCAGTATCACAATGGGAGACTCCAAAGTCGGTGACGGAGATCAGAAGTTTCCTGGGTTTAGCTGGTTATTACCGCAGGTTTATTGAGGGATTCTCAAAGTTAGCTTTGTCGTTGACTCAGTTAACTTGTAAGGGTAAGTCGTTTGTATGGGATGCTCAATGTGAGAGTAGCTTCAATGAGTTGAAAAGGAAGTTGACAACCGCACCTGTTTTAATTTTGCCTAAGTCGGATGAACCGTTTGTTGTCTACTGTGATGCGTCTAAGCTGGGTCTAGGAGGTGTTTTGATGCAAGATGGTAGGGTAGTAGCGTATGCTTCTAGACAGCTGAGAGTACATGAAAAGAATTATCCTACTCACGATTTGGAGTTGGCCGCGGTGGTTTTTGTATTAAAGATTTGGAGGCACTACTTGTATGGTTCCAGATTTGAAGTGTTCAGTGACCATAAGAGCTTGAAATATCTGTTTGACCAAAACGAATTGAACATGAGGCAGAGGAGATGACTTGAATTATTAAAGGATTATGATTTTGGCTTGAACTACCATTCGGGTAAAGCTAATGTAGTTGCAGATGCGTTGAGTAGGAAGACGTTACACATGTCGGCCATGATGGTGAAGGAATTTGAGTTGCTTGAGCAATTTAGAGATTTGAGCCTTGTTTGTGAGTTGTCACCCCAGAGTGTGCAGTTGGGTATGTTGAAAATCAATAGTGAATTCTTGAATAGTATCAGAGAAGCGCAACAGATTGATGTCAAGTTTGTGGATTTAATGATTGATAGTAATCAAACTGAAGATGGTGATTTCAAGGTCGATGAACACGGTGTGTTGAGGTTCCGAGGCAGAATTTGCATTCCTAACAACGATGAGATGAAAAGGTTGATTTTGGAAGAAAGTCACAAGAGTAGCTTGAGTATCCATCCGGGAGCTACAAAGATGTACCACGATTTGAAAAAGCTGTTTTGGTGGGCTGGTTTGAAGCGTGATGTTGCTCAGTTTGTATATGCGTGTTTGACTTGTCAAAAGTCTAAGGTTGAACATCAGAGGCCTGCAGGGTTGTTGACACCATTGGATGTACCGGAGTGGAAATGGGATAGTATTTCTATGGATTTCGTGACGAGTTTACCAAACACTCCGAGAGGACATGATTCTATATGGGTTATAGTCGATAGATTGACGAAGTCGGCGCACTTTATTTCGATAAATATCAGTTTTCCGGTGGCGCAGTTGGCAGAGATTTATATCCGGGACATTGTGAAGTTGCATGGTGTTCCGTCGAGTATTGTATCAGATAGAGATCCGAGGTTCACATCTAGATTCTGGAAGAGTTTGCAAGATGCTTTGGGTTCGAAATTGAGACTGAGTTCGGCTTATCATCCTCAGACCGATGGCCAGTCTGAGAGGACGATACAATCCTTAGAAGATCTTTTGAGGGTATGTGTACTTGAGCAAGGTGGAGCGTGGGATAGTCACTTACCGTTGATAGAATTTACTTACAACAATAGTTACCATTCGAGTATTGGTATGGCACCGTTTGAAGCATTGTATGGTCGAAGATGCAGGACTCCTTTGTGTTTTGAGTCGGGAGAAAGTGTGATGTTGGGACCAGACATAGTTCAACAAACTACAGAAAAGGTTAAAGTCGGGAGAAAGTGTGATGTTGGGACCAGACATAGTTCAACAAACTACAGAAAAGGTTAAGTTGATAAGAGAACATATGAAAGCGTCGTAGAGTCGACAGAAGAGCTATCATGACAAGCGTAGGAAGGACCTTGAGTTTCAAGAGGGAGATCATGTGTTCTTGAGGGTCACTCCTATGACAGGTGTAGGTCGTGCATTAAAATCTAAGAAGTTGACTCCAAAGTTTATTGGCCCATATCAGATATCTGAGAGAGTTGGAACAGTGGCTTATAGGGTGGGTTTACCCCCTCATCTTTCGAATTTGCATGACGTGTTTCATGTGTCACAGTTGCGGAAGTATGTACCTGATCCTTCGCATGTTATTCCAAGAGATGATGTGCAAGTTAGAGATAACCTTCCGGTGGAGACCTTACCTTTGAGGATTGATGATCGAAAGGTGAAGTCTTTGAGAGGTAAAGAGATACCTCTTGTAAGGGTTGTTTGGGGTGGAGCATCTGGTGAAAGTTTGACTTGGGAGCTGGAGAGTAAGATGCAAGAATCGTATCCGGAGTTGTTTGTTTGAGGTAAGATTTCGAGGACGAAATCCTCTTAGTTGGGGAGAGTTGTAACGCTCTAGTAGTATTTTATTTATTTTAGAATTATTTGGGGTCTTTTGTGTGTTTTTCTTTTAAAATATTATATATGATTTATGTGGTGTGTGGTATTTATTTATATAATTTATTTAATATAAATAGAATAATAAGAGAAAATGAATTATTTTAGGAGGTTAGGGATTAATTGGAAATTAATAGTAATTAGGAGGGGTTTAATGAAATAAGGGAAGTTACACTTTGAGGGATTAAGGAAAGAAAGATTAGGAAAAACAGTTGTACGTGAAAACATTTGTGTTGGAGAGAAGAACTAGAGAAAGCAAGAGAAACCAAGAACAAAGGGGAAAACTTAGGAGCTGATTTGCTGTGTTAATTCTTCCTACAATTCTAAGGTAAGGGTGAGATTATCCTTCAATGATCTTAATATATAAATTCTGAAAAATTAACTTAAAAAAATAGTTTTTGAAGGTAAATTGAGAAATTAGGTTATGAGACTGATTTTGAAAGAAATGGAAGAATCATGTTTAATATATTGTAATTTGATATTCTGTCTGATTTCTTAATCTATGATGTTGCTGTTCTCTGAATTTAGAATGAAATTAGGATTGGTGGAATGAATTGAGAAAGTTTGTATGATTGTTGGAATGTGTTGGATTGATGTTGTTATTGCATAAATTGTGTTTCCTTAGATGCTTAGTTGTGTAAACATTCCTGGAAAACGTTTTGGGTGATCAGGGGATTAAAATTGGGTTTTTGGAGTGATGAGAAGTCTGAAAATCGTAACTTTTACCCTGCCCAGATGAGTAGTCGCTTAAGCGAACTACCCGTCGCTTAAGCGAGCGATCAAGATCGCTGCCCAGAAATTGTCCTTAGCCGTTCGCTTAAGCGAACCGTGAGTGACCCGTAAGCGAAGAACTTGTTTAGATACGACATTGTGTCCGCTTGAGCGAACCCGTGAGCGAGCTGTGAGCGAGCGAAGCATCAAACTTCCTGTAGCTGGTCGCTTAAGCGAGTTGCCTTTCGCTTAAGCGAACTGAGCTTTGGCCAGCCTTTTTCTGAACCTTGTTCGTGAGGTAGGGGACCCCTATTAGTATTCCTTGTGTGTTTCCTTAGCTTGTATAACTCTTGTTTAGGTATCTAATCCTATTTAAACATAATGATAATGGTTTGATTGATTTCTATGAATTTTTGGAGATGTTGAAATGTGTGAACTAGGTGAATGAACATGTTGCATTAAGAGGAGTGGTGAGTCATATAAATACATACGTAATAGTAGAGTTGTATGTAGATATACACAGGTTGGGTAGTTGCATAAACATCAAGCGGGAGAGCTTCGGCTCTGGAACGCCTCGTCGTTCAAAGCGGTGGAACACTAGTTGTTCAAAGCGGTGTGGAGCGGTGAGGACTTAGGTCCTGCTGAGAATGCTTTAACCATTCAACAGCGGTGTGGGTCACGGCCCTGAATTATGGTACCACATGCATAATTTCATTTTTTGAGGAGTATTAGATGGGGATGTCGTGTCATAACATGAGTTGTATTTTGTTGATTGGATTCCATTATGAATGATTGTTGTTGATTATAAAATAACTATGCTTATTGAATAATCTTTGATATTGTAAGGTGTTAGATTTTCAGTTGATGTTTTTATATATTATTTTTGTTGATTGAGAATCTCACCCCTTCTGCTTGAAAATGTTGCCCTTCCTATGGGTAACTTGCAGGTGATCCTGAGTAGTAGGTGGTGGCTCAAAGTGTCTAGGGCTCTGATACGTGGGATGGGATTTTATTGTTTAATTTCATTCTATGTATCAAATTTTGGTTAATGTTGTTGTAGCCCTATGATTGATGAATTATTCTGGTTGAGGCTTTTATGCCAAGATATTATTTGGAGTTTTAAATAGTTGTTGACGTTTCAATGATAATATTCCGCTTCATAATAAACGACGATTTCGTCGGATATTTAATAAATAGATTTTTATATTCTATTTCAGAAATTTGAAAATGTAGTGTGACATGCCCATGTGGATTTATTACTCTGATGTGTGCTTATTTTATTTAAATAAAGTATATTTGGGAATAGGGTGTTACAGCTTCAACCACAGAGCAACTCGCCAGGCGAGCCCATCAAAGGACTACTCACTATACAAGGTTATTAGACCCTTTATACTAAGTAAAGCAACACAAGGACTCATTAGACTCTTTATACAAAGTTATTTCTTTCATAAAAACACCCCTAGATAATTAGGATGAAGTCCCTACACTTGGAAATAAGTTTGGAAACAATTTGGTTGAAGAAAAATGCATTTTAAAAGTTTCTTGTAACATCCCAGACTGCTTTCAGGATTGTCGACTGACCCCACAAACCAACACGAGTCTTTTCAGCATGTTTTGTCCTCACTCGCACGCTTACCAGAAAACTTCCCGGTAGGTCACCCATCCCAAAATTGCTCCAAGTCAAGCACGCTTAACTGTGGAGTTCTTATGGAATGAGCTACCGAAAAGAAGATGCATCTTGTTGATATAGGTAGTACCAAACAATTCTTATAAGCCTTCTTTCAACCATGCAGTCCCATACCTGCACGGCCTCAGGAACCCTCTCATTTCGGTGTGATTCAGTTCCTCTAGAAGCTGTTAGGAGCCGCTCATTGTCGTGCCTTGTGCACCGGCGACCACTCCCCGCCCTCGTCAACCTTGGGTGTTACATTTATGGTCAGGCAAAATCGTAGCCCGATTTTTCCCCATCGTAGTACGATTTTTTTTCGTGCTGAAACACCCCAAAACCTGGTCAAAAGCGTAGTCCGATGCCTAAAATCGTAGTCCGATTTCTGCCTGACAGACAACATCAGATTTTCCAATTTTCACGTTTTCGTGCGTAAAATCCAAACCATTAACCCGTTTTCGATGCCGTTTTCGCCTACACGCTCCTGACAGTTAGCTCTATCATAATCTACAAAAAAAATCAAGTTTCAACCACCCAAAAATCGGTTTCCAGAACCTCACATAATTACTTATTTGCAAAACGTTTAGACACCAACTTTTCAAGCGAAAATCCCAATTTTCCCTAATTTAATCCCCAAAACTGATTACATAAATGTTATACGATTCTACCTATGACCTGAACACAATCGAAACACAATTGCCATGGTTTCTACACTTTTCTAATCGAAATCAACAATGGAAAACCTAATTCCCAATTCCTAAAATCAAGAACAACCCTCATGTTAAATCAATTTCATAATTTACATACACCATAACTATTGAAGGTTAGCCTCACCCTTACCTTAATTTAGATGAACAAAGCTCTACAATCTCTCCGGTTCTTCACCTGGCTACCTTGGCTCTTCTCCCTTTTTCTCACAAAAGCTTGTTTTTACGTGAAACTATTTTTCTAACTTCTCAGTTTTCTAATCCCTTAACTTAACTCCCAATTATTTTAATTAAATCCACACAACTCTCCTTATTTCTAATTCAGCCCCTAAACTCCAATTATTTCTCATTCCCACATATTCTTATAAATAATAAAAATACATCATTTAATAAAATACAACACACCACAAAATCAACGTAATTCATATAAGTTATATAAAAGACTTTAAATCAACTAAAATAATTAAATAATTAAATAGAGCGTTACACACATCATTATCCGTTTAGGAACTTCAACTTTCCTAATGTGGTGTGGTGTGGCCAAGTCTTCCACAATAATGACAACTAACATTTTGAGTATGAGGTTTGTCATTGTCATTCTTGCTTACATAGGAATATTTCTTATAGGGGCTTTGAAAGGGTTTTCTATTTTCCTTTGACTTCATGACAAACTTCATCTCTCCTTTAGCTAGCTTATGAGTTAAAATTTCAATTTCTTTGTAAAGGCTAGGACATGTCTCACAACTAACAAAGTTCTTCCAATTTGGATCGTACTTGAACTTTGCTTAGATGGCTCTAAACAAGGATTTATAAGTTTTTCATTGACAAGATATGCACGCTCTTGCTTTCAGTTTTTAAACTGCTTTTGAGTTGTGATAAATCATTTTCTAGCTTTAAAATAATTTCCTTTTTCGCTATTATTTTATCGAAAGCATTTAAAGCCTCACAATGCATCTCTTCAATGGCTTCTTGTAATACCTTATAGGAAGGTTTAAAATTGGAGTCGTAATCGGAGTAAGTTACCTCATGTGTGTTTCTCTTGGTGTGGCCCTGTTTACACTAATTTTTGGTAACATAAACTTCATTATCCATCAATGGTTTAGGATCAGATAATGTCTTTTTAAAGTGGTTCGTTCAAGTCTTGCGATTTATGACATCACTTCCTGCATTCTTTAAGAATAAAATTGTTGTTCTTTTTGATGTTAAAATTGCATCCGACACCTTGTAATAACAAGTTATCTCATGACAACATAGTTAAAAAATGCTCAAGTGAGCATATTCGAAAGAAAGGAAAATAAAGAAAGATGAAAAGAAATGTAAATTGCAAAAGAAAAAGAAAAATAAAGGAAGAACAAAGTAATATTAAATTATAGGAATTCAAGGGGTGGTTGAAAACTGTCAATCTATCCACTCCTGAACCTGTTTTGCTCCGCGGCGTGAGAGTGTTAAAGTTTCAGAAATTAAGAAACCAACCATTTGTTATTATTACAAACTGATATATATATATATATAGAAACAACTTCCTATAACTTCATAAGACACTAGGAAATAACTTCGACGCACTTCAGCCTTGTTTGCTGCTACACGCTCCACTTTGCCTTATTGCACCCCAACTGTAACTTCAGATTATTTCTACTCGTCTTTGGTCGAAAAACTATATGCATGCAACACTTGGTCGAATTTGCGGTATGTCAAAGTCTGTATGCTCTTGATCGAAATTGCGGTATCTCTTTGCACTTTGCAGCATGTCGAAATAACTCATATGGCTTGTCGAAATATAATCATGACTTCTGTAACACCCCAGACTGCTTTCAGGATTGCCGACTGACCCCACAAACCAACACGAGTCTTTCCATCGTGTTTTGTCCTCACTCGCACGCTTACCGGAAAACTTCCCGGTAGGTCACCCATCCCAAAATTGATCCAAGTCAAGCACACTTAACTGTGGAGTTCTTATGGAATGAGCTACCGAAAAGAAGATGCATCTTGTTGATATAGGTAGTACCAAACAATTCTTATAAGCTTTCCTTCAACCATGCAGTCCCATACCTGCACGACCTCAGGATCCCTCTCATTCTGATGTGATTCAGTTTAGCCTAGAAGATTGCCAAGAGCCGGACCACTCCCCGCCCTCATCAGCCTCGGGCGTTACATGCCCACCAACTTCCGCATGGTTCTCCTCGAATCACATCGTACTGGGAGAGGTCTGCTCTGATATTTTATTTTTGGTACTAACAGAAGTCCCCCAAAATGTTGTTCCTCAAAAGAAATGAGAGGAATAACATTTTGAAACATAATACCAAAAACAGACATTGCACTGGTCTTCTTCAACCACTTAATTGTTTTTCTTTTTCATCTCTTCAAGCAAAATTCAAATTTGGTAATCCGTTGATCAAATCCAAAATGGATTTATCATGTGAATTGATCTCAAATATATATTGGCTTTAATGAACTTCAAATAAATCATTCATAGATCAATTGGCAGTATGTGTATATATCATTCATGGATCACTTCAAAACACATGTATACTTGCCTTTTAGAAAAGGCTTAAATATGAAAATAGTCCCTGCAAATATCTGACATTTTGGTTTTAGTCCCTGTAAAAATATATTTTTGGTTTTAGTCCCTGCAAATATAAAAAATTTGATTTTGGTCCTTGGTATTTTGTTTTACTCCTTGTAAAATTGATTCATATTGGATTTGGTCCTTGTAATATGTAGAATATTTGATTTTAGTCCCTCAAAACGAGGACTAAAATGAATATTATAGGGACCAATTTCAATATGAAATGATTGTACAAGGATTAAAACAAAATACCAAGGACCAAAACCAAATATTCTATATTTGCAGGGACTAAAACCCAAAAAATATTTTTATAGGGACTAAAACCAAAACGCCAGATATTTGCAGGGACCATTTCCATATTTAAGCCTTTAGAAAATTCAGACCATTTAATATGATCATGGTTTTCAAAGAACCATTTTAATTTACAATTTCAAAAACCGTATTTATGGTCACGATCTGACTTTTCAAAACCATTTTGATAAGATTCTCCAATTCAATTGGTGTCCTCCTTTAATGGCTTCAACAATTTATTATTATTTTTTAAAATATGGCTTAAAAACCATTTTGTGTACAATTTATGTTTCTCTAAAAGCATTTTCTTATGCATATAAAGTGTTGAATCATGCTAAACTTGAAGTGTCCCACCGTGATGGTCAATTTTTTTACACCGATTTTTGGTAACGTAAACTTCATTATCCATCAATGGTTTAGGACTGGATAATGTCTTTTTAAAACAGTTAGTTCAAGTCTCGCGGTTTATGATATCACTTCATGCATTCTTTAAGAACAAAATTATTGTTCTTTTTGATGTTAGAATTGCATCCGACATCTTTTAATAACAAATTGTCTCATCATAACATAGTAGGAAAATGCTCAAGTGAGCATATTCGAAAGAATGGAAAATAAAGAAAGATGAAAAGAAAAAGAAAAATAACGGAAGAACAAAGTAATATTAAATTGCAGGAATGTAAATGGTGGTTGAAATCTGTCAATATATCTACCCCTAAACCCGTTTTGCTCTGCGGCGTGTGGGTGTTAAAGTTTCATAAATCAAGAAACCAACCATTTATTATTATTACAAACTGATATATATATATATAGACCTTGTAGAAAACCTACCACTAAATCCTAGAGTCTAAATTAAAAGTAGAAACAACTTCCTATAACTTCCTAAGACAGTAGAAAATAACTTCCATGCACTTCAGCCTTGTTTGCCGCTACACACTCCACTTTGACTTATTGCACTTCAACTGTAACTTCAGATTATTTCTACTTGTGTTTGGTCGAAAAACCATATGCATGCAACACTTGGTCAAAATTGCGGTACGTCGAAGTCTGTATACTCTTTATCGAAATTGCGGCATCTCTTTGTAATTTGCAGCATGTCGAAATAACCTATCTGACTTGTCGAAATATAATCATGACTTCGACCAAATATTATATTTTTGGTATTAACAGACCCATGAAGCATAGGTTAGCAATTTCATCATTTTCGGTATCACTTGCCATGAAGGTGGATTCTTCATCTTCCCAAGCTATATAGGCTCTTTTTTCTTCTGACTTTCTAGATGAATTTGATCTTCCTTTTCCCATAGTTAGTTCTAGACATTCACTCTTGTAGTGACCTATCTTTACTCTAAATTGAAGCCTTCCTAAAGTTAACAAGGTTCTTGTCATTATGCTTTAAACCATTCACGACTGTAGCCTCTCACGAACAGCCCCATTTCTTCCTCGTTTAGTGTATCATCATCAGATTCACTTTCACCTTGCACTGAAGAACTAGCCATGGGCGAGTTGGAATTTAGTGTAATTGACATCTTTTGCTTCTGTTTGAGATCCTCCTCACTAGATTTCAACCATATAATCTCATGCTCATGTTCCTAGAGTCTTCCAAAGAGAGTGGTCGGTATGGCAAGGTATTACGCGCTAGGGGGGTGAATAACGTTTAGAAAATTTATCGAGTTTATAGCGAAAGCGTTTTCAATAAAAGCGAATTACGACTTGTTTGATTATGCAAGGTTCAATGGCTAAGACAAATTTAATAAAACTATGCACAAGGATAAGATTAACTTTGAATTGAGAGATTCTAAGTAATCTAAGCACAATCTAATATTAATGAAATTCACATAAGTTACAAAACAAGTTCAATCTCAAACCAAATCTAATAGCAATTAATCAATTATACTTATGAACACAATTGTAAGTGTTCGATAAATTGACAATGAATTGAAACTAAGTGTGATCTTATAGTAATGTAAGACAAAGTAAATCAAAGAACAAAATCAAGTTTAATGGTTTAAACCTAGATCACACAATCTATACACGAACAATTTATCAAGCTTCAAATACAAAATTAAGGCTTAATAGCTCATTTGGTCCCTCAATTAATTTCCCGTTTTCATTTTGGTCCCATATCTAATAAAACACACGTTTTGGTCCTTCAATTATAACCCCGTCGGTCAAAACAATCCCAATCGTCAACTAAATTCATTTCCGTTAGTTTTTCGCCACGTGGACACTCCAACGTGACAGGTATGAAGCCAAATGTTAGGGTTTAGAGAGAGAAAGGTCTGGTTTTCGAAAAATAGAAAGAGGTAGAGAGAGAAAGACAAAAACACTTACTAAGGGAAGACGAAGGGATTCACGGCGAAGAAGAAGGATCTGTTCAAGAAAAGCTTAGCAGATTCGAACATGGCTGGTGAAGACGAAGATTTTGCACTTGTTGATGAGGTATGTTGTTGGTTTTTCGTTGATTTCAAAAGTTAGGGTTTGTGTTCCGGTTTATGGTTTTGAAAAACTTGAATGGTTTCTGATTTTGGGTTAGGGTTTGATATAAAAATCAATTTTTTATTCGATTTCAAAAAAGTTCAATGTTTTCTTGTTTAGGGTTTGTGTTCATACTGGATTTGAAAAAGTTTAATGATTTGTGCCTTCTGTTTGTCTGGGTTAAGTTAATTTTTTTCGATTTTAACAGCTAGAGGGTCGTTTTGTGCTTGTCATTCACCATGCGGGAGGTTTCCCATTTCAATCAAGCTGGGTATGATGGGATTGAAACCGTACTAGAGTGTGACCCAGATTTCTGGAGTTATTTCTCCTTGCTATCAACCTTAAAGCGTCTAGGTTACCCAATGTTAAGGTCCCTTTCGTACTATGACCCTAGTCTACTGATGGAGCTTGTTAGATTGAGAGATGATCAAGGTTGTAGAAGGATGATGCATATTTCTATAGAGTTTGATAGGGTACACCTTTATGTGGTTCACACTGTAGGAGAAAATCCACCATTGGCACCTCTAAACCCTTTGATTGAGTACCCTATAGAGGTTGGGAATGTGGGAGTTGTTGTGGAAGAGATTGTTGAGGAGGAGAATAATGTGGTCGAGAATGATGCTGATAATGTGGGAAATGAGGGTGTTGATGATGTTGTGTTTGAAGATGCAATGAATTTTGGGGAAGATGTGGGAAATGAGGGACCAGGGGTTGAAGTGGGAAATGAGGGTGTAGAGGTTGAAGTGGGAAATGAGGGAGTAGAGGTTGAAGAAGGAGGATATGTTGTGGAAGATAAGGTGGTTGGTGGGGTCAATGGTGAGGGACAGGGAGTAATTGATGAGGGACCCAGTCTTGTGGGTGAGGAAGATTATGTGGGGTCCACTGTGTTGAATGAGGGTGAACATGTGGGGCCTACTGTGTTGAATGAGGGGCCCACTATGGTGGATGGGGAAATAAATTTTGTGATTAATTTAGGTGGGCCAGCTGATGTGAGAGAAGATAATGGGCCTTCTGTTGATTTAAGGGATGCATTTGTGTATGGGTTAGCAAATGAATATGGGTCAAACTTGCAAGGGGAAGAAAGTGAAGGTGAAGATAGTGCATTAGCAATTAGTATAGATGACTCAGAGGGAGATATTGGTGTGGAAGATGGCAGTTGGTTTAATTTTGCTGAAGAAACAAACCTAGAGAGTGAGGTGACTGTTGAAGGAACAAACAGAGAGGGTGATGTGCTTGGTGAAGGTGAGAACCCAAATGTGGAAGTTGTACCAGATGTACTATATTTGGGCAGAGCTGAGGGATTTGTTGCTGAAGCTGTACCAGAGAAAGGTAATGAAGTAGGAAAGGGTAGTAGCAAGTCTGGTTCAAAGGGGAAAGAGGTCAGTGGCAGTCAGCCTAAGAAGAAGAGGGGAAGACCACCAAAGAGCCAACAAAAGAAAAAGGTGAATGAAGTATTGTTTGAAGATGATTTGAGGGACCAGCTAATTAACAACTTGCAACATGGTGAACCATCTGGAATTTTGAGAAATAGGGGATTGAGTGATGAAGAAGACTGTAACAATGATGAGTTAGATAGTGGATGCGAGACTGATGATGAAAATGGGGTGCCTAAGAAGAAATTTCCAACCTTTAAGCTTCTGGATAACATGAAAGACTATGAGTGGGAGTTAGGAACTTATTTTGGAACTAAGCAAGAATTTTAACAAGGTATCATAACTTATGCAGTTCATTCAGGAAGGCCTCTTAAATTTAAGAAGAATGGTAAGAGGAGGGTGAGAGTGATTTGTAAACCTCCTTGTGAATGGGAGGCTTACTTGGCCAAGATTCCAGATCAAGAAACTTGGCAGTTGAGAAAGATTGTTAAAGATAAAGATCACACTTGTGCTAGAGACTATGATGTAAAGATGATGAATTCTGAGTGGTTGGGAGACAAGCTTTATTCTAGGGTAAGAGAAAATGCAGATTTGAGATTGACTGATATTGTTAATAGAGCACAAGAAAAGTGGAATGTTGGTGTTAATCTGACTAAGGCATTTAGGGCTAGGGGTATTGCAATTGACAAGGTTGATGGATCATTTAGGGATCAATATACTAGGCTTTATGATTATGCACATGAACTGTTAAGGTCAAATAGGCATTCTACTGTGTAGATATCCACCATGCCATTCCAACGAACAGAAGAAGATCTTCAAAGACCTGGAACAGTTTTATGTCCTCATTTTCAACGAATGTACATTTGTCTCAAAGCATGCAAGGACAGTTTTATGCAGTGTAGGTCTATTATTGGACTGGATGGTTGTTTTTTGAAGGGTTATTATGAGGGACCCAAATGACCAGATGCTTCCAATAGCATTTGCTGTGGTTGAAGGTGAAACAAAAGATTCATGGAAATGGTTTTTGGAACTTCTCATCAATGATCTAGGTGGGACAAGGTTATGCAAGACATACACCTTTATCAGTGATCAATAAAAGGTAAATTTCAGTTTAAATTTAATGGCTGTTATCACTTTAATAATTCATTATTATATGTTTCTAATTTCCACTTTTTTGCAGGGTCTTTTGCCAGCTATTGATGAATTGTTGGAAGGAGTTGATGAAAGGTTCTGTGTTAGACACCTCTATAACAATTTTAGAAAGAGGTCTCCTGGTAAGAAGTTGAAGGAGTTAATGTGGAGGCCAGCCAAGGCCACTTATGATAATGCTTTCAAAGATGCAATGAAGGATATCAAAGATATTAGTGAAGCTGCTTAGAACTACTTGATGTTGATTCCTACTAAACATTGGAGTAAGTCACAGTTCACAAGTGGTCCAATGTGTGATACATTGGTTAATAACATGTCCGAAGCATTTAACTCAACCATCATCATTCCAAGATCAAAACCAGTGGTGACGATGTGTGAAGACATTAGAGTGTATTTGATGGAAAAATGGGAGGCAAACAGAAAGAAAATTGCCAAATATGAGGATGATGTGCTTCCTAATATAAAGAAAAAAATGGTCAGAGAAGCTGCTAACACAAACAATTGGGTGGTTAGGTATGATTTTCCTTGATTGTTTTTCTCTTAATACTATTCTGGGTCATTTGTTATATGAATTTAATTAGCTTATATGATTGTATGTAGGCAAAGTACTGAGTATGATTTTGAGGTTTGGCACATTACTTCAACTGGATACAAGTACAATGTAAACCTGCTTAGGAATGAGTGTGACTGTAGGAAATGGCTTTTGACAGGTTTGCCATGCTGTCATGCCATTTCCTGCATGAGGAAAAGGTCTTTGAATATATATGATTTTGTTCCTGATTGTTACAGAAAGGCAAAGTATGAAGCATGTTATTCATCTGTAATCTACCCTGCTAATGGTCAATGTCTGTGGGAAAGGACTGAGTACAATGATCTGCAGCCTCCACCAATTAGATGGCAAGCTGGTAGGCCAAAAAAGAAGAGAAACAAGGAGGCAGGTGAGTTATTGAAGACTAATGGACAATTGCGCAGAGGAAGGTGGGGTATCAAATGTACCAGATGCAAGCAACCTGGGCATAACAAGGCCACTTGCAAGCTCTCACCACCACCTACACAATGTGCTGCAAGGACTGGACAAGCTGCTCCATCTACACACACTGCTTCAAGTACTACACAAGATGTTCAAGGTACACAAACTGCTTCAAGGACTGGACAAGCTGCTCAATCTACACAAAATGTTTCAAGGACTGCACAAGCTCCTCAATCTACACACACTGCTTCAAGGAATACAAAAGCTGGTCAAGGTACACAATCTCCTTCAAGGAATACTCAAACTGCTACAAGGACATCAGCTGGAACTCAAAGGACTTCTGCTACTCAAAGGACCACTCATGGTGCACAACCTGGAACTGAAAGTGCAAATAAAAGGAAGAGGAACCAAAAGGAGAAGATGTCTTCATCACAACCAGAAGGATCAAAAGGCAAGAAAAAGAAGACTTCTACTAGAGTTGAGGGTTTAGTCTCAACTCAACATTAGGAATTTTTATTAATGGTGTAATGACTGTTTTTTGATGCAATGCCTCTTTGGTAGGATAATACTTATGCTTAATCTGCTAATTTTGTTGTAATGGGCAGCTGTTGGTACATTTTAACTGTTCTGCTTAATTTTATGTAATGCCTAAGTGCAATCTACTATCTACCTAATCTGCTGAATTTGATGTATTGCCTAAGTGCAATGTACAATATACCTCTGGTGGTTGTTTTGATGTATTGCCTAAGTGCATACATGTTATGTAATTTCCATGTGCAGTGTCACTTTTTGGATGTAATGAACCATATTTTGTTTAATATAATGAATCAAATTCAGATATATTGTCTACTTTTTTATACTTCTGTCATTATTCTACTTCTGCAAAATTCATTCATTCATTCATTCATTCATACAAAGGCTATATTCATTCATGTTGTCGCAACCTTCATTCAATCATACAAAAGAATGTCATAACCATTCATTCATTCCTTCAAAATTCAAAGTGCAAATTCATTAATTCAAATTAAAAATACATTCATTTATTCATATGAACCATTACAATCATCCTTTCATTCATTCAGGAATTACAAAATATAGTTGTACTAACTATTTCATTCATTCATTACACATCTAATATTACATAGAAGTACAGTACCAAATACAAGGCACAACCCAAAACATGCTAATCCAAAAATAATGGACTTCTTCAACCATGTCCTTGTTGTCTCCAATGCATTCTTCAGCTTTTGAATACAACAGATCCCATTCATCAACTTGTTCTTCATCAACTAACTTAAAAAATCCACAACCTTTCTCATAATGATTCCTGTAATTTTTGCATCCCCAAATTTTTTCCCACATTTCGGATTTGTGTTGTCAGTAACAATGTGTATTACTGGAATTTCACCACACCTGCATTCACTCACTACTCTTCTTCTAAAACTCGAACCAACAGACCCAATAGATTGAGACATTTCATTTGACATTTCTCAAATTCGTTTCCAGAAATTTTCGGTATTTGGGGAAAATGAAATTTTTCCAGATTTTTGAAATTTGGGAAAATTATAGGGATGAAGACGAAGGAAGATGAAGAAGAACGAATTTTTGGGGAAGGGGGATTCCATTTGGAGGGGATTCGATTTGGAGATAGAAGAAGAAGAAGGAACTCTAAGTTTTCGTCTTTCTCTCTTTACCTCTTTCTATTTTTTGAAAACCAGACCTTTCTCTCTCTAAACCCTAACATTTGTCTTTATACCTGCCACGTTGGAGTGTCCACGTGGCGAAAAACTAACGGAAATGAATTTAGTTGACGTTTGGGAATTTTTTGACCGACGGAGTTATAATTGAAGGACCAAAACATGTGTTTTATTAGATATGAGACCAAAATGAAAACGGGAAATTAATTGAGGGACCAAATGAGCTATTGATGAGTCATTTATATACTATTTTAATATGCTTTTTAGTTTAGTTTTATTTAGATTTTATATAATTTTATATTAGTATTATTTCCTTTTTAGGATAGTTTACTTTAAATTGCATTTTATTATATTTCAGGAACGAATATTGGATGGATTGAGTCTTGGAGCAAAAGAAAGGGGTTTGGAGCTGATTCGGTACAAAAATATGAAGATTCAAGACAAAAATACGTCTCCCTCAAGTCAGAATGCTGGCACGGCCCGTGCTAGGCTTGGCACGGCCGTGCCACCCTCCAGAACACCTTTTGCTGCTTTTGCTTGGATTCTGAGCTATTCTATTTTGGCGCACAATCTATCGTCGAATATTCTTGGAATATACTTGCTTAGATTTTAAGTCGAATGTGTACTATAAATAGAGTAGCTAGCCATCACAAATATTCATCTTTTCTTGGAATGCAATATGTGACAATTGTTTTCTAATAAAAGTTCATTTACTTTATTGTTATTTACTTTTATGCTTTCTCTCTTCTTCTCCTTGTCTACGATGAACGTCAGTGAGTAGACTTCTCTTGTCTTGGGATTGTTGGATAAGTCTAATGACATAATCCTAATCAATCCAAGCTTTAAACCTTAATCTTATGTAACCCTAATTCCTTATCTAAATTCACCGCTTTAACATGGATCAACCATTATCAAACTGTGGAAAGGAAAGTGGAGGGTTTGATAATTGTTCATCCATCATCTCAAATATCAATTCATAAAACGAAAGTGGAGCTTTGATATTCGAACAAGTGAATTTAGACAAGGATTGCAAAGTCAGCGAAATAGGCTTTGCAATCTTTGAGACATATAGTTTCGATCTTCAAGGGAACTAATAACAATCAAGTCAGTAAAGGAGGCTTGGTTGTTAGAGGAACCAAAATCTAATAGTAATCAAGTCAGCGAAATAGGCTTGGTTGCTAGAGGAACATAAGAGAAACTGTCTTGAGAAATTAGGTCTAACATAAGGTTATAAGTTTAATAGTTTGGTTTGTGAAGGACTTGTCATTAGGATGAACCAATGATTCCAAGGCTTTTATCTTTTCTTTTATTTTCTTATAATTAAAAATCCAAACTTTTAACCTTTGAAACTTTCATCTAATCATTGTTAAAAGTTAATTGAATTCATAACTCCCTGTCGGAACGATACTCATATTTTACTACTTCGGTAAGACCGTGCACTTGCGGTTTTATCCCATCATGTTTTTGGCGCCGCTGCCGGGGAGTTATTGTAATTTGATTAACTTTTCAATAGTGGTTAGTCTAAAAAAAAAAATATATATATAATAAAAATATAAAATAGTATATATATATATTTATAAAATATTTTATTTCCTTTTTCTTACCTTTTTATTTTTTTATTTTTTATATATTTATAATATATTTTATTTCCTTATCTTATTTTGTTTATATATATATATATATATATATATATATATATATATATATATATATATATATCTCCCTCCCTTTCTCCTTATTTTTTATTTTCTATCTTTAACCGTTTTGATTTCAGGCATGGCTCAAAGACAATAATAACGACATGGATGAGAAACGTGCTCTCAAAGAGTATGCAATCACATCTTCAGATGAGCCGTACGATGCTATTGTGTACCCAACGGTTGAGGATAGTAAATTTGAAATAAAGCCTGCACTTATTTACCTAGTGCAGCAAAATCAATTTTTCGGATCACCCACTGAGGATCCGAATCTTCATGTTTCAAATTTTTTAAAACTCAGTGGAACTTTGAAGGCAAACCAAGAGGCCGTAAGGCTGCACCTCTTTCCTTTTTCCTTAAGGGATAGAGCTAGTGCTTGGTTTCATTCATTGACTATTGGTTCTATCACTTCATGGGACCAAATGAGGCGAGCTTTCCTTGCCCAATTCTTTCCCCTTTCTCAAACCGCTCAATTCAAAAATCCAATGCTTTCCTCTTTCCTTTTGGGATTGTTGCAAAGTCTTTAGTCACTACGACTAAAGACACTTTATTAGGCTCCCCCCACACTTAGGAGAAGCATTGTCCTCAATGATTTAAAAGAAGAAAACTAAAGAAGAAGAAGAAGGATTAGAAGAAGTAGAAGAAGAAGTAGGAGGAGAAGGTAGAGAAGAGATAAGGGAAGAGAGGAAGAGGAAAGCTCACATTTGTCATTGAGGTCCGCAGGGAGGGCCTTGGAGGTGTAGGTGTTGCATCATATTCCAAAGCCTTTGATTATTTTCTTTGGTGATGCGGTTGCCCCGTAGGACCTCATTTCATAGTCCGGATAATCCGACACCTTGCCTTTGTTTCTCGGTGTTTATCCTCTCTACCTCATTGTGTATCCATGCCCATCTTTCATTGTTATTGATTCCTCCGACATCAGGGTCATGGTGCTCCTCATTTTGGTGCATTTGTGCACCATCCGCTTCACCTTGATTATACTCTTTATGTACTTGTGGGTCATCATCAACATACAAAAAATTTTCTTCCACCTCGGTGTTAGTCCGAGATGGGTTAGGAAGTGCAATTAGAATAGGCACATTGAGCTTGAGTGTATAGGACATGGGTGGACGAGGTTTGATGAAGTTCATAGAGACAAGGGTATCTATGTTAAGCCTATTGTTTCCCTCAATCCTTTTAATTCCTTGGTCCTCACCAACCCCAAATTGCCTAGCTATGTAAGTGATGATGCCTCCTACCACTATCTCTCCCTTACCAGTGGACCTAGTACCTACATGGGAAAGGTAATCAAGCAAATAAAAGCAAGTATTTACGGGATGGTTGTTAAGCATAGCCCACAACATAAAAGGTTCATCCGTCCTAGTGTTTCCCAATTCGGTTCTACCTCAAATAGTGCAAGCCGTCACTCGTTTGAAGGTGCCTAAACATGTTGCTAGTTTTGTTGGAACATGTATTAATTTGCCTAAGGCCGGTGATATGTTCCCAAACGGTGGCAGGTTGATAGTCAACCAGCTTAAGACTTTGATCCCAAGAGTCGTGGATGAACCCCGCGTTGGCGAAGCCCATCTCATCACAAAAGTGTTGAAGAGACATCTCGTAAAATCAATGTTCATAAGCCGGAAAGAGATTCTATGATTAGAGCTATCAAAATTCATCCTATCCTTTGTAAAAACAATTGAACTTAAAAACTCATAGGTGCAATTTTCATAACCCCGCATAGGTCGTAACATAGCAACCCACCCTAATCGTCCTAGCAATTTAAACACATTGTCTCTAAGGCCTAGTGTAACCAAGTCATAATTATCAGGGTACCTGCAAGGATGTAAAGGTTTAAAGATGAGATTTTTATACCTATCCTTTTGCTTGTTGTCCTTGAATATTATGCCATGATTATTTGCCTGTACTTGCTTCTTTGGGGGAGGTCCTCTTGAAGATGTTGCAACTTCTTTTCCACTTCTTTTGGAAGCCATAGCCTTGACGTTGGTTGGACTTGGTGTGGTTGTGGTGAAGGTTGGGGTTAGTGAATGTTTTTGGTGGAAAGGGTTGGTTTAGTGATGGAGTGAAGGTTTAAGTGAGTTTTTAGGAGTTGGTTGATGGAGGTTGTGAATTTTTTTTTTTGGATTGGGTGGATGAAAGTGGATTTTGTATGGATGGTTGTGGTGGGAATGGTTTTTGTGGTTGAATTGGGTAAGAAATTTTGTGGATTGGTGAAGGTTTGATGGAGATGTGGAGGTTTGAGGTTTTGTGGTTATGGAGGTTTTAGAGAGAAGTAGGAGGGATGAGAGGGGTTTGGTTTGAAGAATGAGGGAAGAAGATGAAGGAAAATGAGGTTTAACCCTACCTGAGGTTAGGCACGGCCATGCTGAGGTTGGCACGGGCCGTGCCAAGTTCCTAGAGTTTGGCCTGGTTTGGGAAGGGCAAGGTCTGGCACGGCCGTGGTGAATTTTTGAGAGTCTCTCAAAAATCCAGCTTGGAACTTTTAATGGAAAATTATGTTATAAATCAATCCAAGCAGCTTCAAGAGCTTAAAAACCAAACGGGATTTTTGAATGACTCTCTTGCCAAAATCACATCCAGGGTAGACTCCATAGCAACTCACAATAAGATACTTAAAACCCAAATCTCTCAAGTGGCCCAACACGTGACTACTTCCTCTCAAACCATCGGGATCTTTCCAGGTCAAACTGAAACCAACCCCAAAGGCCATATAAGTTCTATTATTCTTAGGGATGGTAACTGTCGCGTCATTTTTCGGAGATCAAGGCTATTTGATTAGCTTTTGACTCACTAATTTATTTCACGACTGAACATTTAATTTTATTATGAAAAGGGGGAAAAAGTTCAAACAACCCCATATTGAAAAGATTTAGGGTTCGGGGGTTAGTTACATAAAGGGAAGGTATTAGCACCCTTTACGTCCGTAGTACTCTACGGGAACCTCTTGGTTTTATTTAATTTAATGTGCTATAACTTGCTTGCTTTTGAAAAGAAGGAATTAAAGTGAAAAAGATAAAGACCTAAATATCTACATTTTTATTGATTTGGAAGGACGAGTGTCCTCTGCCTACGTACCTGTGAAGGATCAAAACCTCGTAGTTCGGGGTAGAAAACAACGTTTGATTGGTTGTGTGTTTTTTATTAGTTTTGAAAAAGGTTTTAAAAAGGAAAAGCCACGTGGCAAATAAGTTTGTTTGTAT
This sequence comes from Medicago truncatula, assembly GCF_003473485.1. Lineage (NCBI taxonomy): Eukaryota > Viridiplantae > Streptophyta > Magnoliopsida > Fabales > Fabaceae > Medicago > Medicago truncatula. The sequence continues at coordinate 20,656,172 of NC_053042.1, forward strand.
TTTTTATGTTAAAAGAAAATGACTTAAAGTACGATTAAAGTTGATTGCAATTTGACTTATGAAAGAATAAAATAAAAAGACGATCACTTGATTTAGGATCAAGGTTTGTTTTAAAAAAGATTCTTTGTTTTTTTGTATATTTGGAATAAGATAGAACTAACGGAGCATAAAGAATAAAGAGCGCAGCTACCCTAAGTTAGAAATATAAAATCTAAGACTATTACATAAAAAGCCTATTTACATTCTAAGGTCTGCAATAAAAATAAAAATGCTAAAAATAAATAAATAAATACGAGGAAGGAATAAAATAAAAAAAGTAAAAAAAATAAAAAGGGTCCAAACACAAGGTGGGGGTGCAGTAGTACACAGGGGTGTGCAGAAGGCAGGAAAAAAAAAGAAGCTGGGCTTAAGGTTGGGGCGCTGTATTTGGGCTTAAACCGGTTCGGTTCAAGCCTGGTTCGGCTCAGGAGAACCGAACCGGTTCAGGATCCTATATATATGTAGTGTTCCGGTTTTGTGTATGAAATTTTCAAAATAGGCACGGTTCAACCTAGATCTAAAAGGGAAGAAATTTTATACCTTTGGTTTTGATTCGATTTGGTTTCTTCCTGGCTGGTTCTGATTTTGTGTATGTGTGTGTGCTGTCGTGTGTTGGTGTTGCGGTTTGGACTGGTGCGCGCCTCTGGCTTCTTTTCTGTGCCGTTGTTGTTGTTGTTTCGGCTTCTCTGCTGTGTTTTTCTTTGTTGTGTAGGTTATGTATTTATAGTGCTGTTTGGGGACAAGGATTTGTTACAAAAATTGCAGATTTTTAGGAGATTGAGATGGAGATAGGCGCGTAACAGACTGGATGAGGATGAGGATGATGGTTTGTGATTTGTTACGCATGAACCTGGACTGTTCTTGGGACTCATGGACATTTTTGGGACTTTGGACAATTTTGGAATTTTTAAATTAAAAAGAAAATTAATAATAAAAGGATAATATCTATATTTTTTTGGTTTTTAAATAAGATAAATAAAAAAGAAAAACTTAATCTAATCTTGGACTAAAATTTAAAATTAGAATTCTAAAATAAATAAATAAATAAAATAAAATAATAATAAAAAAAAAATAAAAGATGGAAATAACTAATTAAAGACTGAGAGAAGAGGGCCCGATTCGGAATTTTATGAGGTATTTCAAAATACCTCCCTGCCGAATTTTTCACTGAAATGTGAGTCTGGTCCGAGTTCGGAGATGTGTGTCAGTGGGACCTTAGGTCAAAATTTGGGGTATGACAGATGCCCCTATTTAAGTTTCTTCGCTCAGAGATTCGAAGGTAAAATCTTTGATTCGTCGAGCCGAAGAGACTTAAATACAAAAGTGCACCAATTTTGACCTAAGACGTTTATGAATGCTCATGATTTAATTGTGAATGCATGATGACAATGACAGCTCGGCTGGAATGAAAAGAGACTGGGATACCCGAATTCTTCGAAGAAAGGGATCCGACTTTACTGGGGAATCTGGTTTCACTGGGGAAAATGGTTGTCTACTATCTGTATGGTAGATGTAAGAAGACGAGAGTTGTATTACCTTACTACCCGTATGATAGTTGTATGAAGGCAAGATGAAAGAAAACATTGTCCACTATCTGTAAGATAGCCGTATAAAGTCAAATGACATAGATTACCTACTACCCGTATGGTAGTCGTATGAAGGTAAGACGAAACAAGACATTGTCTACTATCCGTAAAATAGTCGTAGGAAGACAAATGACATAGATTACCTACTACCCGTAAGATAGTCGTATGAAGGTAAGACACAGAAGACATTGTCTACTATCTGTAAGATAGCCGTATAAAGACAAATGACATAGATTACCTACCACCCGTAAGGTAGTCGTATGAAGGTAAGACACAGAAGACATTGTCTACTATCCGTAACATAGTCGTATGAAGACAAATGACATAGATTACCTACTACCCGTACGGTAGTCGTATGAAGGTAAGACACAGAAGACATTGTCTACTATCCGTAACATAGTCGTATGAAGACAAATGACATAGATTACCTACTACCCGTATGGTAGTCGTATGAAGGTAAGACGACACAAGACATTGTCTACTATCCGTAAGATAGTCGTACGAAGACAAATGGAAAAAACAAGATAAAAGGGTAACCTCAAGCGGTCCGTTGGTGGACTTGGTGACTTGTTATAAGGTAAAGAGATAAATGCAAGCTGTTCGTTGGTTGGGACTTGCCACTTGAAATAAGGTAAAGAGATAAATGCAAGCTGTTCGTTGGTTGGGACTTGCCACTTGAAATAAGGTAAAAGTGAGATGCAAGTTGTCCGTTGGTTGGGACTTGCCACTTGAAATGTTTGATTGGTGACATCTCTGGAACAGCTACGCTGGGGATGACACTTTTGATAAAGAAAGTAAAACAAGACGTTCATTTGTTAGAAACTTGCGGGTTCACAAAACGATAAGTTAAGACCGAACTGAAGAGACACGACCAAAACGAAATTCTGGATGATTGATGCAATTATGTGTGAATTGATGTTGTGCATATGCTATGTACGTATAAACGTATGAATATGTGAGAAGATTGATGAATGCGTGATTGTATGATTGTATGGATGTGTGACTACATGACTGTATAGACTGTATATGCCAGATGACTCGATGAACCGAGACAAGACAGGTAAGATGGGAGGTGGACTAACATCGCAGTACAAAAACTCGGCAAACATCCTTGGAGATGATACTATTGTGAACAAATCGAGCCGTTGACGGTGTAAGATCTGGCACAGGGTAGCAACTGATGCCTCTTGGGGGTAAAGCCCATTGTTAATAAAAGATATGGAAGAAGTCGCCATTTGTGAACCGGCACAGAGTGTCTTTCCATTGGTATGCTTCAGTAGTCGTGCTTTTTCTGTTCTATTTTCTTTGAGAATCCCTAACTTTTGCCTGGACCGTCCTTTCGGGTTTTCAGTCCACCGGGAATATATTCTTTTTTCTTTCTGCCCCTAATTTTTGCCTGGACCGCCCTTTCGGGTTTTCAGTCCACCGGGACGCTCTCTATTGCCTAAGCCGCCTTTTCAGGTTTTCAACTTAGCGAGCTTTGATTTTTTTTTTGTATTTTTCGACTGTGACAGCATTTTGCTCAAAGTAGAGGTCCTCTCCACAATGCTTAGCCATGATTCTCTTTCAGAATATAATCGTTCTCGAGACGGATGCTGGTGTATGCTCCATCTACTCACAAGTTCAAAGAGAATGTGTTTGTTGTTCACACTTTTTAAGAGATGTAAAAAAAGTTTTGTATTTTGAAAATTTTTTTGCTTTAAGAAGAAATTATGCAAATAGAATAAATGAGAGTTCCAAATAAATGGGCACAGGCTCAAGTTTGATGAATTGAGTGGTGACCTGCCAAGGGCATGGCTCCACGGATTTTTTTGAAAATTTTGGAAAAATGGTAAATGTAATGGGGAGGGTACATTGAACACAGTAACCATTATTCTCCCTAACAACTTTGAATGCCCCTGTTCCGAGTCTTTGATCTGCAGATGCTTCGAGTCGGAGGTCTTTTGATAGCTGGACGCCCCAAGTGGATTGTTCCTGACCGAATGCATTTACTTTGTCTTTTGATCCTTAACTTTTGCATAGATCGCCCTTTCGGGTTTTCGATCTATCAGGATAATCATTTTTGTTCATGTCTCTAACTTTTGCCTGGACCGCCCTTTTGGGTTTTCAGTCCACCGAGACGCTCATTTTTGCCTAAGCCGTACTTTAAGGTTTGCGACTTATCGAGCTTTATTATTTTTTGACAAAGTATTTCTTGACCGCACCGGCATTCATAGGAAGTGCGAGTTTGTCATCCATGGTTGGAGAAGTTATTGCACGCGATCCTTCATAGTTAGGCGTCCACTTGCCCCTGGAGTCTGATTGGAAATATAGTATCCTTTTGGGCACAAAGTCTCTTTCTTGAAATTTGCGGGGACGAACCTTCTTGTTGGAAGTTTGTTTCAACCTCTTTTGACATGATTGTACAAGGTCGTCATGCATTTTAAGTTTAATAAAGCTTTAGACTTCGGCAGAACTCCTATTGTCGGGACTTCGACCTCCACGAGAAGCACGACCTTCATGTTATATACTTGAGGGAAGGAGGGGGATTGCCCCTGTTGAAAAGCATGAGATCTGAGCAAAGAGAACGGTGGCACCTCGAGCCAGTCTTTGTAAGCGATTGCCATCTTCTGGACTATCTTCATGATTTTTGTTTGTAGCTTTGACGGCTATGAAGCCCCAGCATGTGAGAGATCTCATCGGGAGCCTCTTCACTTTCCTCTTCTTCAGCTTCGGATACAAGGAACTCAAAGTTGATAGAGAGTACATGGTTATTGTGTTCAACGGGTTTATTAATGCATGATTTGATTATTGATTTTGACAAGTAAGTATAAGTTATGATTATGCAGATATTTGTGAATGATTAATTATTTTTTTGGGTTTTTTGTATTACCATTTTTCCAAGAAAAAGCACAAAATAAAAGCAAAGTCGGGATCAAAACGACCTTTTTATAAATGATGACAATTCTTAAAGCAAAAAGCCCTACACCAGTTCACTTTCATCTCGGGCGGGACGAAAGGATGTTTTTTGAAAAGGTAGTAAAAAAAAAAACAAACATATCACTAGAAACAAATCGAGTAGCAGAAGAAGACATAAACATCAACCCAATTGCAGTTACACGCTCGGATTCAAATTCTTGAAAGGCAAAACATCATCGTCAATCAGTTTCTGGACTTCAATCTTCAAGGAGAAACAATGCTCAACGTCATGACCTTGTGCCCCTTGATGGAAGGCACAAAAGAGGTCAGGTCTCCACCTAGCCGGTAATTTCTTAGGTATCGGCGGAGGTGGTCTGGTCTGGACAAGGTTTCTTTCAAGCAATGAAGGAAGCAGCTCCGCATATTTCATAGGAATCGGATCATACTGCGGTGTTTTCTGAGCCTGATGAGGTGGATTTAATTGCGGATGAGCCTGTCGTCGAGGATGACCTTTCGCCATATTCACTTCTTGGTCTTTCTTTTTTGAACTGCCTGCGGGGACACTTTCGTTGACCAATCGTCCTTCTCGGACCCCTTCTTCCAACTGTACACCCATACCAACCATCTCAGCAAAATTCTTGGGCGTACTTCCGACCATCTTCTTGTAGTAGAACTGATTGAGAGTTTTTAAGAAGAGCTTGGTCATCTCTTTCTCTTCTACACGCGGGATGACTTGGGCAGCGGTATCCCTCCATCGCTGGGCATACTCCTTGAATGTTTCCTTGTCTCCCTGAGTCATTGCCTGAAGATCGCTTCGGTCCGGAGCCATATCCACATTATAACTGTATTGTTCCACAAAAGCTTCACATAGATCCCGAAAAGTTTGGATTTTTGCTTTGTCTAGATTCGTGTACCATTTTGAGGCGGGGCCAGTCAAGCTTTCTTGGAAGTAGAAAATTAGGACCTGATCGTCCCGAGCATATGCATACATCCTTCTTACATACATTTTCAGATGTTCCTCAGGGCAGGAGTTCCCTTTATACTTCTCGAAATCTGGAATCTTGAACTTGTGAGGTATCTGGACATTCGGCACCAAACAGAGATCATAAGCGGTCTTTCCAAATTTTTCTTTCCCGAGGAGAGCCCTCACTTCTCGATGCATTTCATCATATTTTTCCCGCAAGTCATTCACTCTATCATCGGGCTCCATGTTCCCTGAATGGAAGATGGGTTCTTCATTTTGTGGGATGGAAGTCATGGCAGCTAGGGGAGCTCTCACAGGAGGCGGAAGAACACAAGCTGTATATTGATGAGTAGGCATCCGAGTTTCAGAAGCAATAGGCTGGAATACTTCACTGAGACAAATAGGGACACCCCAAGGACGACTTTCTGGCATAGAATTTGGTGGAATACTGACAGGTATCGCCCATTCAGGGGCAATAGAGACAATTGCTTCGGCCTGAGTGCTGATAGGGGGAGGAGGTGGTGGCTGATTATGTGCAGCCGTCAATGCTTTCATCAATTCAGTCATTTCATCCATCTTAGTTCGCATGACTGCCACTTCCTCGCGAAGCAATTGATTTTCTTGTTCGAGGAACTCCACCTTTTCCTCATGATTGTTCGAGTGTTGTAAATGCGAGTGGGTTTCAGACGAGGATGCCATGACTCTTTTGAGATGGATTGACCTTTAGCAGAAAAGACACAGTGTAAGACTTAGACTGGAAATTATGAATGCAAAATGATGCATGTCATGCTTATGCAAAAATAGACACATTTTTTTGAAGGACTTGTCAAAGTAATTGTAGACTTGATAAAGAACATTGTTTTTTTGCAATTTGTGAAAATGTTGCAATTGGTTCCCTTTTCCAAAAGTAAGAACGAAACCAAGGAAAAAAGTTCTTAACAAAAGCTAAAGCTTAGTTAAGGTTTTTGAGTTTGTATTTCTTGGTGTTCCTTCTTACAAGATCCATATCTTTGATGTTTACAAGAACTTATCTAAGTCCTTTGATATTAATGAGAGAAAAAAAGTTTTTATGAATGAATGCATGTATGCATGATTACGCTAAAGAACATGGAATGCATGGTGATGTTAGGTCTATAATGATGGAGCTTAAAGGTAACAACGCCATTTGGTAAGGACTATGGTTTCATTTGTACCTGTATTTCGGGTTCTACCAAGTTCCCAAAGTCATTAACTACCTCCGAATGTTATCAGGTTACAAGACTACTCTTGATCCAATAATATGCGTAGGAACGTTTCATTTGAGTGTAGTATCGCGTATCAACTAATTCAAGACTACTCTTGATTAGCCACCGCACTACGTCCTAAAAGGCCAAGATGGGTTTAAGGTAACTAAAGGTCCTCAACTTCGACGGTCACTTGAAAATACAATGCCAACACGACTACTCATGTCAACATAAAATTACTTCCAAGATTCCTCCATTGAGTGGGGTTGTACCACATGAACCCAAACACGAGACTTGACTCTCGGAAAGGCACTTTGGTTATACCACCGTCCTATCTTATGTTTCTCTCAAGCCCGGGTGTAGGACTTATCTCACCACTCATGTTAAGAGAAAAGAGGAGAAAGAAAAGAGAAAGTATGTACAACTATTTCCATCTTTTTGTTTTTTTTTGTTTTTTTGTTTTAAGCAAGTTATAGCATAGAGAATTAAATAAGGCCAAGTTAGGCTCAACCCTCTTTAGGGGGCATCCCCAGTGAAGTCGCCATTTCTGTCGCGTCATTTTTCGGAGATCAAGGCTATTTGATTAGCTTTTGACTCACTAATTTATTTCACGACTGAACATTTAATTTTATTATGAAAAGGGGGAAAAAGTTCAAACAACCCCATATTGAAAAGATTTAGGGTTCGGGGGTTAGTTACATAAAGGGAAGGTATTAGCACCCTTTACGTCCGTAGTACTCTACGGGAACCTCTTGGTTTTATTTAATTTAATGTGCTATAACTTGCTTGCTTTTGAAAAGAAGGAATTAAAGTGAAAAAGATAAAGACCTAAATATCTACATTTTTATTGATTTGGAAGGACGAGTGTCCTCTGCCTACGTACCTGTGAAGGATCAAAACCTCGTAGTTCGGGGTAGAAAACAACGTTTGATTGGTTGTGTGTTTTTTATTAGTTTTGAAAAAGGTTTTAAAAAGGAAAAGCCACGTGGCAAATAAGTTTGTTTGTATTTTTTATGTTAAAAGAAAATGACTTAAAGTACGATTAAAGTTGATTGCAATTTGACTTATGAAAGAATAAAATAAAAAGACGATCACTTGATTTAGGATCAAGGTTTGTTTTAAAAAAGATTCTTTGTTTTTTTGTATATTTGGAATAAGATAGAACTAACGGAGCATAAAGAATAAAGAGCGCAGCTACCCTAAGTTAGAAATATAAAATCTAAGACTATTACATAAAAAGCCTATTTACATTCTAAGGTCTGCAATAAAAATAAAAATGCTAAAAATAAATAAATAAATACGAGGAAGGAATAAAATAAAAAAAGTAAAAAAAATAAAAAGGGTCCAAACACAAGGTGGGGGTGCAGTAGTACACAGGGGTGTGCAGAAGGCAGGAAAAAAAAAGAAGCTGGGCTTAAGGTTGGGGCGCTGTATTTGGGCTTAAACCGGTTCGGTTCAAGCCTGGTTCGGCTCAGGAGAACCGAACCGGTTCAGGATCCTATATATATGTAGTGTTCCGGTTTTGTGTATGAAATTTTCAAAATAGGCACGGTTCAACCTAGATCTAAAAGGGAAGAAATTTTATACCTTTGGTTTTGATTCGATTTGGTTTCTTCCTGGCTGGTTCTGATTTTGTGTATGTGTGTGTGCTGTCGTGTGTTGGTGTTGCGGTTTGGACTGGTGCGCGCCTCTGGCTTCTTTTCTGTGCCGTTGTTGTTGTTGTTTCGGCTTCTCTGCTGTGTTTTTCTTTGTTGTGTAGGTTATGTATTTATAGTGCTGTTTGGGGACAAGGATTTGTTACAAAAATTGCAGATTTTTAGGAGATTGAGATGGAGATAGGCGCGTAACAGACTGGATGAGGATGAGGATGATGGTTTGTGATTTGTTACGCATGAACCTGGACTGTTCTTGGGACTCATGGACATTTTTGGGACTTTGGACAATTTTGGAATTTTTAAATTAAAAAGAAAATTAATAATAAAAGGATAATATCTATATTTTTTTGGTTTTTAAATAAGATAAATAAAAAAGAAAAACTTAATCTAATCTTGGACTAAAATTTAAAATTAGAATTCTAAAATAAATAAATAAATAAAATAAAATAATAATAAAAAAAAATAAAAGATGGAAATAACTAATTAAAGACTGAGAGAAGAGGGCCCGATTCGGAATTTTATGAGGTATTTCAAAATACCTCCCTGCCGAATTTTTCACTGAAATGTGAGTCTGGTCCGAGTTCGGAGATGTGTGTCAGTGGGACCTTAGGTCAAAATTTGGGGTATGACAGTAACCAATTAGAGGACCCCGTTGTGAAAATTAAGAACAATGAGGGAGAAATAGGAAGTGATGAGCCTCAAAGTGAGAAAACTATACGAGAAAATGAACAGCCATTTGTTTCACCACCTCATGAGCCTAAAAATCCATTAACACAAGGTTTTGTCAAATCAAAGTTAGATGACCAATTTAGAATTTTAATTGAAATACTTCCAAACAAATTGTCATCTAAACTTAAGAATCTAGAAAGTTTTCTCATACCTTGTGTCATAGGATCCAAAAGCATTGAGAAAGCCATGTGTGATTTGGGAGAGAATGCTAGGTTGACACCACTATCCCTTTGGGAAAGATTGGGTATAGGGTAGAGAAACCTCTTGAACGTCAAGCTAATGACTATAAAGAAGCGCTTCGTGGGAGGCAACCCATGCTTTTAACTGCTTTTTTTTTTTTTTTTTTTTTTTTTTTAGTTCTTTTGTAGGTAATTGTCCGAAGGTGATTCAAGAAAACGAGAAAATTTTGAGGCCCCATGTCCAGAACCTTGGCACGGCCCGTGCTAACACTGGCACGGCCGTGCCAGACCTTGCTACCCAAAAACTGACCCACAATCCAGAAAGTTGGCACGGCCCGTGCTAAGTTTGGCACGGCCGTGCCCGATCCCAGGTTCAGTTTTATCTAACTTTTCATCTTCTTCATCCCCCATTCTCAACCACTCACATCCCTCATCCTCCCATTTTTATCTAAAACCTCCATAACCAAAAAACCTTACAAACTCCATACCTCCCTCAAAACCTCACCAATTCTCAAAATTTCTTCACCCCATCAACCACAATCCACATTTCAATCATAACCCTTCCATCAAAAACAACTTTCTTCCATCCCAACCAAAAAAACATCAAATTCGTAGCCCCCATTCAACCAACTACAAAACCCACAAATTCTTCAACCCCATCACCCAACCTTCACCCAAAACACAAAAGGTCCACCAAGGTTAAGGATAATGGCATCTAGGAAAGGTGGAGAAAGCTCTTCCGGAGGACCACAATCAAAGAAGAAAACGCAAGCCAAAAATCATGGCATAATCTTCAAGGACACCAAGCAAAGGGACATGTATAAAATTCTTCTCTCTAAACCTTTGCATCCTTGTCGATATCCAGATCCTTATACTTTGAGTGTGCTAGGACTAAGGGATAATGTGTTTAAATTACTAGGAAATGTAGGATGGGTTGATATGGTTAGACCTATGAAAGGTTTCGAAAATTTCACTTATGAATTCTTAAGTTCTATTGAATTTACGAAGGATAAGGTGAATTTTGACAACCCCAATCATAGAGTCTCTTTCCGACTTTTGAATATGGATTATGAGATGTCTCTTGAAAATTTCTGTTTAGAGATGGACTTTGCAAATGCGGGGTTCATCCATGACTCTTGGAATCCAAATTTAAAGTCGGAAAACTATGACCCCACTCTCTTTTGGAAACGCATTACCGGGTTAAGGCAATATAATCCCCGCAACAATAAGGCTAGTAACATTCACAACCCAGTACTTAGATACCTCCAGAGAGTCATGACTTGTACCATTTGGGGTAGAAAAGAGGTAGGAACAACTAGGACGGATGAACTTTTTATGCTTTGGGCAATGCTTAGTAACAATGCCGTTAATACTTGTTTCTACCTACTTGATTACCTTTCCTCCATAGGAGCTAGACCTGATAATAGAGCTGAGATAGTAGTCGGTGGTATCATTACCTTCATCGCTAGGAAGTTTGGAGTGGGTGAGGAAGATGGGATAAATCCAATTGAGGGCAACAATAGACTTAATATTGAAACCCTTGTTGCTATGAACTTCATTAAGATTCACCCACCCATGACTTATGCACTTCAACTTCGCATACCACTTTTATTTCTACTTCCTAACCCATCTCGGACTAACCCCGTGTTGGAACAAAATGTGTTTCACAATGAACCTTATTAAGTTTTGATGATAACAAGGTATTAAAAATTGTCAATTGGTTATTACTAATAATTGTTCAAGTGTACAGGACCAAAGGCTACTCAAGTTATTTCAATAGGTCTTGGAAGAACAATGGAAAGAAAAAGAAATTCTGAGCATCTGAAGAAAACTGCTCCTGAAGCTAAACTGCTCCTGAAGAGATGACGTCATCAGAAGCAGAAAGTCATCAGAAGCAAAAGTTTTCATCAGAAGCAATATCTTCACCAGAAGCTACATTTGATCCTTTAATCAAACTGAAGATTCAAAGTTGCTGATTCTCAATTCAGTCTTATCAAAGAAGAACGAAGAATTGAAAGGGAGGTATCAACGGATATATGGATAGCACTGAGCACTTGTCTCTCATTAATAGAGTTGACAAAGTACAAGTGTACAACCACTACCTCCACTACTCTGTTTTCTGTCTACGCTACAAGACAAAACAACAGCCATGCCTGCAGAATTTGTACAACTCAAGATGGGAATGAATTTGAAGTTTATTCTTCAAAGGACTACACCCAAATCAGGCAAAGGATCACTGGTGGATAATCAAAGGATTTCAAACGACTCTTTAGACGTGCTGATTATCTCAACGTCTCTTTCACGCCTCTATATAAAGGAGTGAAGACTTGAAGATTAAGTGAGATATACATAAGTTCAAAAGCGCCAAAACTCTGTCAATTTGATACTACAAAGCACACTGAATTTCTGCACTGATTTGATACATCTTAGAAATTCATAGTCTAGAGTCTTTTCTGTATTGTATTGTGAACACCACTGATTGTATATCAAGTGTTCAATTCAAACTCAATTCTCCGTATTTTTGTTTGATTAGAAGTCTCTTGCCTGCGTGCTTGAGCATTAGAAGTCTCTTGCTTAGTGCTTGAGCATTGGAAGACTCTTGCGTGTGTGCTTGAGCATAGTTTTGTGAAGTCTCATACTTAGAAAGTATTGAGCAGTTGTAATCTTGTGATTATAGTGAAATCTCCTTGGAAGTGCAAGGGGGACTGGACTACTTCCGTGTTGTGGAAGGAACCAGGATAACTGCTTGTGTCTTTGTCTTTCTTTTCTCTGCTCTGTTCTTTCCGCTGCATATCTGATTCTGATCATTTCATCAGAAGCACTCTCAGTCTGCTTCTGAAGTTTTATCAGAAGAAGAATTTTCTAGACAGAAAAAGAAAACACAATTCAACCCCCCCTTCTTGTGTTTTTCTCACCTTCAATTGGTATCAGAGCTTGCTCTGTTATCACAGCACTTAACCGTGTTACAGTTCAAGATCTATTAGAAAAACATGTCTGGAGATGAGGAATCAACTACTACAAAATACACAAGTGTCAAGCATGACTATGATACTGCTGACAAGAAAACAGACTCTGGAAAAGCTCCAAAGTTTAATGGAGATCCAGAAGAGTTTTCATGGTGGAAAACTAATATGTACAGCTTTATCATGGGATTGGATGAAGAGCTATGGGATATACTGGAAGATGGAGTTGATGATCTGGATTTGGATGAAGAAGGAGCTGCTATAGACAGAAGAATACATACTCCTGCTCAGAAGAAGCTTTATAAGAAACACCACAAGATAAGAGGAATCATTGTGGCTTCTATACCTCGCACCGAATACATGAAAATGAGTGACAAATCTACTGCGAAGGCCATGTTTGCTTCTCTATGTGCAAACTTTGAAGGCAGCAAGAAAGTAAAAGAGGCTAAAGCTTTGATGCTAGTTCATCAGTATGAACTTTTCAGAATGAAGGATGATGAGAGTATAGAAGAAATGTACTCAAGATTTCAAACTTTAGTTTCTGGATTGCAAATACTGAAGAAAAGCTATGTTTCTTCTGATCATGTTAGTAAGATTTTGAGAAGCCTACCTTCAAGATGGAGACCCAAAGTAACTGCCATTGAGGAAGCTAAGGATCTAAATACTTTAAGTGTTGAAGATCTTGTTAGCTCACTCAAAGTGCATGAAATGAGTCTAAATGAGCATGAAACCTCTAAGAAGAGTAAATCCATTGCTTTACCATCTAAAGGAAAGACCTCAAAGTCTTCCAAAGCCTACAAAGCCAGTGAATCTGAAGAAGAATCACCTGATGGAGATTCTGATGAAGATCAATCTGTAAAGATGGCTATGCTGTCCAACAAGCTTGAGTATCTGGCAAGGAAGCAGAAGAAATTTTTGAGCAAGAGAGGTAGCTACAAGAACTTCAAGAAAGAAGATCAGAAGGGATGCTTCAATTGTAAGAAGCCTGGTCATTTCATTGCTGATTGCCCTGATCTTCAGAAGGAGAAGTTTAAAGGCAAATCCAAGAAATCAAGCTTCAACTCCAGTAAATTCAGAAAGCAAATCAAAAAGAGCTTGATGGCTACCTGGGAAGATTTGGATAGTGAATCTGGTTCTGATAAAGAAGAAGTTGATGATGATGCTAAGGCAGCCGTTGGGTTAGTAGCAACAGTATCATCAGAAGTAGTATCAGAAGCTGAATCAGATTCAGAAGATAAAAATGAGGTATATTCCAAAATCCCTAGACAAGAACTTGTTGATTCTCTAAAAGAACTTTTATCACTGTTTGAACACAGAACCAATGAGTTGACAGATTTAAAAGAAAAATATGTTGATTTGATGAAACAACAAAAGTCAACTCTATTGGAACTAAAAGCTTCTGAAGAAGAACTCAAAGGGTTTAACCTCATATCAACAACATATGAAGATAGACTCAAGAGTCTTTGTCAGAAGCTACAAGAAAAATGTGATAAAGGTTCAGGCAATAAACATGAGATTGCCTTGGATGATTTTATTATGGCTGGAATAGACAGAAGCAAAGTTGCTTCTATGATCTACAGCACATACAAGAACAAAGGCAAAGGGATTGGATATTCTGAGGAGAAATCCAAAGAATACAGTCTCAAGAGCTACTGTGATTGTATCAAGGATGGATTGAAATCCACCTTTGTGCCTGAAGGTACAAATGCTAAAACTGCTGTTCAGTCAAAACCTGAAGCTTCTGGTTCACAGGCTAAGATCACATCAAAGCCAGAAAACCTTAAGATCAAGGTAATGACAAAATCTGTTCCTAAGAGTCAAAAGATTACAATTCTGAAAAGATCAGAAACTGTTCATCAGAATCTGATTAAACCAGAATCTAAAATCCCAAAACAAAAGGATCAGAAGAACAAAGCAGCTACTGCCTCTGAGAAAACAATACCAAAAGGTGTCAAACCTAAAGTATTGAATGATCAGAAGCTACTCAGCATTCACCCTAAGGTACAAGGGAGGAAAAGTAAAACCTCCAAAACTAACCCAAAAGGACCCATAAAGATATGGGTACCTAAATCTGAAGTGTCCAAAAATGCAGGTGTGCTTAAGGGCAAGAGAGAAACAAAGGTCATGGTACCTAGACAGCGGATGTTCAAGGCACATGACTGGAGAGAAAGCTTTGTTCCTTACCCTTACAATGAAAGATGGAGGAGAAGTGAAGTTTGGTGGCAACCAAACTGGAAAGATCATTGGTACAGGTACTATTGGTAATTCCTCCATCTCAATTAATAATGTGTGGCTAGTAGATGGTCTGAAGCATAACCTATTGAGCATTAGTCAATTTTGTGACAATGGGTATGATGTAATGTTCAGTAAGACCAACTGCACACTAGTCAACAAGGATGACAAATCCATTACATTCAAGGGAAAGAGAGTTGAGAATGTCTATAAAATAAATTTCTCTGATCTGGCTGATCAGAAGGTAGTTTGCCTTCTGTCAATGAATGATAAAAAATGGGTATGGCATAAAAGGTTGGGACATGCTAATTGGAGATTAATTTCTAAAATTAGTAAGTTACAACTGGTCAAAGGATTGCCCAACATTGATTATCATTCAGATGCACTTTGTGGTGCATGTCAGAAAGGGAAAATTGTGAAAAGTTCTTTCAAATCTAAAGACATTGTATCAACTTCCAGACCCTTAGAATTACTCCATATTGATCTTTTTGGTCCAGTTAACACTGCATCTTTATATGGAAGTAAATATGGATTAGTCATTGTTGATGATTACAGCAGATGGACTTGGGTAAAATTCATTAAAAGTAAAGACTATGCATGTGAAGTGTTCAACAGCTTCTGCATTCAAATACAATCTGAAAAAGAACTGAAAATTTTGAAAGTCAGAAGTGATCATGGTGGAGAATTTGAAAATGAGCCATTTGAACTTTTTTGTGAAAAACATGGGATTCTCCATGAGTTTTCTTCTCCTAGAACTCCACAACAAAATGGGGTTGTAGAAAGAAAGAACATAACCTTACAAGAAATGGCCAGAACCATGATCCATGAAAACAATTTAGCTAAACATTTTTGGGCAGAAGCAGTCAATACTTCATGTTATATTCAAAATAGGATCTATATCAGACCTATGTTGGAGAAAACAGCATATGAACTCTTTAAAGGAAGAAGACCCAATATCTCTTACTTTCATCAGTTTGGATGTACTTGTTACATCTTAAACACTAAAGACTATCTGAAGAAATTTGATGCCAAGGCTCAAAGAGGAATCTTTTTAGGTTACTCTGAAAGGTCAAAGGCATACAGAGTGTATAATTCAGAAACACAATGTGTTGAAGAATCTATGCATGTAAAATTTGATGATAGAGAGCCTGGAAGTAAAACTTCAGAGCAAAGTGAAAGTAATGCAGGTACAACTGATTCTGAAGATGCATCAAAATCTGATCAACCTTCTGATTCTGAAAAGTATACAGAAATTGAATCTAGTCCAGAAGCTGAAATCACTCCAGAAGCTGAGTCTAATTCAGAAGCAGAACCTAGCCCAAAAGCACAGAATGAAATTGCTTCTGAGGACCTTCAAGATAACACTCAGCAGGTTATTCAACCTAAATTCAAGCACAAATCTTCACATCCTGAGGAGCTAATCATTGGAAGCAAAGAAAGTCCTAGAAGAACAAGATCACATTTTAGACAAGAAGAATCATTGATAGGACTGCTTTCAATAATTGAGCCTAAAACTGTTGAAGAAGCTCTCTCAGATGATGGATGGATATTAGCTATGCAAGAAGAGCTAAATCAATTCCAAAGGAATGACGTGTGGGATCTGGTACCCAAACCTTTTCAGAAGAACATTATTGGAACAAAATGGGTATTCAGAAACAAGCTGAATGAACAAGGAGAAGTAACCAGAAACAAAGCCAGACTTGTTGCTCAAGGCTACAGTCAACAAGAAGGCATTGATTACACTGAAACATTTGCTCCAGTTGCAAGATTGGAAGCAATCAGGTTACTTCTATCCTACGCAATTAATCATGGCATAATATTATATCAAATGGATGTCAAAAGTGCCTTTCTTAATGGAGTCATTGAAGAAGAAGTGTATGTTAAACAACCTCCTGGGTTTGAGGATCTTAAGCATCCTGACCATGTTTATAAACTTAAGAAATCACTATATGGCTTGAAACAAGCTCCCAGAGCTTGGTATGATAGACTAAGTAATTTCTTAATTAAAAATGATTTTGAAAGAGGACAAGTTGACACAACACTCTTCAGAAAGACTCTTAAGAAAGATATTTTGATTGTGCAAATATATGTTGAT
Source organism: Medicago truncatula (assembly GCF_003473485.1). Taxonomy (NCBI): domain Eukaryota; kingdom Viridiplantae; phylum Streptophyta; class Magnoliopsida; order Fabales; family Fabaceae; genus Medicago; species Medicago truncatula. The sequence goes on from NC_053042.1 coordinate 20,672,735, forward strand.
GATATAATATTTGGTTCTACTAATGCATCTCTTTGCAAAGAATTTTCTAAGTTAATGCAGGATGAATTTGAAATGAGTATGATGGGAGAATTGAAATTCTTTCTGGGAATTCAAATCAACCAAAGTAAAGAAGGAGTATATGTTCATCAAACAAAATATACAAAGGAGCTTCTGAAGAAGTTCAAGCTAGAAGACTGTAAAATGATGAACACTCCAATGCATCCAACCTGCACCTTAAGCAAAGAAGATACTGGAACAGTAGTAGATCAGAAGCTTTACAGAGGTATGATTGGTTCTCTGTTATACCTCACTGCATCTAGACCTGATATTTTATTCAGTGTATGCTTGTGTGCAAGATTTCAATCAGATCCTAGAGAATCTCATTTAACTGCAGTTAAGAGAATCTTCAGGTATCTGAAAGGAACAACTAATCTTGGACTCCTGTATAGGAAATCCCTAGATTATAAGTTGATTGGATTCTGTGATGCTGATTATGCTGGTGATAGGATTGAAAGAAAATCAACCAGTGGAAATTGTCAATTCCTGGGAGAGAATCTGATATCCTGGGCAAGCAAAAGACAAGCAACTATTGCTATGTCTACAGCAGAAGCAGAGTACATTTCAGCTGCAAGTTGTTGCACACAACTACTTTGGATGAAACATCAGTTGGAAGACTATCAGATCAATGCTAACAGTATTCCCATTTATTGTGATAATACTGCTGCTATTTGTTTGTCAAAGAATCCAATTCTACATTCAAGAGCCAAGCATATTGAAATCAAACACCATTTTATCAGAGACTATGTTCAAAAAGGAATTTTAGATATACAATTCATTGATACTGAACATCAATGGGCTGACATATTTACAAAACCTTTGTCTGTTGAAAGATTTGATTTTATTAAGAAAAATTTGAACATGCATTTTGTGTCTGATTGAAAAATTGCTTGCCTCTGAATAAGAAGTTTGGTTCTGAAGTTTATTCAGAAGCATTTTGGTTCATCAGAAGCTCTTAACTGAGGTTCTGAGGAAAATGTGCTTCTGAAGATGACGTCAGCACTAAAACTTCAGAAGTGTTATTCTTTGCTTCTGAATAGCTTGGTTAGTGGGAACGTTGGGAGTTACTTTATGTAACAGCTGTCTCATTACCCAAAAGGTAGTTTTCTGAAGAGTCTCTGACGTGGTTTATTTGTATTGGAGTATAACAAAAAGGGCAATGATGTTTTTATTCGCTTTTTGACGTACTTACACGCGCCCCCAATTTATCATTAATGCTGTGTTTGTTTGTCCCCTCTGAATTACAAACGTTTTAATAAAAAACACTAAGTCATTTCACACACTTCTCACTTCACAACAAACACTTTCTATTTTTCTTCTCAACCCTCTGCGAACGTAAGCGCATTCTCTCATCCTCTCAAAACACCTTAGAACCCTAATTCTACTTCAAATCAATGGCATCTTCAAGTTCTGTATCTGGTTCATCATCAAACGAACAACAAGGAGAAGCTCCTGCTTATGAGATAAAGGGAAGAACCATGTCCTTGGAGGAATGGGAATTAAACATTCAATCAGAAAGTCCGGTGGATTTTGATTCTTTGGCCGCTCACGACTGTGACATTGGCAAGTACTACGAGAAACAAGGTCTGGGAAGGTACTTCAATCTTCTAAATGGACCAACTTATCAAACACTGGTTCGTCATTTCTGGGTTAGAGCCAGCATCTACGACAGGGAAGCCGCCAAGATTGAAGAAGATGAAAAAGTTCTTCTCAATCCTGAACTCAAAGGGAAGTCTAGAGCGGAAATGGGCTTGGAAACTTTCTCCAAAACCCAGATAAGATCAAGCATCATGGGAATCCGTGTCTGGATCACTGAGGACACTATTGCCTTTGTCATCAGAAGACCAGCAGAAGGAGAACATGAGGCTGGGATTTCAAAGCCAAAGGACAGCCCCTGGAATGCTATTGTTAACAGAACTCTCTACAACAAGGTAAAGGACTTTGCCTATTCTGACATGAACACCAAGACAAAGGTTATGTTGAAGATTCAGAACGAAAACCTACTACCAAAAGGTGGTGGTGGTGATCAGCCCTCTCTGGAACATAAAATCCTCTTACACTTTGTCATAAAGGGTGTAGAGGCAAATATTCCCAGATACATATTCAGACATATGGTTCATCAACTCAGAGAGAGTCAACTGAATAAAAGGTCTTGGGTACCCTATGGAAGACTACTCTCTGAGATTTTCCATCAGGGAGGAATTATTGAGATGCTGAAAGAAGCTCAGATCATCACAGATGAACAGTTGGGAACTGTTAGAGGGAAGATTATCAATGGTGAGACTCTAAGGGCTATGCATCTGATTAAAGCAAAAGATGTGAAGAAGAGTCCTACTGACTTGAAACCTTCTGATGCCAAATCAGATCTTATCCCAGACTTTCCTCCCATCTGTAAACAAGATCCCTTGGAGGTTCAAAGGGCATATATCATGGATCACTACAAATCCTATAACCAGAAAATCAGCTTGAAGGATGTTCCTGACCAAATGTATGGTGGTGAGCTGCCTGTGGCCAAAAGCAGAAAATCTAAGAAGAAGCAGATCACCAAGGAAGAATACCTTGCTGAAAATGCTACTGAGGTGGGTGCTCAGAAGCATAAGAAAGCTAAGAAGGTAAAATCTGCTATGTCCACCATTCTTGAGGAAGTGGAGGATTTGGATGATGTCCCTCTTATCAGAAAAAGGACAAGGAGTACTCAAGAAACAGCAGAACAGCCTGCTTCTGAACAAGCTGGTTCAGAACAAGCTGCTTCTGATCAAGCTGCTTCTGAAAAGCCTCCAAGTCCCAAAAATAAAAGAGAAGCTGCTCTTCAGATCATCAAAAGGAAGAGGTCTAATTTAACAAGAAATCTGAAGACAGCTGAAGGAAGAAGGGCACAAATGTTGGAAGAACTGGAAGAGAACTGAGATGAAGACTCAAGCCCTAAGAAAGCAAAAAGGACTGCAACTTCTGAGCCCATAGTCATGCCCAGTTTCGAAATGACTGAAGAAATGGAGCAGTATACTAGGGAGGTTGCTGCATCCAAGATAGCAGAAAAGAAAAGGATGAAGATTTTGTATGAAAAAGAAAGGGATGAGCGTCTCAAGGCTGCAGGGTATGTGCCTAATCCTGACATTGCTGCTTTAGCGTCGGAGTTAGAAACTGTTCAGTATGGAGCAACTCTGCTTTCTCAAGCCTTGAAGAATAAGCAAGCTTCAGGAGCAACTTCATCAGAACCAGCTTCAGAAGCTCCAGAAGCAGTTCATCCAGAAGCTCAGTCTTCAGGTAATCCATCTAACGCTCCAACTAATACTCAGATTCCATCTCTACCCTCTTCACCCTCTTCATCATCAACAGAATCAGATGACCAACCCCTTAGCCAACACATAGACAAGCTTCTAAAAACCAAACCTACCAAACTAACAGATTTAGGAACACTTGACTGGGAGCAAACACAAATAGAATTTTCTAAGAATAGAATTAAATTGTGTGAGAAATTCAATTTGCCTCCTACTCATCCACTCTATCCAGATAATCCTGAACCTGTTAGTGTACAACAACCTCAACCCAACCCAGAACCTACAACAAACTCACCACATAACTCAACCACACAAAAAGCCTCTGAAGTAGCTTCAGATGCAACTACTTCAGAAACTCCCCAACACCAAGAATCCTCAACCCTTCACAACTTAGAAAAACATCTAGGTGGTGAAATGCAACCAACACCCACTAAGGCCTCTAAGACAGTTCCTGAAAAGACTGTCTTGGAAACCCAAACAGAAACCCAAACCATCCCTGAGCAAACTGTTCAGGAGCAAACTGCCTCTGAACAAGTTGCTCCTGACCAAACAACTTCTGACCAACATATACCTTCTGACCAAACAACAGAACAACAACAACAACCAGATTCACCCACTATAATAGACTTAACCTCTGACCAACCTTCCACATCAAATACAACTCAAACTGAACCTTCACCCATCCCTGACCATATCCTAGAGTCTAAGTATATAGAGGAACAACTGATCAGACTTTGTGATGAGATTCAGGCACTGATTCTTCGCAGAACAGTTCCTGTACCTCCTATTCACTATTATGATCAGTGGATGGATCTACAGAAAAGCTTTGATGAGCTGCTGGATCAGCTTAGAACTAAATGTGTGTCATCTCACTCTGCTATGCTGAAGAAGCTTTTGGATGATATGCATGAAGCAGCTAAGGAGAAAGAGCTGAATTTTGTGCCTCTGCTGGACATCACTCCTTTCTATCCAGAAGAAGAGTACATCACTAGGGCTGCTAGAATTCAGGCTGGATATAAAAGAAGAATGAGAGAAAAGGATGAGCTACTTCAGAAGAAGGATGATCAGATCAAGTATCTCTTAGAACAGTTGTATAAGCAAGCCCAACCTTAGTTGCACACCCAACTCTAGCTTGTTTTTTACTTTTGTTCTTAGTAGCTGTGTCTTTGTATCTTAATCTTTCTTTCTATATATATTATCATTGTTTCTGAATCTTGTGCTTTTTCACCTTCAATATGCTTTACAAGCTTTAATTCTGATGATATTTACTGTTTTCAATGCTGCTTGCTCTGAAATACTATCTTTAAAGGTTATATGTTTATTCTTTTGTTTTGTTTTGCTCTGATACTCTTTCTTTTGTTTCTATTCTTTTTGTTGATGACAAAAGGGGGAGTAAATGTATAGTATTGTTAAAGCACTGAGCCCTACTATAACAACTTCTAAATTTCTTTTAAATACCTCTGATTTGATTTTTATGAGTATTTTATTGAAATTTAATTAATAAAAATAGAACTTAGGGGGAGCTTACAAACCTCACCTTAAAGATCTATTAGACTCAGGGGGAGCTTACAAACCTCTGTCCCAGTAGTCAACTTATTAATTAGATCAACAACAATTGAACATTTTAAATACTATTGTTTGTCATCATCAAAAAGGGGGAGATTGTTGGAACAAAATGTGTTTCACAATGAACCTTATTAAGTTTTGATGATAACAAGGTATTAAAAATTGTCAATTGGTTATTACTAATAATTGTTCAAGTGTACAGGACCAAAGGCTACTCAAGTTATTTCAATAGGTCTTGGAAGAACAATGGAAAGAAAAAGAAATTCTGAGCATCTGAAGAAAACTGCTCCTGAAGCTAAACTGCTCCTGAAGAGATGACGTCATCAGAAGCAGAAAGTCATCAGAAGCAAAAGTTTTCATCAGAAGCAATATCTTCACCAGAAGCTACATTTGATCCTTTAATCAAACTGAAGATTCAAAGTTGCTGATTCTCAATTCAGTCTTATCAAAGAAGAACGAAGAATTGAAAGGGAGGTATCAACGGATATATGGATAGCACTGAGCACTTGTCTCTCATTAATAGAGTTGACAAAGTACAAGTGTACAACCACTACCTCCACTACTCTGTTTTCTGTCTACGCTACAAGACAAAACAACAGCCATGCCTGCAGAATTTGTACAACTCAAGATGGGAATGAATTTGAAGTTTATTCTTCAAAGGACTACACCCAAATCAGGCAAAGGATCACTGGTGGATAATCAAAGGATTTCAAACGACTCTTTAGACGTGCTGATTATCTCAACGTCTCTTTCACGCCTCTATATAAAGGAGTGAAGACTTGACGATTAAGTGAGATATACATAAGTTCAAAAGCGCCAAAACTCTGTCAATTTGATACTACAAAGCACACTGAATTTCTGCACTGATTTGATACATCTTAGAAATTCATAGTCTAGAGTCTTTTCTGTATTGTATTGTGAACACCACTGATTGTATATCAAGTGTTCAATTCAAACTCAATTCTCCGTATTTTTGTTTGATTAGAAGTCTCTTGCCTGCGTGCTTGAGCATTAGAAGTCTCTTGCTTAGTGCTTGAGCATTGGAAGACTCTTGCGTGTGTGCTTGAGCATAGTTTTGTGAAGTCTCATACTTAGAAAGTATTGAGCAGTTGTAATCTTGTGATTATAGTGAAATCTCCTTGGAAGTGCAAGGGGGACTGGACTACTTCCGTGTTGCGGAAGGAACCAGGATAACTGCTTGTGTCTTTGTCTTTCTTTTCTCTGCTCTGTTCTTTCCGCTGCATATCTGATTCTGATCATTTCATCAGAAGCACTCTCAGTCTGCTTCTGAAGTTTTATCAGAAGAAGAATTTTCTAGACAGAAAAAGAAAACACAATTCAACCCCCCCTTCTTGTGTTTTTCTCACCTTCACCCCGAGGTGGAGGAAAATTTGTTGTATGTTGGTGATGGATTACAGGTACATGAAGAGCATAATCAAGGTGACGAAGAAGGTGCACACATGCACCATGAAGAGGAGCCCCATGACCATAACGACAACAATGAAAGATGGGCATGGATGCAAACCGAGGTACAAAGGATAAGCACCGAGCAACAAAGGCAAGGTGTTGAATTATCCGGGCTAAGAAATGATGTCCTACGGGGCAACCGCATATCCGAAGAAAATAACCAAATGCTTCGGAACATGATGCAACACTTCAACCTCCAAGGCCCTCCCTATGGACCTCAATAAAAATGTGAGCTTTCCTCTTCCTCTTTTTCACCTTATCTCTTTAATCTCTATCTCACTCTTCTACCTCTCCTTCTCTTCTACTTTTCTTTTATCTTGAATCATTGAGGACAATGCTTCTCCTAAGTGTGGGGGGAGCCTAATAAAGTGTCTTTAGTCGTAGTGTTTCCAAACTCCCTTGAACTTTATTCTTTTGTTTTGTTTTATTGTAAAAGGCATGGTTAAGTAGCTAATTTTTATTGAAAATATCATGACACAAAAATTTTCATTGTCTCCTCTTATTTTGTTGATTCTTGTACATGAAAGCAAACTCTTGTGTTTTAAGTCTTCTTGATATACCCACATCTTGTCTTAAAGTGAATAAAATTCTCCAATGAGAAAAACACAAAGTTGCTTCCCTTGAGTAAATGTATGAATAGGTATTTTAAGGAAACGCGTTTTAATCTTAGTGATGCATTAACCTTTAAAGATTCTCAAAGTGCCAGTAGTATAAGTGAGTATAAGGGAGTTCATAAAAAGCCTAAAAGCCAAATAAATTCCAAGATCTCATCACTGAATCTAGATTGGGGAAGGAGGTAGGCCCTCCGACTTCCAACGTGAAGGTGATTGTTATCTTGAGAAATAAAAACTTTAAAAAGCATCATTGAATCTAGATTGGGGAAGGAGGTAGGCCCTCCGACTTCCTACGTGAATATGATGTTTTAAGGGATACCATTGAATCTTGATTGGGGAAAGGGGTAGGCCTTCCAACCTCCTACGTGAAGATGTTGTTCCTTATATGAATTATAGAAGGAATCTTTCTTGGTTGGTTTAGTGCTAGGATTAGACCATGTTTCCTCATAATGCCTACCTTATACAGGAGCAAGAAAAGGGTTGGACTTCACACACACACTCACTTGAAACTTGATCGTTGGGTTGAATAAAAATTACAAGAAATGCTTGAGTTTGTGATTAGTGTACATTCGGGATTTAAGCCCTTGAGGAGACATGTGCTTTAATTGAATTGTCATTTGATATAACTGTTGGTGCTACTATGTTTATGCCTTTTGCTTGAGGACAAGCAAAGATTCAAGTGTGGGGGAGTTTGATGAGTCATTTATATACTATTTTAATATGCTTTTTAGTTTGTTTTATTTAGATTTTATATAATTTTATATTAGTATTATTTCCTTTTTAGGATAGTTTACTTTAAATTGCATTTTATTATATTTCAGGAACGAATATTGGATGGATTGAGTCTTGGAGCAAAAGAAAAGGGTTTGGAGCTGATTCGGTACAAAAATATGAAGATTCGAGACAAAAATACGTCTCCCTCAAGTCAGAATGCTGGCACGGCCCGTGCTAGGCTTGGCACGGCCGTGCCACCCTCCAGAACACCTTTTGCTTGGATTCTGAGCTATTCTATTTTGGCGCACAATCTATCGTCGAATATTCTTGGAATATACTTGCTTAGATTTTAAGTCGAATGTGTACTATAAATAGAGTAGCTAGCCATCACAAATATTCATCTTTTCTTGGAATGCAATATGTGACAATTGTTTTCTAATAAAAGTTCATTTACTTTATTGTTATTTACTTTTATGCTTTCTCTCTTCTTCTCCTTGTCTACGATGAACGTCAGTGAGTAGACTTCTCTTGTCTTGGGATTGTTGGATAAGTCTAATGACATAATCCTAATCAAACCAAGCTTTAAACCTTAATCTTATGTAACCCTAATTCCTTATCTAAATTCACCGCTTTAACATGGATCAACCATTATCAAACTGTGGAAACGAAAGTGGAGGGTTTGATAATTGTTCATCCATCATCTCAAATATCAATTCATAAAATGAAAGTGGAGCTTTGATATTCGAACAAGTGAATTTAGACAAGGATTGCAAAGTCAGCGAAATAGGCTTTGCAATCTTTGAGACATATAGTTTCGATCTTCAAGGGAACTAATAACAATCAAGTCAGTAAAGGAGGCTTGGTTGTTAGAGGAACCAAAATCTAATAGTAATCAAGTCAGCGAAATAGGCTTGGTTGCTAGAGGAACATAAGAGAAACTGTCTTGAGAAATTAGGTCTAACATAAGGTTATAAGTTTAATAGTTTAGTTTGTGAAGGACTTGTCATTAGGATGAACCAATGATTCCAAGGCTTTTATCTTTTCTTTTATTTTCTTATAATTAAAAATCCAAACTTTTAACCTTTGAAACTTTCATCTAATCATTGTTAAAAGTTAATTGAATTCATAACTCTCTGTCGGAACGATACTCATATTTTACTACTTCGGTAAGACCGTGCACTTGCGGTTTTATCCCATCAGCTATTAAGCCCAAAATTAATCAAAACTAAAGAGGAAAGATAACAGAGAAGACACCAAGATTTACAGTGGTTCACTCTTTCGTCCTCGCTTCGAGCTACATCCACTCTTCTTGATGGAAAACATCTCCACCAAGGACTTCAACTAGAATATTGAATGTTTGATTACAATGTGATTACAAGAATTCCTTGAAACTACCATAGTTCGTCAGTTCCTATGCAATTACTCCCCCAATCTTCAAATAACCTTTGAAATTTGTGCTTCATGATGTCTACGAATATGCAATCACCTGTGCAACCCTTGAAGTTATTCACTCGAATCCTTTGACGCTCCGTCGGGAAATTAGATCCCCTTGAACACAAGAACTTTAGTAAGAACCCCTAAGACCTTTGGAGGTGGAATAAGATTATTCATTTCACTTTAGAACCTTGATTTATTCAATCAATTTCCTTGAATAAACCAACTTACAATCGATATAGCACTTCAACGATCTATGACTCAAAGAACAAAATGATTCTAAGAGAAAATGTGTAACACCCTAAACTCTAAAAGCGATAAAATTACGCAAATGATACAATCATATCAAGAATTTAGATGTTTCTTCTTAAATAAATCATGAGGCATGCACACCAAATTTTTGCAAAACATCGTAGCGGAATAATCATCTCAACAATTCATCAATAGTAAAAATAAATCTCCAAATAACCATGTCGACATACTACAAGTATCATCATCAATATATAGTCTCAAATCCTCAATAGTCATAAAGCAGTAAACATAAAAAAACCGACCCCTAATTAGAGCCCTAATGACTAAGACACCTAAAACAGTAAAAGAGGTAGCATCCAAGCTATCCTCAAGCAACTCATCAAGCAAAGCAACTAGTCCTGCACGCCGTCTACCCATTTATAAGAATAAGGTAGGCGGTCAACCAAACTACCATTGGGGTTAGTTCACAATTCAAATTAAACATAATTAAAAGAAAGTAAACGACATAATTTAATCTTCAAATGATTAAGCAACTAAATAATAAATATTCATCAAGCATAAAAATATACTAATACGCAAGTACATCTCCACATATTTACATATTAACCAATTTTTACCAAGTATACAATTCACCAAGTGCAAACATTCACCAAGCACACAAGCAAGTACGACACCTGTCAAGTTATGGAATGCGCCTAGACAGGACTCTATATGCATGTGGTACCAAACACCGTCAAGGTCGTCACCTCAAGATACAAGTATATCATAATCACCGTGGTTGAATATAAAGTATTCTAATCACTGTCGCTGGATACATAGTATCTGAATCACCGTCCTTGGAAATAAATATCCTACTTATGAATACTTGAACATATGACTCAATAATGCATACGTGCAAACAACACCTCACCAACATAAACACCGATAATTTTTATACATGCAAGCACCATCAAATCGCCATCATTTTTGCATGTAAGAATTCACCATCAATAAATAATCACCATCATTAAAATCATTATCATATACATCATCCATAACAATTACCTCAAACAAATCGAAAAGTTTCAAGAATCACATTTCTCCTAAAGACAAACACCTAACCACAACATGATATTCATCACTTTAAACACCCGAACAACATTGATTCATTCTTATTATATCACCTTATCATGCACATCAAACCAATTGTAAGTTATCCGGTCAAGAAATCACATTTTAACAAAATTCGTCTATTTCCAGAACTTTCTACATTTTCTAAGAAATTTAACAAAACAAGGTCAATGCATGTGATCAAACACCTCAACCAAGCATATACACTACTCACATATGATCCCAGTAGTATATGCATATAGGCATCATAAGCCAATTCCGATTAGTTCCAAAGGTTTAGAAAGCTTAAATACAGTTAAGTACATAAAGAAAATCAGTTTGGACGTTCCGGGTCGATCCCCGAATGCCCAGAACACCCAAAACATGGGTGTCTGTTCCTATGCAACTCACCACAGCGAGCACCAGCTCGCCTAGCGAGTTCACCATAATAGGTCACCCTATTCTTGGGTTTTCCTCTCGGGAAACCCTCCAATTTTCAAACCAAAACCCCATTTTCGATCCCCTTTGACCCAAATTCGTCCCCAAATCTTATACATTAGTTTATAAACATCAAAAGACATTCAAAACAACAACAAACTTGGAATCATAACACCAATTTACCTCAAATTCATCACCTAGTTCATTTTTCACCAAAACCCACAATTTTCTCAATTTTCATTCAAACTTCATAAACAACCACACCAATTCAAACCCCATTAACATACACACATAAATAAAAATTTATGAAGTGAATTCAAACATATTTCAACAACAATCACTCACCAATTCATAATTTACATTCAATTAATCAAAAATCATCAAAACCACTTATCAAGAACAACAACTTTGAAGTTTAAGCTCTTAAATCAACAATTTCGTGAAGATTATCATACCCACAAATTCACTTGAATTAGGGGCACGAATTTTATCATTCAAAACTAACAAAAGTCACAATTAACACAAAAGCACTTAAAATCATAATTGAAAATAAGAGATTATGACTTAATTGATAAAAAGAAACCATCCCCCTTACCTCTAGTCTTAAAGAATCCTAACTTTGGCTTCACTCACTACTAGAAAAAGCAAAATTAGCGAGGAAAATTAGTGACGGAAAAAATGAAATTCCTCACAAATTCCATGGTCGCAAAATTTAGTAACGGAATTAGAGAGGGATTTCACGTTTTCCCTCACAAAATTTCCCTCACTAATTTTTGTTTTTATAGTAGTGACTTTAGCTCCTAACTCTTCAAACCCCAAGTTCTCTTTCTCCTCCTCTTCTATCCTCTTGATTCACTTTCTCTCTACCTCTTATGTTTTTGTGAAATGAATAATGAAAGGTTAACCTAATTCTCACAAAGTTATGCTTATATACCACCTTTTTATTGGGCTAAGTTTCTAATTGTCTTAATGGGATCAATATTCTTACCAACTAATTCACCAAAGTTACTACTCACTTTAACCGTTAAAATACCGAATAATTACCCCAACTCGCTAGTAACTTAGTAAAAGTAATTATTCTCACTAAAAACACCAAAATAACCTTCTAATTAAAATGACTAATTTACCCTTGCTCACCAAATGACCAAAATACCTCCGAGTCTGAAAATGACTAAAATACCCTTCTTAAGCCAAAATCGACCAATACCAAATAATATACACACATAGACAAATAATCACACACAAAAACATATAAACACACATAATAAGTAATTAAAATAATTATAGCGAAAAACGGGTTGTTACAAAGTTTTTAATCTTGAAGAATGTATGAACAATGAGGTTTGGAGACTGTATAGAGAATAGATGGAACTGATTCAATATTTTTGGAGTTATGAGGAAGTGAAAATTTTCGGCCAAAAACAACATAGTGAATAGATTCAATAAATGTGTGAATCGATTCAAACAGCTAAAAGACAAGCCTGGTGAACTATGAACATGCTTTGGAGATTGATACACATCACATTAATTTTGAATCGATTCATAACACCCAGGCTGTGAAGCCCATATACGAGATACGATACAGATACGATACTGCACCGATATGCCGATACGGAAAAATTTCAAAAATCAAGATACGATACGGCTGGGATACGTTAATAAAAAAAATTATATAATTAATTGTATTATATAATTATAGTCATTTTTTTTAATATGCAAGTATATTAACAAACACAAGAAACCATGCTCGTAGCACATTAATATAAATATAATATTGACGATTAAGAGAAAGGGAAAGATGTAATTGATTGTGTGGTGTGGTGTGGGTCGTACTGGCACCAAAGAAAGATAAAGGAAATGTATATATATATATATATATATATATATATATATATATATATATTATAGTAATATAATATTTTTATTCTTATTTTTTACACAAAAAAAAAATAGAAATCAAAATAATATAAAAAACACACGTATCTGTGCGTATCGGGATGTATCGGATAATTATTTTTTAAAAAAATAAAATTTAATATTTGGATACTCTCCGGATACGTATCGGGAAGTATCGGGCAGGTATCGGTGCAGGATACGCAGGGGATACGGTACGTCATCCATTTTGAAGTATCGGGGCTTCAGAGCACCCAGGATGATGATTGAAACAATTCAAACTATTTTGAATCGATTCAACACAAGTCATAAAGATTTCATGATACGATTAAGTCTATTTTGAATCGATTAAGGAGTGATACAATTCAAAATATCATGAAACGAATCACCTCAAGTCCGAGACTTTAGGTGATACGATTCAAGCAAAATTGAGTCGATACAAATGCACAGAAAACCAGTTTTGACAACAGAAATGAAGTTACTTGCGACACAAGCTATGAAGGACACAAAAGAATCACACAAGCTATGAAGGACACAAAAGAATCACAAAGTATGATGAGGCACAATTTTTCTAGGTGCTTTAACATAGAGTATGTTGTACTACCAAAATAAAAACGACATCTAAGAATTCCTATCAACATCAAAACATCATTAAACCATAAGTTAAGACAAAGAAAGCTTCAAAAGGAAAGAGTTCCATCTAGCATATACATGATGATGTTTGATAGTAATTGACATTGTGAATGATGTGCACGAGTGTGAATACTAATGATGATGATTTTATGTTGTTGTTATTTCATGTTGCTTTATCTATTCTGATAAAATGTTTGTATTCTCACTCCTTTGTTGTTGTGTGTTTTGTGGTTCACTACTCGTGGGGTACAGATATTCAGAACGAGGAGCTCTAGTTGTGAGACATTTAGCTGGTGGTGATGGGGAATTATCTTCCGCCATTATTTTATTAGAAATTACCTATGTAGTGGATTACGTGCTCTGACATGTAACATTAGGGTTGAGGTTTTAACATTGATTTTATTTTCCATGCAGTTTAAATCTTTCTTTTGATATTTTGTCTTATTATTTATTGAAAAGTTGAGTATGTGTAACAACACGTGATCGGGGTCGTAGGGTGTTACGGTGAACCTCTATTTTACTACATGCACACGCCTTGTTTCTCTCATTCCCCTTCCTCTCCTCGCTATTTGCTCTGTTTCTCTTTTACTCTATACATCGATAAACATTAATATATATTATAAAGGATACTATAATAAAATTTACACTATTTCATTTGTACCATGTGTTATTCATTAAACACAATACTTTACCAAAAAGTTGTTCAACAACTTAAATATTTGTTTTGTATAGTTATGACAAGTAATCTAAATTTTGTATTTGAAATTGTATTTTTTTTATGCAATTACTTCAAAACAACCAAATTATTTAATTGACTAAAATTGTAAATGAAATAGTAAAATTTGATGAATAAAAGGTTACACTAAAACTTAGTGTGTGTGTAGAAACACCAAGTTACACAAATGATTAGTAACACATATTTTCTGAATTATTCAAAAGAGAATTTACGTATAATAAAAAAGAATACTAATTGAGACTTTGAGTTGGTAGAAAAAAATTCAAACAATAAAGAAGAAAGAAGAATATGAACTAAAAAAGAATAAGAAATCATAAACAAAATGCATATCACTTATATATATATATAGGGATTTGCTAGAACACACCCACTAATTTTTATGTGGGAGTGTTTTAGCAAGTTATAACTAAAAAGTTAATAAATACACCTTAAGGTGTATGTTGCTATAACACACCTTCTAGAAAAAGCAAGTGGGTGTGTTCTAGCAAATCCTATAGGCATTTGCTAGAATACACCCACTTATTTTTTAGAAGGAGTATCTTAGCAAGTGAATAACTAAAAAGTGGTTAAATACACCTTAAGGTGTAGCTTTGCTAAAACACTCCCACATAAAAACTAGTGGGTGTGTTCTAGCAAACCCCATATATATATATATATATATATATATATATATAAACGTCTAACAAAATTCTCTCTCTTCTCTCCTTCTCAAACCTTAGACGTCACCCTTTTTCTTCTTTTTCTTCTTCTTCTTTTTAGATGGGTGATTTATGGTCAATTTTGACCCAAAAATCACCCATCCGAATTGTTTTTCTTTTTATTCAAATTGAATAAGTGATTTCACATATTTTCTGTTTTCTTTCGTTTGTTTTTGGGATTTCATCGTCTCTAAACGACTCTGTTTGTTTTGATTTCTCGTCTTTGTGCGGTGTGTTTTGATTTCCCGTCTTAGTGCGGTGTTTATTTGATTCAGGTTGAAAGATTAGCTTTGAGTGATGGGTCAATAACGAGTCATTAATTAGTGTCTTTTGTTTAATATTTAAGTTTATTTTAATTAGATTTAATATGTTTTTATTTACTTCTAGAACTATTTTACTTCAATTGCAAGTTATTTTATTTTAGGAACAAATATTTGAAAGATGGAGTCTTGGAGCAAAAGAAACGAGAATTGGAGCTTATTCATGCCAAAAATATAAAGATCTCATGCAAAAATATATTGTGCAAGGATTCATGCAAAAAATATGAAGATCTCATACAAAAATATCTGGTGCAAAGAAATTGAAGATCTTGTGCAAAAATATAACAAGTGGTGCGCTCCTTTTACCCTTTTGCTGCTTCTACTTCAAAGACAAGCTACCTATTAAGTTTACTTATGACCTAAATGCCAATGGTTTCTTGTGGAACATTCTAGTGATGTATTGCTTAGGTTTTAAGTCATTCTAAAGTCTAAACTATAAATAGAGTAGCTAGCTATCACAACAATTCATCTTTTGTTCTTGGAAATAATAAGTGACAATTGTTTTCTTTAATAAAAGATCAACCTTTATTTTATGTTCTTCTTCTTCTCATCTATGTCTATAATGAACGTGAGTAAGTAGACTCTTCTTGTCTTGAGATTGCGGGATAAGTTTAATGACATAATCCTAATCAAACCAAGCCTTAACCCTAATTTTATGTAACCCTAATTTCTAATCTAAATTCACCGTTTTCATAATGAATTAACAAATACCAAACTCATGAAGCGAAAGTGGAGGGTTAGTAATTGTTAATTCATCATCTCAAATATCAATTCATGAAGCGAAAGTGGAGTTTTGATATTGGAACAAGTGAATTTAGACAAGGATTGTGAAACATGAAAATAGTCTAGCAAACCTTGAGACAATAAAGTTTCGAGCTTCAAGGATTTCAATAGCAATCAACCATGAAAATAGGTGTGGTTGCTAGAGAAACACACTCACTTGAGACCGAAAGAAGATGTGATAGGCTAAAGAGAAACTTGTCTTTAAAAATTAGGTCTAACATAAGGTTTTAGGTTGAAGGGTTTGGATTGTGAAGGTTTTGTCATAAAGATGAACCAATAATTTCAAGACACTTTTATTTTATTATTGTTATTTTCTTTTAATTAAAAATCCAAACTTCTTAATCTCAAACTCTCATCTAATCATTATTTAAAGTTAATTGAATTCATAACTCCCTGTCGGAACGATACTCTTTTTACTACTTCGGTAAAACCGTGCACTTGCGGTTTTACTCATCATTGAGCAAGTGCAGATCCGATCAATGACAATGACTTTGACGTCGTCATATTTGTAGGCATATGTACTTTGTCGTTTTATGCTATTAACATGGATGATGTGAGTTTGTTCATAGATTCATCATTTTTGTTTTTAACGAATTTTGATTTAAATGAATGAACATCGTTTATTTTTTTAAAATAAAAAAAAAAATAAACGTCTAACTAAAATTTTGTAGTATCCTCGTATAATCAATACAATTTAATTTTCTTCTTCCGAAAATATTTTATTAAATTTCTTATGGAGATAGGTGATTTTTATGCGAGAATGATACGCATATATAGTTGACCTGATCATCGTATCAGACCGCTTATGAGCCGGACTCGGATAGGACTTCATTAACTTCATAAATTAACTGCACATTTTCAAGCATTGTGAATTAAATGTTCGCAAATTCACAAAAAAATGCAACAAAGGATTCACAGTTTCAGACCGTTTCTCCTTTTCGTAACATATTTTAGTCTTTATCACACCATAGTGTTCCAACTAAACTTTTCTGATAAATAGCAAACAAATATAAATATGATGAGTTATGTGATGAAAAGAAGAAAATAGATTACAAAAATCTGTAAAATAGATTTATATTACTACTTCAGAACAAGCAATTATGAGAAAAATTATGCATGAACTTTTAGTCTAAAATCTTAGTGATGGAGTACAAGTCCGAACCTTAAAAAATCTTAAACTAAATAATCTCCAACAATTAAGATATGCTCATTCCACAGGGTCTATCTTAGGTGGAGGAACCTACAAAAAAAAGCAAAACAATAATGTAAATAATTTCACATCAAACAAGAGTTATAAACTAATTATTATGTCTATTGAGATTTGAATAGTTAGAGATGCTTACTAATAGTTCAAAAATTGAGACATACATGCTACCAGAAGTTGAATTCTGCACACAACGTATTCAAACCATTATATAATTAAGATTTTGGTGACTAATATATAAAGAAGTAGAAGTTAGAATCATGAGTATACATACTAGGGTTTGAGCAGTATTTCTGAATGATGAATCTGAAGAATCTTGAGAGCTTTTGTGGTAGCCACTTGAAGAGATATCTTCTGGGGTGAAAATAGTGCATGGACATGAAAGAGATTTCATTGGTGAACCCATTGGTGAAGAGTCATCATTTAGGGTTTCAACACCAAAACACATCAAGAGAGACTTGAGTATTCCTTCAAGCCAAGAGAAAGCCATTGTCTTTGGTCCTCTCTGCCACACGCCAGCTAGCTTTTATAAATCAGATTCTCAAAATTTAATGTTAAAGATTTTGATTTAGATTTTTTTTTTTTTAAGGAAGATTTTGATTTAGATGAATTGCTTTTTTTAATTGGAATGTTATTATTAATAGTAATTAAGATCGAAAAATATATTTAAGATCATGATATACCATATATAATACTGATAAGAACGTAATTATGAACTTACTATATGTCAATAGGTACTTATATAAAGAAATAACTCTGAATGATAATAAAACACAGCCTGTAAGAAAATATCAGCCAACTATATTCTAATAAATTTATGATTTACCAGCAGAAAGAAAGACACGTGGTCACTTTTTGTATTAATGCTATCAAACCAACTGAGCTAAGCCCACGTGGATATTCTTTTTGTCTATTGCGCTTAATTGTATTTTTTTTTAGTATATACCATCATTTTTTGATAAATCAAGAGTACAATGACATAAAAAAGTTGTAGAAGACATTCTAACTTTTTTTGGTGGTGGTCACGGACTTTGTATATATTATGCAATATCTCTATTAACTAGGGATGATAATGGATATCCAATGGATAGGGTACTATAATACCCATCCCCATACCCTCATTTGTAAAAAATGCCCGTATCCGAGCCCGTACCCTCGTGGGCAACAACTTTACTGCCCTTCCCCGTACCCTATGGGCACTTAAGTGGCCATACCCGCACCCATTACCCGCACTTTCTCTATGAAAAGACAATAAAAAACATCACAATTGAAATAAAACTATGATCCAAAATTATTTAAATCAACTAATAAAATAGTACGAATCGTAGTATTTAGCCAAATAAAAAAACATCCAAAATATCCTTCAAAAATTAAAATAAAAACATTCAAATAATCATAGTATTTAGGTTTAAACTTAAATAGCTTAGATTTTAGGTTTAGGTTTAGACTTAAATAGCTAAATAAATTAAATAATTGTACACCAAAAATATATAAAGTATTTATTATATTATATAAATATGTACATCGGGTTGCGGGGCTGGGTAGTATAGTACCCTTACCCGTGTCCATACCCATTAAAATTTGCGGGTAATTACCCTACCCGTGCCCATACCCATGAAAGCGGGGTTTTACCCTACCCATTGTGGGTATTTTTTGCGGGTGCCCATCGGATCTGGGTCCAATTGCCATCCCTACTATTAACTGAGCTAAGCTCATGAGGACACTCTTTTTGTCTATTGCGCTTAATTGTATATTTTTTAATATACATGCAATAATTTTTTGATAAATCAAGAGTACAATGACAAATAAAAGTTGTAGAAGACATTCTAACTTTTTTTTGTGGTGGTCGAGGTTTGAATCACGGACCTTGCATATATTATGTATTATCTCTATTAACAGAGTTAAGCTTGCGAGGACACTATTTTTGTCTACTGCGCTTAATTGTATATTTTTTAATATATATACCATATTTTTTTTATAAATCAAGAGTACAATAACAAAAAAGAGGAATACAAGACATTCTAACTTAGCTGAAATGTCTTGCAGATTCCATTCCTTGTCAGGTGTTCATATATATGGTTAAAAAATGGAAAAAAGCAGAAATACAAAAAAGAAAAAAACTAGGGGGACATAAACTTAACCCAGTAAATCCACACAAAGTGTACGTCAACCCAATCAGGTGATACGAAAAAATAAAAACAACACTGGTGGATGTCTAAAATGTGGTGTATGAACCCACTATTAACACGAAACGAATCCAATAATCAATCACTCCTTGCAACAACAACATGCATAATGTCTCTTTCGAGAGTCAGTCCAACATCAAATAGGACTGATGAAGATTTTGAAACCTCCAAAAAGTTATATAGTACCTAACTTCGTGAAAGTCGACCGCCAACACAGATACCAAACCCCACTCCTACAACTCACTGTGCTGCGACCTAAGGTTCGCGACCATTAAAATCAAAATAAACTCAAATAATATGATATCAGATATTGTTCTTATCGTAGAGGGTTGTGTGTGTGTGTGTGTGTGTGTATATATATATGATAATGGAGTTGTATATATTGTAATGTGGTTTAAGTGGTTTTTTTTTTTTAATTTAAGATTTACATAATAAAGAGAATGGATAAATTTTATAAAAAAAAAATGAATGGATAAATTGTAAATAGAATAGATTAAATGAAGGATCTCTGAAAAAATAAAAATAGATTTTTTCTTTTCTTTTATAAGCAAGGAGAAAGGATTGGCATCAAGAGGCATAATAAAAATAGATTAAATTAAGGATATAATTTGAAGAAAAAAATATTACACTAAAAATTAAGTATTCTCTTTATATCTTGATTAAGTTACACAATTCATCCTTTAACTTTCGTACTGTATCATTTAATCATTTATGTTGTAATCAAGTAACACTTTCATACTTTATCATTTTTTTTTTCTGATTTAATCCTTTATTATATAAAATATCAATACTGAATAATTTTTGATGGGATTTTTTATGGGTCTGCTTGGTGGAGGGAGATTGTGAAAATTCGTGAGAGATTTGGGATTGAGGGTGGGCAGTTGGTTTGACAAGAGCATTTAGATGAAAATGGGTAATGGTATTAAAACCTTTTTTTGGTCAGACTTTTGGGTGGGGGCGGCCCATCTTCAGAAGAGGTTTAAGAGGTTGTTTGATTTATCAGTTCACTAGGATGAGACGGTGGCGGAAATGTTTTCCTTAGGTTGGGGGGAAGTAGAGGAAGCTTGGGGGTGGCGACGTCGGTTGTTGGCTTGAGAAGAGGCGCCCTAATGTGGCTGATGGTTATACGGTCCGTGGTGTGTATCAATGCTTATGAGGCAGGAAATGCATAACCACGATGAAGTTGTTGACGCAGTTTGGCATACAAATGTTCCTTTTGAAGGTTTCAATTTGTGCGTGGCGTCTTCTCCGCAACAGGTGGCCTACAAAGGATAATTTCTTGTGTTACAACATTATTCCGTTTGATTCTCAATTGTGCGTGTCCGGATGTGGTAAAAATGAAACAACAAACCACCTTTTAATTTATTGTGCTACTTTTGGCATGCTATGGCAACATATCAAAACTTGGATTAGTTTCAATTCAGTGGATCCCCAACATATATTGGATCATTTTCTTCAGTTTGCTTACTCATCGGGAGGCTTCAAACCCCATCGATCGTTTTTGCAACTTATTTTGCTTTGTAGTGTTTATTTGCTTTGGAATGAAAAGAATAACATACAATTTTCTAATAGAGCTAAATCTATTATCCAGCTTCTGGAAAGAGTCAAAATTGTTTCTTTGAATTAGCTGAAAGCTAAAAATGTTTGTTTTCCTTTTAGTTACCATTTGTAGTGGCAACAACCTCTTGTCTGTTTAGGCACTGGTTGACTGTCTTTTTGTAATTGATCTGAATACTATGTTGTTACTTGTTCGGATCTTCTTTGCACTACTCCTTGTGCTAGAGATCATCATCAGCAACAACAATAGAAGTAGTAAATTTCATAATTATATTTAGTAAAAAAAAATCATTATTTTACTAAAAAAGATAAGAATACTCCTTATTAGGAGGTTAGACAAATCCATAAAAAAATATTTAAAATTTTAACTTTTATGCGAACTAGCCACTTTTATTTTTAACAATCATTTATGGCAGTGGCGAAAAAGTTTATTTTTTTAAACGATGACAAAAAAGGTTGGATATCCATTTAAAACAATATTTTAATGTCCAAGGTAAAATAACTTTACTACCAAATAGGTGTGATATTTTATTCTAGTAATTAAGGATAGAAAATCAATCAAATATTTTTTGCAGTGTTGTGGTAAAATTATCATTTCAAGGTCTTTGACTATATATTTCAAAGTAGTCTCGATTTCAGTCCTCACTCCATTCACCCCCATATATATATCTAAGAGAGTGACATTGCTAGGTTCTTTCAACGTTCATTATAGTAGGTTTTTGATTAACTCAAACCTTTGTAAGGAGCTTAGGAGACGAGGTATGCTTAAATCAACCCATTTCCTATGTGATTTTACTTGTTAAAGTTCGATTTTTTAATGAATTATTTGAAAACATTCAATATATGCTCCCTTCTGATAAATTTTTCTCTCTAATAAGTTGAATATTTGGAAAATGGATTATCCTTTTACAATCACACTATTATGGATCTAGATCCTTCAATTAAGATTTGATGGTGTATAATTTTCGCTTCATATTTTAGATCCATTTTTTAAAATAAAATCCAAGATTTTGGTTAAGATTTGGCATATATGGTTGAATATGTCTGCATGAAATCATGATTATCTTGCATCTGGGTGATTATTCGTAAGGTTGAACAAATAAAAATATTTATGGTTTCACAGGTTTCATCAAAAATTGATTGTTTGCAGTTACACCGTTACACTATGGATCTAGATTGTTTGATTGAGATCTGACAATGTATAATTTTTGTATGTTTTATAGATCCATTTTTAAAACGAAATACAAGATTTTCTGGATCCTATTATGGATCTAGATCGTTCGATCTGGAGTATAATTTCCGCTTCGTTTTTTAGATCCATTTTTAAAAAATGAAAAAGGTTTTTGGTTAAGATTTAGCATATATGATTGTATATGTGTGCATGAAATCGTGGTTACCTTGCATATGAGTTGTCTTTGTCTGATTTTGCATCAGGTTGAGCAAATAAAAATATTTAGTGTTTCTTGGGTTTCATAAAAAATTTATTGTCTACGATTACACCAATACATTGTTGTAGATATATATGGTCCGTTTTGGTAAGATCCTATCGTGTGTGAATTTGTGGTTTTGGATAATTTGATTAATTTCAGATGGTGATATTCTCAATTCATATTTTGAATACTTTTTAAAAATAAAATAGAACTAGATACTTGCTTAAGATTGAACTATTGGTCCAAGCTATAATTAGTTGACAAAACGAAGCTTTATCAATTTCATGCCAACTTGTTCTTGATGTTTCTGTCTAGTAGAGGCAACAAGCAAGCAACAAACAAAATTTGTGTTAATTGCATGAAAATGTATTATTTTGAAGTGCAAGCTTGGTTTTGCAAATAAATGACGATATTGAGGAAAGTGCTAATTAATTCATTCTTGTTAATTAATACAAAATTACAACTAACGTTATAAAAAATGTATCTTTTGCTGGATTTTTTAAACTGTAGATACTATTGACTTCTTGAATGAACATTGGTTTAGCTGTTAATATTTAGATTTGCTTATTGATATTGTTCTTATTATTTAGGTTTGAAAACCTGAGTTCTTAATATATAGCTCAAGTGGCACTATATCATCTTTGGATTGCATGTGTTTTGCTTACACTCCAATTTTAAACACATATTTGTTGTCTTTTTTTTTTCTGTCATGATCATAGGGGAGAAAAATTGACTCAATAATGTAAAATATTTATTAATGTCTGAATTAATATTTCATGCAGGAAACGTTAACAATGAAGACTAGCAACTCAGCTAGTAGAATCTCTATTCAAGATATGTTGTTAGATATCTTGATTAGAATTTTCTTGAAACTGAATGTTGTTGAACTTTTAGTTTCCTCCATGGTTTTCAAATCATGGAATGAGATTTGTGGTAACCCCATGATATGGGAAAAGCTCGACCTATCTTCAATTTACCTATGCTGCCAAGAGTTTGTAGGGACGATTTAGTTTCAAAAAATAAATTGATCACATGCTTGAAGTATGCTCTACATATGAGCAATTAAATACTAATTACCTAGGGTTCAATTTCTTCATATACTTGACAGATGCAAAGTTAATCTTCATTGCTGAAAGGTATCATTTGTTACTTACAACTGTACACAATTTGTATGTTATGTAGGACAATATATTTCTCCTTTTCCTATCTCATTTTGTTCATCTCCTTAATTTTTTGGAATTCATGCTAACAGGATAATTCTCAGAATTTATTTTTGATGATTTGTTTTATAACCTATGAATATATAATCCATTACTTTTTGGGACTAAGTTTTAAGTTTTTAGATAAAAATATCTCACTTCTATTAAAATTTAACCACGCTTTTATTTATTTATTTATGAAAAACCAGCAAAATGAATGTATAAAAAAGTGGAGTACAAGGGTACTCCAACCTATTGTAGTACTAGTCGAATTGTTTATTTGTTTGAAGTAGCAGATATATATTGCTTCTTTATGAAGTGTATTGTTTCAATTGCATCATTTTACAACAACACTTGTCTGAAAACCTTAAGTTAGTGGCTCCAATCAAATATATATATATATATATATGTGTGTGTGTGATCACTCTTTATTAGTCTTGCGGTAATTTAATATGTGTTTTCTATTTTGTAGGACACCAAAACTAAAAAGATTAGTATTGCCGTTCAAACGCAAACTGCCCAAGAATGCAGTAGATATTGCAATGAAATCAAGGGAAGGCCTTGAATCCATCACCATTACCGCTATGGTAAGGCCAAGTCGCATTTTTTCTGCCATTAGTAAGTAATGCATGATTATCTATGAACTGAAATTTACTAGCGACTTAGGCATAAGTGATGCAGATCTTGTGGTTCAATACACCCCAAATTTGAAGCTTTTGAATGTTCCATTTTCCAACTTCTGATCTTTGATTCTGATATTCTTATGTATCTTTAGACGTGTTTCTGATATATTGCTTCTGATGTCATTATAATATGCTTATAATATTTAGAATTTCAATCATTGGTATCCGTTGACTTGAAATTCTGATACACCTGATCTACGACCTCAAATACAGTTGTTTTCCATTCGTTTGCTCAAACAATTTATTTTGAGTTTTGAGATGAGAATCAATATTGAATACCAATTCTGAACTTCCTGGTTTAGACATTCTAAAGTGCTTCTAACCTACAATTTTGATTTGATGACATGCATTTGTGCTTCTTATGTATATCATGAAGTTCCTTTTAATTTAAGAATTGTGTTCCTTAGATTGACATGGATCATTGGTCAATCTTGTTCTATAATATTTTAGTTCTTATGAGATGTTTTTGATTTCATTCTAGAGTGCTTCTGACCATTCTAAAGTCCTTCTTAACACTTGATGTTGTTGAGATTCATGTTTCTTTAGATATTTGTGCACTTGTAATATCATGTTCTAGAAAATGCTTAAAAAAACTTGTTAAAAAACAACACATATAAGAATCAATTTGATCTATTTATTTAAATGAAGTTTGTTATCATTAAGATACCAAATACATCAATTGATCAGGAAACTTGAAAAGTTTTTACTTATAATAGTGACCGGAGGGTGTATTTCCATTAATTAGTTTTTCGAAGTACATTTTGTCAAAAAATTGAATTTCAGAAGACAGATATACTTGTATTTTGAAATTTAATTTTTTAAGAAAATGATATAAAATTATTTATTTTAAAAACTTTAAATAAAACAGTATTTTGGATAAAAGATTTTAAAGATGATATAATTTGTGGGGGTAAAATTGTGCTAAAGAGTGGATTATAAGAAAAATAGGGTGGTTTAAAAGAAACACCATGTAATTTGGCTAATTTATATGTTGTTCATCATGACACTAAAGGTCGGCCAATTTCACAACATATTCCTTTGCTCAATACAATAAAGAGTAATGATATATATGTCTTTCGGCCTACGAGAGTATATAATAGCTTTTTTGCTACCGTGTAAGAGAAAACCTAGATCAACATAGAGTTTAGACCTAATCGACTAGAGTAGGCGATCATGTATACAATCTTAGTACAATTTAGTTTTGTTTTTAAGTTCCAACATTATTCACTTATATCGTGATTTAAACACCTTGATTTATTCTTGAGATATTGCAATATTTTTTGTGTAAATGGTAGTTTAAAGAATGAGACATGTCTAGAAATTAGTTATGTAGTTGTCGGCCATGCCCAATGCAAAAGGTTGTATTTATTGTCCCTTATTTTTAAGCTTTTCCATGAGTTTGTGTTTTATGGGTATGCAATATTGGTTTTGAAATGATTTTTTTTTTTTTTAAATATATGGATAATCAAAAATTCATTTTCAGATCTGAGAATTCAAATTGAAGTTTAAATTGTCCAATTTGATTCTCAAATCTGAAAATGAATTTGTGATTATCCCTATATTTAAAAAAAAAAAATCATTTCAAAACCAATATTGCATACCCATACAACACAGTCATGGAAAAGCTTAGAAATAAGGTACAATAAATACAACCTTTTGCTTCGGGCATGGCCGACAAATACATAACTAAATTTTAGACATGTCTCATTCTTTAAACTACCATTTACACAAAAAAATATTGCAATATCTCATGAATAAATCAAGGTGTTTATGTCGCGATATAATTGAATCATGTTGGAACTAAAAAACCATACTAAATTGTACTAAGATTGTATACTTGATTCGCCTACTCCAGTCAATTAGGTCTAAACTCTACGTTGATCTAGGTTTTCTCTTACACAGTAGCAAAAGAGTTATTATACTCTCGTTGGCCGAAAGACATATATATCATTACTGTTTATTGTACTAAGAAAAGGAATATGTTGTGAAATGGGCTGCCCTTTAATTTAGTGTCATGTTGAACAACATATGAACTAGCCAAATTAGATGGTGTTTTTTTACACCACCCTATTTTTCTTATAAGCCACTATTTAGCACAATATTTTCCCCATAAAATATCATCTTTTAAATCTTTTATCCAAAATACAGTTTAATTTAAAAAAATTAAATTACATAATTTTATATCATTTTCATAAAAAATTAAATTTGTAAAATACAAGTATATATGTCTTGTGAAATTCAATTTTTTGACAGAATGTACTTCGAAAAACTAATTAATTGAAATATACCTTCCAGTCACTATTATAAGTAATAACTTACTTTTCAAGTTTCTTGAGTAATTGATGTATCTGATCTATATTATAGACTGGATACATCATTTATTCAATGAATTCAAAAAAATTTTTTTTGCTTATAACAGTGACCAGAGGGAGCATTTGTGAAAATAATTTTTTTCGAAAGGTATGAATTTTCCAATAAGGGAGTCCACAATCACCCATAAACCATACCTTAACCTGAACTCCTATAATTTTTCGTGATGGTTTTTGACTCCAACATCTGAAATGAGTAGAGTTTTTGTTTTCACAAATTCCTATGACCCAAGGACTTGGTCATATACAACGACTTCAACCTTGACCATATCGTCATCGTGATTATCTCATTTGTGACTTCTCTCAAAACTTTATTTTTCCAAAAAAACAGTGGTACTCTTAGCCTTATCCCCCATCTCGATCTTGTCTGCTTATGACATGGTAGCCAGCAACGCAACCTCACCTTTCAATGCCTTTGCATTGTTGATGAACGTTTTAGGGACAATTATAATTCCCGCCAAAGGTATCTTTTTTCATTATGCTGCTTTGTACCAAATATACCTTTGTGAATATGTTTATATTTATTGTATAGTTTGTGTTATTTTGACATGGAACATTGTAGCTTAGTTTTAGATTTAGTCATGGAATTTGAGGATGCATGGTTGATGGAGATTGTGGGAGTCGAAAGATGACAGAAAATGGGGGCATGATAAATTTGAGGGAATTTCAGTGCAAGATAGGAGCTATGATGAGGTAATGATCTTTATAGTGCTTTGTGATCACACATTCATTTTAGTTCAATTGTCATTTTTCTAAGACTCTTTTCTAATGTTGTGTGTATGAAATTTAGAGGAGATCTTCTAGGGGTAATTTTCGAGTGTAGCTTTTGTCTAAATCAGGCTGACGCACTGTGATTCAACCAAACTCTCTCAATCCTATAATGAGATAGATGATCTTGTCTTTTTTTTTGTTGTCACTTTTATTTTAAATATTTCTGACATAGTTTATATTAATTTATTTCATTGGTTCCTTTAGGTCGAGGTTTTTTCGAATTCCGATTCTCATGTGTTGATGATCTTAGAAGTGTTTGGTCGAATGGAACTTGGAACTTGAAGCCGGGGCTGTTACGATTATCCCGTTGGTCACCGGATTTTAATTCATTTAATCAGAAACAAACTCATAGTCAGGTTTGGTTGCGTTTTCATTATCTCCCTCTGGAATATTGGCAACCTATAACTCTTTTTGAGATTGCAGGGGCTATTGGTACGCCTATTTTAATTGATGAGAGTACTAGAAATCATTCGTTTGGTCATTATGCATGTATTCTAGTAGATATTAATTTGGCTGGATTTCTTCCTGAATCTTTGTGGGTTGAACGAGAAAAATTTACTTTTGAAATTGAGATTGAGTATGAAAATCCTCCATACTATTGTTTCACTTGCAATTCTATTGGTCATTCAACGGATCATTGTAAAAAAGATCTTGCCAATAAAATTGCTTGCGAAATGGTTTCTACTAAGAATGCTCCTGCAAAACAATTCAAACATGACCCTAAAAAGTATGTAGTGAAAGAATGTCGTAAAGGTGTGGCAGATGAAGATCCTATTATTAGTGATATAATAAGGTCCAAGGAGGTAGAAACTAGTGCACTGATAAGAAATATTATTAACTTTGAGGAAGAGTTGTCTGCTAGCATCTCTGTTGGAACAGCTCGTTTGCAATCAACACAGATTGAAGATGTTCAGACCACTGAGCTGATTGAGAAACAAAGAGAAGACCAACATAGTAGCAAATTTCCTGATATGCGCATCGTTGGTCCTTGGAGTGATGTCGTAACAGACTTGGACTATATTCAAGATCCACTATATTGGTGTGGTTTAGAATCTTCCAATGTCGATGTTTCTAAAGAGGTTTTAAATCCTAATGTCGCTCATGACTTGGAGATCTTGCAGAAGCATGTTTGGAATGGGAGCGATGCTAGAGGCATCGGGCCTAGAGTTTACACTGATGAGGAAGAAAACGCTGCAGCTCTTAATTACTTGAAGAACCGTGGTATTGGTTCTACTACTACTGAAGAGCCTTTCATCGAGGTGATGTCTAAGGCTAAGAAAAAGAAGGTTCAAAAGGGTTTTCAGATTCACAATACCCGCTCTAGGGTAAGTTACTGTAGTTGTCTGTTTGTTTCTATCCTGCTCCTTCTTTTTTCCTTTTGGTTTGTTTTTGCCTTTTTGTTGTTTCTTCTCTTTATGGGTTTAACTTTTGTCCCCATTTTTGCGTTGCTTTTATCGTTTGAGAAGGTTTTGGTTTATGTCCCCCTTCTCTGTTTGTTCTAATTTCCGTTATCTTATTTTTATATATATCTAGGGTGTTGCAGTTGGTTTACCATCTGCTCCCCATTTGATTAAAAAAAAAAAATTATTTCATTGCTGTTTCTTTTAAAGAGTTTAAAGGGCAATGAGATCCTAATACTTTGCCACATCAGCTGATTGTCGCTATCACGTCGCAAAACTAATGAAATGATGTAGCAAGTTAGTGGGTTTGCATTGGATGATAGTTTTTAAATGTCGCTTAAACAAGTCTTAATGTAGTTTTTGATTTCTAGGTATATTCTTTTATTATAACTTACAGGTCTGTCAGTTCAATACCACTTGCCACAGTCGAAGCAAAAGAGATATCGGGTGCAAGGCCTGCTGAAGTTTTGAACTTGAGTAGACACCGCATACTGCTGTTGTTTTTGTTCTTAATAGCTGTTCTTCTAAATTTTGCAGAATTTTGAATGATTTTAATGAATGAAAATTTAGAAGGGTTAATATCATTAAAACTTACGCAGTTCATTTTTTCGATTTTTACTCAAGTGTTGAGTTTGTGCGGAGACAAGCAAACGAGGTCGCTCATAATTTAGCTAAGGCGGCCTTGTTGTCAGCTAGTCCCCAATTACTGGTAACAATACCACATTGTATTGAACACATCTTGATAAATGAAATGCAATAAGTTTATTCCTCTCAAAAAAAAAAAAAAAAAATTCGATTTTTATTTTTCTGTGATTCTGTCTGCAATGGCGTCAAAAACCTTATTCAACCAAGAGCAATTTGCTAAATTTTATGTTAATAAAAATTCATTTTTTGAAAAGTATAAAAAGACATTGTAATATAGCGAAAAATGAAAAGTTCTTCCCATAATATCATTTCTTCTATTATTCATCAGAATCTGAATTCCACCGAGTGTTACTGTAAATTTCTGTATAATGTGGTTCAAAATAAAATTAACTCTAATCAAACTTTGTGTAATTATGTGACGACCGTCACTCTGAATGTTTTGTCTTCTCTTTCAGTACATGGTAAATGGGTTGGATCTTCAACTGGAATACAATTGTGGATCCTTTAAATGGAGAGCCATTTATTAAAGTTGTTGAAGTTGATGAAACAGGCGTTCAGGTCCGTTTCATGAAATATTCCTTTCGTCGAGCCCTGAAGAAACCTCTGTTTTGTGAAAACTTAACATGATATATTCAAGGATGTATTCTTTTATTACCACCTTACTCTTCAAACTATGGAATATTAAGTGACCAAGGCATTGCCTATCAGTCACCACTCAACACCCATTGCTTCGAAAAAGGGTTCAAGTTTAAAGCTTAAACCTCTGTGGGTGTGACAAGATTCTCATCATTTTATGAAAAAAAAAAAAGGAGAAACACAAATTTGAGTTTGAAGGCTATAAACGAGTCGATTGAAAATTCAATAAATGCTTTAGCACGACAATCTTGACTAATTTTTTTCCAATTTTTTTACTTATCAGCCCTTTGTAGAAAGCTTGTCCAGCTGCCACAAGCATGGTTTGCACAATCCTTTTAAGGTATGTGCAGCTTTCCTTTTCAAATGGAAATGTGAGTTGATCTTCAGATGGTTGGTTTTCAAAGTGTCAAGAAGTGCTAATCCTTTTCAAATGTTTTCAATTGTCATTTTTCTAAGACTCTTTTCTAATGTTTGGTTGAATCTGCCACAAAAACAGGATGTACAAAATGGCAGCACCAGCAGGAATATTCACCCTCTTATGGATGAGGGTTTTCCGATTCAACAAAACAATATGATTCATTGGGGAAAGAATGTTGTTGATTCCATCAGCATGGACAAGCTGTATACTGGGTTCTAGTTTAAGGAAATCAAAAGATAGCAGATCAAAGAAAGCAAAGGTACAATTCACTTCCTACCATTTAGTTTATTTATCTAATCTTGAAAGGAGTAAGTTGCTTGACTGTCAAAAAATTGACGTAAATCTCTTTATGCGTTATTTTCTGTCTTGAATTTTAGTGGCCATTAACTTAAAGCAACGTGTATACTGTTTGGTATTGTCAAATAGCAGCTACAAACTCTATCGTGTGGGATTTGAACAAATCACTTTATTATTCAGTAACATTTATGCAACAAAATTTGCTACAGTTGTACCTAAACTGTTAGCTATAGATTGGCTACAAATTAGCTACAGATTGGCTACAAATTAGCTACAGATTAGCTACCTACTAAGTATTATTTTTTAAGACTTACAAGTAATAATCTCAAGTACTGTTACTGAAATTATTTAGTAACACGGGTTTTACCTAACATTTGTCAAAAGTTACAAGATCTAAATAGTAACATTTGTTTTTGATTTAGTTACAATTTTGAATTGTTACTAAATCTCATATGTGTTGTAGTGATGTATGTTTGTAGTTATGTTTTGGTATCATACATATTTTTTGGACCTTTCACTTCAATGTTGAATGGTCATGTAAAGATTTTTTTAACAAAGTTGGGTGAAAAAAGGGGATCAATTTGTTACGAAAAACAAATTAAATGACTAACTTTTACCAACATAAAAAGAACTAATCCTCTAAAAATGTTAGACTTAAAGGACCTGAAAAATTAATGTCTTTAAAGTAAACGGACTTTAGAATCCTAAAATGGCACAATTCATCGTCTTCACCACTTATCAATAGGTCTCAATATTTCACAATCAATGTAAACTTCTCACAACAACGTTCTATCAAAATGTTTAAGTATTTCACAATCAATGTAAACCAACAACAATAGTTTTTGCACGAGTTACTTGAACATTGTCTTATACCTTATACCACTTCTATCTTAAAAATAAAATTAAAGTTTTCAACCCAAATATTTTCATCTAACTGGTTTTTTCAAATTTAATTTTCACATAAAACAACCAACAATCTAATTTTTCACCTCTAACTGAGAGATGCTAGCAAAGCAATTTAGTTCATGATCTAAATTATCAATGTTAAACGATACACATGTAATGTTATCACTCGAGCATAGGTTCAAAAGAAGCATAACATTCAAAGAAGTATGAGTTTGCAGACATAACTTCATATGGCACACAGCTGTTTATAGATACGATTTTAGGGTTCCCTTGATGCCTCTGATGATGGAGTCTATGACTTCATTGGATTTCAAGCAAATGAAATATTGATCTCTCAGTCATTTAGAGCAGTAGGTAACTAATGATCTCATCTAGTATTGTTCTAAAATTATTGTCATTTTATTCTTTGGGATCAATAACATTATTACTTACTAAGAATAATATTACTGGCATGAGGACCTCACTGTCATATTAAAGTGAAACTGATAATTATTTTACAATTGTATTTGGAGGGATTTGAATTCCTCCCTTAAAGTTATAAAGTCAAACTTTTACTACTGAGTTGAGATCTCATGGACTAACAATAAATAAACTAATGAGAAGGTTCTAAATTGCATCTGTCAATCATCCGTACAAAATCGGTTCGTGGCTAATACGACCAAATCATTGTTGAAATTTAAGGCCTAACTCATCTGTACAAAACCGATTCATAAGGTGAGAAATGCTTCCTCTTTATAAACTATTATCAAGAGTCTTATGTATCCGATGTGGGACTTGGATGTTTTCCAATATACCCCCCCTCACTCATAGCTCTCTTTTTGGGCTTGGTGTGTGAATGGGTAGGTCGCCCTTGAATTCGACAAGTAATTGGGCTTGGTGCGTGGATAGATAGGTGGCCCTTGAATTCGACAAGCTCTGATACAATGTTGATTGAAATTTAAGGCCTAACTCATTCGTACGAAACTGGTTCATAAGGTGATGAGTGCTTCCTCTTTATAAACTCTTATCAAGAGTCTTATCCATCCGATCTGGGACTTAGGCTTTACCCAATAGTTATTGTCATACCCCAATTTTTGACCTAAGGTCCCACTGACACTTGTCACTTGACTCTGATCGATCTCTGATTATTCAGTAAAAAAAATCGGCAGGGAGGTATTTTAAAATACCTCATTTTTGATTCCGAGTCAGACCCTCTTTTCTCTTTTTATTTTCTTTCCATATTTTATTAATTTTAATTTTAAGATTAGTTACTTTTTTATATTTAATAATTTTTATTTTCCATCTTTTAATTTTATTTTACTTTACATAATTTAGTTTAATTTGTTTTTATTTTATTTCGTATTAGATTTATTTTATTTTTATTTTATTTCTTTTTAATTAATTAGTGTCCAAAAAAAGAAAAAACAAAGTGTCAATAGGTCCAAAATAAAATGTACAAGGTCTAAAAAAATTTAAATCAAGTGTCAACTTTAACATTTCTTTTTCAAAATTCACCATAATTGTCCATCATTTCCATTAAACCAATTTTCCATTTTTCATTAACCTCCTCACCTATAAATAGAACCCTCATTCCACACAATTTCACACACCAAAAAGTTCTCTTGAGTTGTCAAAGAACTTTTCTCTCTTCTCCCTTTTTAGCTTGTGTTGACGAGCTATTCTTTTCTTCTCCCTCTTTTTTCTGTCCCTTCGGAATTTTGTCCCTTCGGTAATTTTTGTCCCTTCGGTTGTCCATTTCTTTTATTTTCTTGCATTTTATTTATTTTTAGCATTTTATTTTATTTCTATTTAGCATTTTAATTATTGTTATTTATTTTCCAACAATTAGAATGTATTTAGGTCCAATGTAAATATAAATGAGAAAAGTGTGTGGGTGTGTGTCCTTTTATTTCTTTACCGCCTTATATATATATATATATATATACAAAAATGAAAAAAATTAGATTAGGGATTTTGGTGGCGATCCAACGTCACTACAAAAATCCACGCGCTTTTATTTTTATTGCTCCGTTAGTTTAATTTTAATTTAATATTCCAAAAACAACAAAAACATGCAAATAATCAAAATCACAAAAATATTTTCATAATAAACCTTGATTCCAAAATCAAGTGATCCTTTTTTTTATTTCATTTTTCTTAATCAAACTTTCAATCAATTTAATCATATCTTGAGTCCATTTTCTTTTAAATTAAAAAATACAAACCTAATCTGATTTGCCACTTGGCTTTTCTTTTAAAACCTTTTTCAAAACTAATAAAAAACACAAAATCAATCAAACGTCAATATCTACCCCGAACTACGAGGTTTTGATCCTTCATGGGTACGTAGGCAGAGGACCATGTCCTTCCAAATCAATAAAAATGTAGATAATTAGGTCTTTATTTTTCCATATTAATTCCTTCTTTTCAAAAAATAAGCAAGCAAGTTATAGCACATTAATTAAATAAAATCAAGAGGTTCTCGTAGAGTACTACGAATATTTAGAGTGCTAACACCTTCCCTAAATATAACCAACCCCCGAACCCAAAATCTTTTCAAAATGGGGTAGTTTGAACCTTTTTCCCCCTTTTCTTAATAAAATTAAATGTTGAGTTGTGAAATAAATTAGTGAGTCAAAAGCTAATCAAATAGCCTTGATCTCCAAAAAATGACGCGACAGTTATGATTGCAGTATATTCACATAGACAACATAAATATAGATATTGTGTTCATAATCTATAATACAGTGACACAGACAAGAACAACAAAAACAATACTGAGACATAGAATCTAGTAATAATTTGAAAAAAAAATACAATAATTGAATGTAACTGTATATGTCAGTGTCATCAATCACAACTTCAAATGTTGGTGCTACCTCGATCGTAATAGTTGCTGTAGACCACAATTTAATGTGGTCTTGGTTTTGGTTGTAGTACACAGCTGCAACAATGGTTGTATTAAACACATTATTTGTGAGCGATTTTTCACAATGCCAAAAATTGCGACCTAACTGCACATCCACAATTTACAATCTTGAGTTTAGGTCAAAGTTTACAACATGCTATAGTATAACTTAAATATTTTCATGCAGAGAAATTGCTGGAAAACACCGGAAACACAAAAGGGAAATGATTAATGGCATCTACTACATTGGGATTCTAGAAAGTAACAGCCAATGGTTTGAAGAACAATAGCTTAATTCTTCATCGGTTATCCTGTAATTGGCTATCAAGGAAAAATTCAAGCTTCAGGTTCATGCTTATATTCAACAAAAATAGACACATCATGTGCTTGGGATCCAAGAATCAAAGGATTGTTCTACTATGAGTCAACAACAATTTTCACTGCTTCTTGAATTTGGAGACTTTATCAACTATGTGAAGAAATTAAGAAACATAAATCCACAAAATTTTTGTGGCATAGATATTTATAATGGAATTTTGATACGTTACATTAAAGCCTCGGAAGTATATCTAGGACAATCAGAAGACTCTGTAGTGATTGATTTCAACTATTATCGTGCAAATGATCAATTTCCTGCTAGATTAAACCAAGATGTGTGGGAGAAATTGGAACAGATTGCCTTTTCAAGTATAGTGCTAAGCCACATTGGGATAAGAATAGGAACTTAGCATTTTTAAATGTGCAACATAAATATCCGAAGTTTAATCTTTTTATTGAAGCAAAAAAACAAATGGATCCACAAGATGTATTCTCTGGTGATTAGTCACATGAGATTTTGTATGGGAAGGAATTGGTAAAATTTGATGGTTGTGCTTTGGAAGGACAATGTATTTGTTTTGAAGATAGACATTATGGTCCAAAAAAAAGTGTATTGGTTCGAATAAAAAATACCAATAAAAAATGGGCACCACGTCAATTAATTTGCTAAATTACAAAAATATAGTTTTTTTAGATATACTAATTAGTGTAGAAATGAATAAATTTTATAATTAAATAAATAAAATAAAACACCAATTAAAATTGACTACCTTTTGACCAAAAAATGAATAAAAATGCCAACCTTTTGACCAAAAATAAATAAAAATGGCTACCTTTTGACCAAAAATAAATAAAAATAAAAACCTTTTGACCAAAAATAAATAAAAATGGCTACCTTTTGACCAAAAATAAATAAAAATGGAAACCTTTTGATGAAAAATAAATAAAAATGGCACCTTTTTGACCAAAAAAAAGGCCACCTAGCCAACCGTTGTTTCGTTCATTCAGTCCTCCATTTGCTATTTATACAAGCATTTTCTAAACCTTATTGTCCCAATCCCTAATAGCTTGCTGCAGATGCAGCTCCTCTGGAGAACCACCTACTTTTAAAAATATGTTGGCCGCCAGTGCTCCTTAACTACTTTTCGCAAAAATTCAACGCTAACAAATGAATGTTGTAGGTATATATCTTTTCAATTATTCATTTGTTAGTTGTGTGTATCATTTTTATTCATTTTAATCTTTATTAAATCCAGATCTGCAATCTTTTCTCATGCAGAGAATACTTTGACGCTAAACGTGTTAAAGATGGTTTCATTTCATCATCACTTTCGTCTTCCATGTGTTTTATGTGGTCGATCACAACTTCTATCTTTTTTATTATTTTAACGGCTGTGATTTCTTTGTAGAGATAGAGAAGCAAATGTATGCCTTGTATCTAATTTAATTTTAGTTATTCATATAATAGAAACGTACATGACCATGGTATAAAGTGCCACCGAGGAGAAAACATACCAACAATTTTGGAACTAGATCTTTCCCTTTGATTTTTCACTTGCCGATTTTTTAGATTAATAAATCTATCAAATGATCAAATGCATGCATAGATGAAAAATGTTAAAAACGGTTACGACGATTAACACAATGAATGATTTCATATCTTACATTCAAACAATAATCGGAAAAATTGGCGATGAGAAGGTTGACAGAATACACCGTGTCGTTTAGTAAGAGAGAATTAGTCGGAAACAAGTCTAGAGGGAGTCATAGGGATTTCATACCTTACTCAATGACACCCTCTAGAAATGTTTCCGACTAATTCTCTCTTGCTCAATGACGCAGCTTATTCCCTCAACCTTCTCCATCGTTGATTTTTCCCATTATTGTCAGCATGTATGATATGAATTCCTTCATTGTATTATTCGTCGTAATTGTTTTTAACCGTTTCCATCTATGCATGCAATTGATAGATTTATTGATCATTTTCTTTGACAGTGATAGTTGCTCAAACTTCAAAGAGATCTAAACAATCGGCAAGCAAAAAAACTAAGGGAAATGGTTCCAAAATTGTTACTATGTTTTCTCCTCAGTGGCACTTTATACCATCATGTTTTTATTATATGAATAACAAAATATTAAATTAGATATAAGGCATATGTTTTCTTCTCTATCTCTATTGAATATTTTGAAATCTCTGATCTATTTAATTTATTTATTTGTTTTGTTTTGTTTTGTGCAAGCTTTGCTTCTTGATGATGGAACAATTCCAAGCACAACAACGGAAACTTCATCAATGAATGAAATAGCTTTTAACATTATGGAAATAAGTCAACATATGGAAGGTTTGATGATGGATGGAAACATTTTAAAAAATCATCTTAGCGTGGTTTTAAAAAATCATGTTATTATTTATGTGCTTTTTTATGTAACCATAAAAGCCAGCCATATTATGGATTATGAATCTTGTTCTAGTCTAATTGTGTTGTTTCATTTACTCAGTAAGTTGGAACCTTTTTTTACTTTTGGAAGATCCTAGTTTTGACTTATATTCCTAATTTATTTGAACATTATAAGGAATTGAAACAGGAGAATAATTGTTTGTGTTTGGAGAATATGATTGTTTCAAGAGTTTTGCTAACAAGCACGCACTTGTTAAGGATTTGAAAATTGAAATAAATAAGTTTTATGCAGAAATAATTACTTTTTCAAAAACTTTTATATGCTATATATAGTGAACCATATTCTGCATCTTTTACGATATCCCCAATTGACCTTCGTTTTTGTTTTGAATTTCCAGAAATTTTATTCTTCATAAGTAGCAATACTCAAGCTCTTCTCAAGCCTCCGAGAATCAAGTGGCGATGAAACGGGAGACCGGAGAAGAGAATGATGCACCATCAACTGAATATGTAATAAGGCACATTTCATCCATAAGCTTCCATATTTCATCTCTAAATCAACTTGGATCTCTAATCTGTATTAACATGGTTGGTGTCCCACACTTCAGGACAATAAACATAGCAAGTAGAAATTCCCAGAGATTTGGAACTTTTTTTGCTGTTGGTAGATCTTTGTTTTGACATATATCCCCAAAATATACTCTTGGATGGGAGTGGTTATGGTGCATAAGGAAATCATTATGCACCATGCATAAATCCCAACATAATTGCTTCCTACACCCCCAAAGTGAGCCAAAATCATTTTTGTTCAAAATGAAAGAAATCTAATGGTTGTGATGTGTTTATGCACGGTGCATAAGGAAATGGCTTATGCACCATAACTTTTGCCCTCTTGGATCATGAAACACCGTTGAATCTAATAACGAACAATCAATACATGATTTTTCTTTCCTTTTCTTTACCTTCATCCATCTTTACAGACATACACAATGACAGAATTTTGTACATTAGCACATTGTCACATGGTTCTTGTATCACCCTTCTTTTTCTATATCAATGAAGGTCATTTTATTAGTATTGTTTTCATCATACTGCAGCAGGTATATAGCCTCCATTAATTGTTGATGTTCTTGGAACTAAATCAACTTGGTTCTTTAAACATAGCAAGTAGAAATTCTCTGAGAGATCCACATCAGGTTCACATTTCGTACCTTTTTTCTGCTTATTTTAAGATAAAAATCAAAACAAATGTAGTTTAGACACAATTATTTTAAGATAAATAGCACTGTACTTGCAGAAAAAGTACAATAAGGATTCTAGGGTTAAGAATCGTCTATTAGGGTTTAGACTGAATATTGGATGCTCTCAATGGTGGTATTTATAGCCTTCTATGGGCTTGGGTTTTAGTTGCTTAGTCTCCAAGTAATAAAGGTATTTAGGTATTTATGGCTGTTTCTAGAAGATTCTAGAGGTTTAGTAAGGCGGTTATCTGAGAAACATGCGCCTTGGGCCTTTGGGCTTTCTTCAAGGCGCTGAGTCCTTCCTGAGGGTCTAAGGAGCCCTTTTGGAGGTCTTTTAGGTCCTTAGGAATATTATGACGGTCCACAGCCCCCAAGCACAAGTCTTGGTACAAGGCGCGGTGCTTTAGAGCTGGAGAATAGATTTAGGCAAGCTTTCTTGGGGTCCAGAAAGGCGACGTCTTGTGAGAACGCGTCTGGAACCCACAGACTTTTTGAAGGACCTTTTTAAGTCCTTACGAAGGCGTTTAAGATCCTTCCGAGGGTCTCTAAGCTCTTCGGAATATTATGACGGTCCACAGCTCCCAAGCACAAGTCTTGGTACAAGGCGTGGTGCTTCAGTTCTAAAGTGATCTCACTGGCGTTCTCATGTTTCGAGCGAGATGGTTTATATTTAGATTCCCTTTTCATCCAACGGTCCACATCTTCCGACCTTTGCGTTTCTAATGGCGTGCTACCTCTTCATTCGATCTGTTACACGTGTTGGTGATCCGCTGAATCCGCACGTTTTCCGAGAAATCAAAAGTTTCTTTTTCTCTTTAAAAGAGGCGAAAAAACCCTTCTCTTCTCATTTTACTTCGTCGTTTCAGTTTCTCCGTGGCAAAAGAACACTCCTTTTCTGCTTTTGACTGTTCGTTTGCAAAGACTCAGGTAATCTGCTCGCTCCTTTCCTCTTTTTACTTTGTTTTGGTATACCCATGGTAGTAGTTAGGGAGTGTGATGAGAGCAGGAGAGAATTACCTCCTTCAGATCCTTTAGACAGGCAAAAACTACGATTACAATGTTTGAAGCATGCTACTTGAAAAAATGGTTTAATTGAGTGGAAAGTGTACGATTCCACTTATTTTAGCCATATGACTTTCTCCGACATTTCTAGCGAGAGCGACTGTAGCGATTCTGACAATAGTGATTGTGTTTTATTATATTCAAACCCAGGAGATAGTTTTGGAAAAGAAATCGTCGAGGTCTCCTCTTCAAAAATGGTTCGTGGAAAGAGTACCCAACTTGCATGTCAGGAAACCGACATTGAATACTTTTCAGACGACGTGCAACGATATGAGTCTACGTACAACGATCAGGCGAAGGTGAACTTTTTTAGGAGTAAGCTCTCAGTTTCGTCCACGAAAAGAGAGGAAGATATTGTCTTGGCGCCTTGCCCCTCCGGCGAGAAGGTGTGTACTATGCGCCCCAAGGGAGCGAAAGAGATCTTCCATATGCATGGCGCCGTATTGGAGGAGTTCGGGGTAAAAATTGTAACGCCCTAATTGTTATTTAATTATTTTTAGTTGATTTAAAGTCTTTTATATGATTTTAAATGATTTATGTTGATTTTGTGGTGTGGTGTATTTTATTAAATGGTTATTTTCATTATTTTATAGAATAAGTGGAGAAATAGAATTATTTTGGAGTGTGGGAGTTAATTGGGATTTAATAAAAATTAAGGGAGTTTAATGAAATAAAGGGGGAGTTATAGTTTTAGGAGTGAGGAAAAAGAAAAGGTCATAAGCAGTTTTACGTGAAACAAGTTTTGGGAGAGAAAATCAAGAACA
The DNA here is from genome assembly GCF_003473485.1 of Medicago truncatula. Taxonomy (NCBI): domain Eukaryota; kingdom Viridiplantae; phylum Streptophyta; class Magnoliopsida; order Fabales; family Fabaceae; genus Medicago; species Medicago truncatula. Next base: position 20,713,079 of record NC_053042.1, read on the forward strand.
AGGGTGGGAAGAACAAGTGGAGTCAGAGAATCCGATTGTTGTGCTTTTGTTCATCTAAATTAAGGTAAGGGTGAGACTATCTCTCAATAATCATAATCTATAATTTCTGAAAATTGACCTAATTGCATAGTTTTTGGAAGATAAATTGAGGGTTAGGGTTTGATGATGATTCTGAGGGGAATGGGTATTGATCATGTTAATTATGTTGTAATGTAATGTTCAGAATGAAAACTTAATCTATACTGTTGTTGTGATCATAAATTGATTGAAATTATGATTGATTGGATGAATTGATGAAGATTTGTATGATGGTGGAATGATCTGTATTTGTTGTTGTTGATGCATGTTTTATGTTCCTTTAGATGCCTAATTGTATAATGAACCTATAAACAATCTTTGAAAACATGTTTGGGCATTGGGAGATCAAAATTGGGGGTTTTGGGGTGAAAAATGGTTTAAACCCGTGAGAAATTATGCAGAAACGATGACTGTTCGCTTAAGCGAGCCGGAAGCGAGATGTAAGCGAACAGCTACTGTAAGTAGTTTGCTTAAGCGAAGACTCGTTCGCTTAAGCGAAGTGCTTTTTGACAGCATTTCTTATTTCGCGTTCTTGTATCTTTTTTACACGTTTCTGTTTTGAATTGGCCTTTGGTGTAAACATGAAAGTTGTAGATAATTTTGTTAGCTTTCCAATGGATTTGGTTTGACTCTAAAATGATTTTTGGTTTAGGAGTTATGATGAAAATACTCCAAGTAGGTCTTAGGGAAATCTTATGAAAATTCAGCACAACCATTTCCAAGTTAATCCAAAACTTATGGGATAATTCCAAGGCTTAAAACTAGAAGTAATATGAGTGCAATTAAGGTGTTTAAGAGTATTTAACCCATGTTGTGAGGTTACCCTTGGGGTAGGAATGGAGGTTGACTATAGTACTGTTGATGTTGAGTGAGTCAGATATAATATGATTTGATGCTGTTAGTAATGAGATATATTTGTATATGCATTATGTGGATTATATAAGATGTTTTAAGTTGATGTTGATTATCATTTGATATTGTTATATCTTGAGGTGTTTATGTGCTGCCTATGTTGCTGTTGTAAATTGATTAAGCTGCATGTGTCGGTTTAAGATGTAAGATGTCGTCCCAAAGTATTGGAGTCTTCAGTTGTTGATGTTGACCAAGTTGTGGAGTAAGTCATAATTATTTATGCACAGTTATCGTTGTCTACGTTGTCGTTGATGTTGCCGTTGTGGAGTTTAGTGAATTTGGAGATGATTGAGTATGAAACCAAGTGAACATATACTATGTTGAATGAACTTTATGCATTAGTTTGATTATGATTAATTGTGTATTTTCTGGAATCGTTGGATCAATTATGATGGATTATTGTTGACTGTGATGTATATTATATTTAAATAAATTATACATGTTGTTGAATTCTTTTCAAAGGTTGAAGTATTATTAATTGGATTGTCGAGGTGAAGTCATATTTACATATATGCATTGATGAGTAGTGGTTGTCGTTGATGTTGTTGAGTTGTATGTAGAGATACACAGGTTGGGTAGTTGCATAAACATCAAAGTGGGAGAGCTTCGGCTCTGGAACGCCTTGTCGTTCAAAGCGGTGGAACACTAGTTGTTCAAAGCGGTGTGGAGCGGTGAGGACTTAGGTCCTGTTGAGAATGCTTTAACCATTCGACAGCGGTGTGGGTCACGGCCCTGAATTATGGTACCACATGCATAGTTGCATTTATTTAGGAGTATTAGGGGGGAGGTCATGTCTTGCATGAGTCTTAGCGGTGGTGTCGAGTTGTTGCATGAGTCGTTGTTGTTGGTTTTAATTACCATTTGTTGTTGATGTTGTTGATGATAATATACTTATATATTGATGAATTATTATTATGACAGAGTGTTAGATTTAATTGATGAATTGGATATCTATTATTGATGATATTGTTGATTATGAAATATATACATATATTGGATAATTGTAGTTGCCGTTGTTCTTGAGAGATTTGTTGTCGTTGTCGTTGAATCTTGTTGTTGTCGTCGTTGTTGGTTGAATTAGCAAGTGTTACTAAAGTTAAAGAAGTTAGAACATTATTGTTGAATATATGTTGTTGTTTATATTATTATGATATTGATTATAATGTTATGATGACTGTTTATGGTGTTGAATATGAGGTTGTTAGGATGTTACGTGATGATGATTATGAATGTTGTGATGATGGTTATGTTAAGTTGATAAGTTGTCTTTTATTCATGTATTGCTAATGGAATGTTTGATGAATAATTATTATTATGGAATGATGATGTTACGTATAGTTGCTAAGTTGTCCTCTATTCATGAGTTGTTAATAAGGTGCTTGGTGGAGAATGTTAATACGAATTAATGATGTAGTTATGTTGTATATGAACTATGAATATGATGTTGTTACGTTGTTTATGTCATTGATTATGAAGTTGTCATGTTGTATACGAATTATGAGTATGATGTTATATGATTATGATTAAGATGTTGATTATGAAGTTAAATGATGTTGTTATGATGTTGTTTATGATATCGAGTTATGACTGTTGATATGCTGAGTACATGATATGGTTTAGGAGTCGTTAAAAGAATTACTATTACTAATTGATGAAGTTTAAGTTGTTAGATGCATTTGATGAATTATATATTATTATTATTGATTGTGAATCTCACCCCTTCTGCTTGAAAATGTTGCTCTTCGTATGAGTAACTTGCAGGTGATCGAGAGTAGGTTGCTGTGTTTTTGTTGTCGTGAGTGGCTATCCCTCACTGAGTCGTTTAGGTGCTCTGATACGTAACGGGATGGGAACTTTGTTGCATGCTTTTCTATTCCTTACGTATTGTTTATAAATTTACATGATTAAGTTGTTAATTGGATTTTTATGAGATGTTTTGATGAGGCCTTCGTGCCAAGACTTTTTATGTTAATGAATTTAATCCGCTGCAAAGTTTGAATTAATATTTCGAAGGATAAATTAGTTAATTAACTTATTAATGATTTTATGAAGTGTAGCATTCCGTTTACATGTTGAATACTCTGATTAATTAAATGAAATTTTTAAGTCGGGAAAACGGGGTGTTACAAAAATCCCCTTTACCATGTTCGAGATGGACGTTCTGCGCTTGCTTAATGTTGCCCCTACTCAGATTCATCTTAACAGTTGGGCATTCATTCGCGGTTTTGAGATTCTGTGCGACGCCTTAGACATGATTCCTTCGCCCGGAGTCTTTTTCCACTTTACGGAACGAAAGGGGTGGATAAAGGTTCCTGGGTACCTATTAGTGCACATCCTGGGAAATAGCTTTTTCCTCCTTTTGCGTCTAATTTTAAAGAGGATTGGAAAAAGAGTTTTTTGAGGGTCCAAGCGTCAAAAGATTCCACAGTTAGTGTTGCTAGTGTCGCGGGCGAGGTTAGATTTCCTTTAGGGTGGACAGCTAACCCTTTGGCTGTCTCAGGCTATCACTATCAAAAAATGACCCCTTATGAACAAGGTGTAGTTGGCTTTTTAGATCGGATGCTTCATACGGACATCCAAAAAATTTTAAACAAAGAAGGGGATTCGGAGGACCTTGAATTATACCTTCGTGAGTGTTGAAGATTCATGCTTTTTCTTCAAATATTTTCTGTTATGTTTTTTTATTTCTCTGACTGACGTGGTTTTACCTTTCCTGTTTGTACAATGCCAATGCTGCCTTTATCTGGGAAAGAAAGGAGGAAGTACCTCGAAGCCCTTAAAGAAAAACACGCATCCGGTGAACACATAGCGAGCGATCCTGCTGGCGTTATCCTTCGCAAGGGCGCGAAAAAACGGGAGCTCGTTGCTAATGCTGAATCCGCCGGAGGCGATGCTGAGATCACACATGAAAGAGTCATCGAAGGCGAGATAACAGAAGGCGAGGTTAATGTGTTGGAACAAAATGTGTTTCACAATGAACCTTAATGAGTTTTGATGATAACAAGGTATTAAAAATTGTCAATTGGTTATTGCTTATAATTGTTCAAGTGTACAGGACCAAAGGCTAGTCAAGTAACTTCAATAGGTCTTGGAAGAACAATGGAGAGCAAAGGAATTCGAAGCATCTGAAGAAAACTGCGTTTGAAGCTTAAAGTGCTTCTGAAGCTAGAGTGCTTCTGAAGTGATGACGTCATCAGAAGCAGAAGGTCATCAGAAGCAAGGTTTTCATCAGAAGCGATATCATCACCAGAAGCTACATTTAATCCGTAAATTCTAATTAAAGATTCAAAGTAGCTGTTTCTCATTTCAACATCGTCTAAGAAGAACGAAGAATTGAAAGGGAGGTATCAACGGTCATTTGGATAGCACTGAGTATTTTTCCTTCGTTAACAGAGTTGACAAAGTACAAGTGTACAACCACTACCTCCACTACTCTGTTTTTGTCCACGCTACAAGACAAGACAACAACTATGCCTACAGAATTTGTGCCTTCAAGATGGGAATGAATTTGAAGCTAATTCTTCAAAGGACTACACCCAAATCAGGCAAAGGATTACTGGTGGATGATCAAAGGAATTCAACGACTCTTTAGACGTGCTTATCATCTCAACGTCTCTTTCACGCCTCTATATAAAGGAGTGAAGACTTGAAGATTGTAGATAGAGATACACAAGTTAAAAAGCACCAAAACTCTGTCAATTTGATTCTACAAAGCACACTGAATTTCTGCACTGATTTGATACATCTTAGAAATTCAAAAGTCTAGAGTCTTTATCGTATTGTATTTTGAACACCACTGATTGTATATCAAGTGTTCAAGTCAAACTTATTTCATTGTATTTTTGTTTGATCAGAAGACTCTTGCCTGCGTGCTTGAGCATTATAAGACTCTTGCTTAGTGCTTGAGCATTGGAAGACTCTTGCGTGTGTGCTTGAGCATTTTTGAGAAGTCTCATACTTAGAGAGTATTGAGCATTTGTAATCTTTGTGATTATAGTGAAATCTCCTTGGAAGTGCAAGGGGGAGTGGACTACTTCCGATTTGTGGAAGGAACCAGGATAACTGCTTTTGTCTTGCTTTTCTTTTCTCTACTTTGATCTTTTCCGCTGCATATCTGATTCTTATCATTACATCAGAAGCATTCTCAAACTGCTTCTGAAGTATTATCAGAAGAAGTATTTTTAGAGAGAAAAAGAAAACACAATTCAACTCCCCCTTCTTGTGTTTTTCTCACCTTCATAATGATCTGACTCACTCGCCTCCTCCGAAGAAAACAAGACTTGGGAAGAAATCAAGTGGGAGGGCGCTGACGACAGAGGCGGATGTTGCTTTCGAATCCTCATTCTGGCATCGAGACTTCAATTATCGCCACTACATGGAGGATAATGTTCCTTTCTCAGCAATTGGACCGTCATAATATTCCTAAGGACCTGAAAGACCTCCAAGACCTCCAAAAGGACTTTTAGACCCCTCAAGAAGGCCTTAGTACCTTTAAAAGAAGCCAAAAGGCCCAAGGCGCGCATTATCCATATCGCTGCCATACTAATCTCTAGAAACTTCTAGAAGCCGCCCTAAATACTTAAATGCCCCTATTACTTGGAAACTAAGCAACCAAAACCCAAGCTCATAGAAGGCTATAAATACCACCCTTGAGAACACTCTCAAGTATCTAATAATCAGTCTAAAAACCCTAGTATACGATTCTTAACCCTAGAATCCTTATTGTACTTTTATGCAAGTACAGTTGGCGCCGTTTGTGGGAAAAGGTAAAACTAACCTAGACCACTCTTTTTGAATCGTAATCCGCGATTTAGAAATTCTAAAGCCATAGAAAACTTAATCGTAGTCACTAAACTGCGATACGGATAATCTTCATCATTCCTAATCGCCAAGATGACCGAATCCTCCGATCACGACGCCGTCAAGGCTATGAAACTTCAAATCGTACAACTTTTTTCTCATCATCGACACCGCTAAGAATCATGTCGCTATGAACCCTACCAATCGTTGTCTTCAAAACATTGGAAGCTACAAGTTTTTTTTAGAAACTTTTGTTTGAGAAGTGCGATAAATTATCCCAATGGCTTCATGTCCTAATCAGCAACACCGCCGGTAAAAAAAAAAAAAAAAAACAGGTGTTTTCATTCTAATTCCCATCGATTGTTTTGATTTTGGATATGGGCTATCATCTTTTCTCTTACTCTTGAATTTAATGACTCTCTGTGTTTTGCTAGCACATTTGTCAGTTTTTGAATTTGATTCAATCTACGGCATGTAATTTTCTACCATCTATGACTCTTTATTTGGTTACCTTCTCATTATTTGCAATGATGCATTTTTTCATAGTTTAACGGAACCTTATATGCTTGCGTTCCACTTTTGCCCTTCTGAGTTTTGTCTAGAAAACCTTGTTAAGAATGTTATAAGTTGCAAAATATTAAACTTATATTATTTATATGATTATCTGTAATTAGAACCTCCTTTCAGTTATTTTTACATTGCTTGTTAGAGCCTCCTTTGTTTACGTATTTGCATGAGAAGCTCTGATTCGCTTGGTTTGAATTTAGTTTTTTAGATACTGTGTGGAAGAATTAGTTTTTTTCTTTGACCTTTTTATTATATCCAATCTAAAATTTATTCCCTTTTCTTGGCCAATTGCTCATACTTTAGTCGATGTGGTGATAGGAATGAACTGTTATATGGATACATCTTTGTTTAATTAGTCACTCACATGAGAAAATATTCCTTTTGTAGTCAAATGGTTTTACAGCAGTGTATTGACTTGCATATGTGTGTATATATGGCTTTAGATATGCTTTTGGTAACATGTAAACTTCATCAAGATACTTAGATGTTATGTACAAATGAGAATTGATGGTTTAGTTGTTGAGTTCTGGTTTATTGTTGATCTTATGTGCAAAAAGAATGACCTTAACTATGGTTGAAGCTAGTAGTTAATTGTATTATTGAAGTCTATTATTTGAGAAATAAATTTTGCAAGATGCTTGTACCTCTTATTATTTACTCAGTCATAATTTATAGATGTTTGACTCACTTGAAGATATGTAATGAACTGTTCATTACTGTAATCGGTATACTAGTTTTGATTGTCATTTTGTTCCTTCTTTGTTTGGTCATTGATGTAATTCTTGCTTTCGTATTTGTGTAATTTGCCTTGCCTGTTTGCATGATCTGAATGCTCATGATCTGTGTTATTTGAGATACTTTAATTCTTTTTCCCTATATTGGTGGTGGTGGTTATGGTAATGATATGTTTTATGGTAGTGAAGAACTTATGAGAAATTATCAATGTGCTTTAAGGAATGAATCCTCTGTGCCAACTTGGGTTAATGATAGTGTTAATGTTAATAATGTTAATGTTGCTCAAAAGACTTAAATTGTTCTGTTGGCCACACACCATGGTGTTCAGTTTATCAGAATCTGCCTTAGTCTTCATGGATCTCGTTCTGTTGAGAAACTGTTGGAGAAAGTTACCACCAGAGAGCAAAGAGGTCTAATTATGTCAGCTTTGACCCCTGGAGCTATTGTATTGTCTAAAGATGTCAATGGTCATCGTGTGGTTTTCAATTGTTTGAAAAATTTCCCACATGCTGATACTGAGTTCCAGGCGGTACGATAACACAGCATGGCGATTTCTACAAAATCAGCTCCCTTGAAGCCATCTCGTATCAGATAAATCAAGGTTGGAATACTAAACAAGCCCGCCAAGGACCAGATGAATGAAAGTAGAGAACTCGCCAATCAATACGCCATAATTAAACAAGCATGGAAGCAACAGTCCCGCCATTGAAAACATGCAGAAGAAACGCGGAATTACGTTTTAAAACAACTTTTTCGACTTTTGAGATTTGTTTCGCAGGTTTTTAATGAGGCACCCTAATTTCTTATATAACTATACCTTTGTTTTTACTTTTTGTAGAAAAGAAGATTATCGAGAGACCGCCCAAACTGGGTCAACCTTCTTAAAGGCTCTAAACTCGGCGGCCCGATAAAAAGAAGATTACCGAGAGATCCCATCAACCTTATTAAAGGCTCTGCACTTGGTGACCCAGTTGAAAAAATCCGAGAGATCGCCATCAACCTTATTAAAGGCTCTGCACTTGGCGACCCGGTTGAAAAAATCCGAGAGATCGCCATCAACCTTATTAAAGGCTCTGCACTTGGTGACCCGGTTGAAAAAATCCGAGAGATCGCCATAAACCTTATTAAAGGCTCTGCACTTGGCGACCCGGTTGAAAAAATCCGAGAAATCGCCATCAACCTTATTAAAGGCTCTGCACTTGGTGACCCAGTTGAAAAAATCCGAGAGATCGCCATCAACCTTATTAAAGGCTCTGCACTTGGTGACCCGGTTGAAAAAATCCGAGAGATCGCCATCAACCTTATTAAAGGCTCTGCACTTGGCGACCCGGTTGGAAAAAACAAAAAGCAAGAAGTCGCCATCAATCATATTAAGGGTTCTACAAATTTCAATATCAAACGATAGAAAAACCTTCGTTGAACTCCAAACATTCGGTTCAAAAAGAACGTCTTCAAAGATCGTTATTTATTGCGAAAAACCAACGTTGTAAGCATATCCATATTCCTCAAAAGTAGAAAGCCCTCCAAAAGGGGCTTAAACATCCCTTAAAAAGACCTGAAAAGGGTCTCCAAAGGGTCTGTTGGGTTGAGGCGCCCTCTCCTAAAAAGACGTTGGCCTTATAGACCCTCAGAACTTGCCTAAATGATCTCTTCAGCTTAAAAAGCACCACGTCTTGTGCCAAGACTTGTGCTTGGGGGCTGTGGACCGTCATAATATTCCTAAGGACCTAAAAGACCTCCAAAAGGACTTTTAGACCCCTCAAGAAGGCCTTAGTACCTTTAAAAGAAGCCAAAAGGCCCAAGGCGCGCATTATCCATATCGCTACCATACTAATCTCTAGAAACTTCTAGAAGCCGCCCTAAATACTTAAATGCCCCTATTACTTGGAAAGTAAGCAACCAAAACCCAAGCTCATAGATGGCTATAAATACCACCCTTGAGAACACTCTCAAGTATCTAATAATCAGTCTAAAAACCCTAGTATACGATTCTTAACCCTAGAATCCTTATTGTACTTTTATGCAAGTATAGTAGTGGATAAGGATGCTGCATTTCATGGAAAATTTGACGAGCTAGTACAAGATGCAGAAACTAGCGCCCTTCGAACCTTGCTATACATTTAATCTATGGAGAAAAAGCATGAAGCTTTGGAGAAAGAATATCAGGATTCCGTGAAAGATGTGCAGAAATTCAAACACAAAGCCACTGCTTTTGAAGAAAGAGTAAAAGGGCTTCTGAAAGACAAATCCACTCTTGAAAAGGCGGTCACTGATGCGGAGAAGGAGAAAGCTATCTGGCAAGAGGAGAAGAAATAACTGGAGGCTCAAAATGCTAAGTTGAAGTCTGACCTGAACAAATCCAATGACGAAGTTGAAAATGGGAAGATGGCTTTGGCCAGCTTCTTTGAAGACGGTTTTCAAAGGGCTAAATCCCAAGCGCTGCATTTTTATCCAGACTTGGATTTGTCAGGTCTGAACTCTTTGAAGATCGTCCAAGACGGCGAGCTAGTGGAGGTACCTTAAAGATCAAGAGCTCGTTTGATATTTTGAAATTTTGTATCGCTTTTGATTTTTATGCTGTTGAAAGTATCTTTTTGCGATGCTTTATGTTTGTAAGCGAATATTTATCTATCCCGAAAAACTTTAATTATATAATAGTTCTTTTGGAGACTGTTTTTATTTAATCTTCTTGTAATAACGTTTGCGCTGTAGTTCTTAAATTCGTGATGACTTTGTCAATTTCTTCATAACGTTGTTGTTTTTAAGACTATGTTTTTTATCGGGATGACGAGTTTGGAGCCTTCTAAAAGGTCAACCCAGATTGGGCGTCCTCTTTGGGCGTCCTTAACTTACAACAGTTGATGAAGTTTGAGTTTCATGAGCAACTTGTTCATAATATAAATATTGTTTATAACATCTTGAGGGTTCGCTTTCTACCCTTTGTAGTGCTTTTGATCGCAATCGATTAATGTAACCGACAAACCAGATATTTAAATTGCAAAGACGGTCCTCGCCGTTTATACTCTATGTGAACAAATTTTTCACATGAGAAAAGAATCATTAATCTCTTTGATTACTTATGAATCTTCTTATTTTTTATCGGGCCGCCGAGTCAGAGCCTTAAAAAGGTTGACCCAGTTTGGGCGGTCACTCGATACTTCTCCTTTATCGGGCCGCCGAGTCAGAGCCTTAAAAAGGTTGACCTAGTTTGGGCGGTCACTCGATACTTCTTCTTTATCGGGCTGCCGAGTTAGAGCCTTAAAAAGGTTTACCCAGTTTGGGCGGTCACTCGATACGTCTCCTTTATCGGGCCGCCGAGTCAGAGCCTTAAAAAGGTTGACCTAGTTTGGGCGGTTACTCGATACTTCTTCTTCTTTGCAAAATAAAAAATGAAAGTAAAGAACAGAAATTGCTAAAGAATTTAGGGTGCCTCATTAAAAACCCTGCCCTTGCAGGGGAAAAAGAGTGCACCCCTAAACCGTTTTATTCATCATAATATTTGTTCAAAGTTATAGCTGAAAAAGTAAACCATAATAAATAATAATATTCTAACTATAATAATATTCATCATAATATTTGTTCTGGGAATTGGATTTCCATCGAGTTCTTCCAGTTTATAGGCTCCATGTTGCAGCTTTTCTCTCACTCTATAAGGACCTTCCCAGCTAGGTAGTAACTTCCCTATTCTAGTTGGGGCGACCACTTGTTTTAGGACCAAATCGCCCTCCTTCATGCTTCTAGGTACGACTTTTGAATTATATCGCCGTGCGGCTCTTTGCTTAGCTGCGAACTCTCGGATGTGTGCTGCTTCCCTTACCTCGTCAATCATGTCCATGGTGCATTGAATTCCCACTTCATTTGCTTCCTCTGAGAAATTATCCCTTCGCAGAGTTGGGGTGTCAATTTCCACTAGGAGCATAGCATCAGCGCCGTAGACCATAGTGAACGGCGTTTCCCCAGTGGTAGAATGTGGGGTTGTATGGTATGACCATAATACCTGTACTCAACAGTTTATTCACAATATTTGTTTCATTTTACTTTAGTTGTTAGCATATTGGCAATAACGTGTTAGATACCAAATTTTAACTAAAAAGAATTACCTCATGTAACTGTTCTGCCCAAAGTCCTTTAGCTTCCTCAAGCTTCTTCTTGATGTCGTTGATTATTACCTTATTAGCTGATTCTGCCTGCCCATTAGCTTGAGGGTGGATTACCGAAACGAATTTCGTTTCAATCCCAAGTTGTTTGCAAAAGTTTACGACCTTAGAACTAACGAACTGTGTCCCGTTGTCTATTACTATATGTTTTGGGAGACCGTAACGGCATATGATCTTCTTCCAATAAAATTTGACGACTCGCTCTGCTGTTATCTTTGAGACCGCCTCTGCTTCTACCCACTTTGTGAAATAATCCACACCTACAAGGAGGAACTTTAGTTGACCTGGCGCCAGAGGGAAAGGTCCAACGATGTCAACACCCCACTTGTGAAAGGGCCAAGGAGAAAAAACAGATGTGAGCTCATTCGCTGGTGCATTTCTCTTGTCAGAAAATCGTTGGCACTTGTAACACTTCTTAACAAACTCAGAACAATCTTGGATCATCTTTGGCCAATAATAACCCGCCCGCAAAAGTTTAGCTGCCAGAGATCGCCCACCAATGTGACTTCCACAAACCCCCTCATGTACTTCTAAAAGTACCAGACCCGTTTCTTCCTCGCTCAAGCATCGAAGCAATGGTGAAGCTCTCCCTCTTTTATACAACTTCCCTGCAACTATAGTGAATTTAGTCGCCCGCCTTCTAATTAACTGTGACTCTTCCTCGCTTTTTGGGATGAATGATCCCGTTAAGTATATTAAGATTGGAGTCATCCATCCCTCAGGCTCTGGGTTAACGTTTAGCACTACCTTCTCTTCGGTACTGGGCGAGGCGATTACCTCCTGAATTACTGTTTGGTTATTCTCAGGCCTTTTGGTGCTAGCTAGTTTTGCCAACAAATCTGCTCGTGAATTCAATTCCCTGGGACTATGCACAGCTTCGAAAAAATGAAAACCTTTTGCCAAATCTTGTACTCTTGCTAGGTATTTGGAAAGTTGTTGGTCTTTAGTTTGATATTCCCCCGAAATTTGGCTAGTCATTAACTGAGAATCACTTCGAGCTCTAAGGTTTTCCGCTCCCATCTCCTGAGCTAAGATCATCCCTGCTATCAAAGCTTCATACTCTGCTTGACTGTTACTAGCTTTAAAATCAAACCTGAGGGATTGTTCTATGAGTAAGTCGCCAGGACCCTCTAAAATAATACCAGCCCCACTTCCCTTTAGGTTAGAAGAGCCATCAACCGATAACAGCCACACGTGAGGGGCAACTTTCTGGGGGGGGGGGGGGGGGGGGAAGTGAATTCGACCATAAAATCTGCCAAGACTTGTGATTTAATCAAAAATTTATTGTCTACAGTTACATGATTACACTGTGGATCTAGATCGTTTGATTCAGATCTGATACTGTATAAATTCCGCTTGTTTTTTAGATTCATATTTTAGATGCGTTATTATGGATCTAGATCGTTCCATTAAGATCTAGTGTATAGTTTTCGCTTCAATATTAGATCCATTTTTTAAAAATGAAATCCAAGATTTTGGTTAAGATTTATCATACATGCTTGTATATGTTTCCATGAAATCCTTGTTAACTTGCCCTTGGATGATCTTTGTCTGATTTTTCTTAAGGTTGGACAAATAAAAATATTTATTGTTTCGTAGGTTTCATAAAAAATTTATTGTCTACAGTCATGCCATTATACAGTGTGGATCTAAGTCCACAATAGTGAAAATTTACACTACGATGGACTTAGATCTTTGGGTTAAGATCAAATAGTGTGTATGCCTTATTCATCATTGTCATACCCCAATTTTTGACCTAAGATCCCACTAACGCATGTCATTTGACCATGATCAGTCCCTGACTTTTCAAGGAAAAATCGGCAAATAGATATTTTAAAATACCTCATTTTTGAATCCGAGTCGGGCCTTCTTCTCTCTTTATTTTATTTCCATCTTTTATTTTTAAATTAACTTTAATTTTGCTTTCAAAAATCTTTTTATTGTTAGTCTTTATTTTGTTTTATTTCATTTTATTATTTTTGTCCAACGTTAAGTCCGGTAATGATCCAAGTAACAGCCTGTCACATGCCAATTCAACAAACAGCTCACACGCCAATCTGCAAGCAATTCTTCAGGAGTAGAACCACGCTCCTCTCATCCCAATCCAAGCAAATTTTTCTGCATCTTTAACAAACCCTAGCCTCAAACCAAGCACTATAAATACAACCTGCAAAAACAACCAGAGGACCAGACAGGAAATACAGAGGAAATGGACGGAAAACACACAGGAAGAGCATAGAAAAGCAAGAATCACACAGGAGCTGAGAATTGCAACCGCCCCTACACCGACGACCAACGAACAACCAAAGTCCAGCAACCGGCGTTCATATCCAGTCAACGGCGTCGAGACCCAGTTGCAAATCCGAGTCCAAATCGCAAGCGGCCAAAGCATCAAAAAGAAACCGAACCAGGCACCAAGCAACATCATCAAACCAAACCGGATCCAAACACAAGCTAAAGGTAGTTCCTTTTAGATCTAGTTTTATTTCATTTTGGCTTTCTGAAAGTTTCAGGGTAGAAATAAATAGAAAGGAATAGGAGAGGAAAGAAAAAATAATAGATTAGGGTTCCGGTGCGGTGGTGCCGTCGTACCGACCGTCCAGCCGCCGCCGGAACCCCTCACCTTGCCGTCGGAAAAGAAGAGAGCAATTTTTGAGAGAACATAACCGGTTCGGTTCTCCTGATCCAAACCAGGTTTGAACCTAACCGGTTTTCTTTCCTGAACCTAACCAGTTCACAGCATATTTATATTCTTCCCTGAACCGGTTCGGTTCTCCTGATCCAAACCAGGTTTGAACCTAACCGGTTTGAGCCCAATTCCCCAGCCGTAAGGCCCAACAGCGCGCCTCTGTTACTTTTCAAAGCCTAGTTTCTGTTTCACTTACTGCACACCCCCCATGATGCTACCTGTACCTCCCGTTGCTGTAATTTTATTTCTCTCTTTCCTTTTAGCAGTGCATTTCCTAATTATCATTCATTTTTATTTATTTAGGTTTACTGTTCCGCTTTTATTTTTATTCATTGTATACCTATTTCTATTTTAGTCATTTATTTCATTACATAAGAACTAAGAATGTAAATATTAGGCTTAATGTAATTTATTTATTTTATTGGAGACCTTAGAATGTAAATAGGCTTTTATGTAATAGTCGTAGGTGCATGTGTGCGTGTGTAGGTGCATGTGTGCGTGTGTGGGTGTATGGTTTATTCAACAAACCACAAAAACATGCAAATAACCAAAATATCACAAAAATATTTTCATAAACAAACCTTGATCCTAAATCAAGATCAAGTGATCGTCTTTTTATTTTATTTTCTTAATCAAATATCAATCAATTTAATCATACTTTGAGTTATCTTTCTTTTAATAAAAAAAAACACAAATCAATTCTTATTTTGCCATTTGGCTTTTCCTTTTAAAACCTTTTTCAAAACCATTAAAAAACACACAACAAATCAAACGTCAATTTTTACCCCGAACTACGAGGTTTTGATCCCTCACGGGTACATAGGCAGAGGACCTCGTCCTTCCAAACAATAAAAAATGTAGATACTTAGGTCTTTATTTTTCCACTTTAATTCCTTCTTTTCAAAATAAGCAAACAAGTTATAGCACATTCATTAAATAAAATCAAGAGGTTCCCGTAGAGTACTACGGACATAAAGGGTGCTAATACCTTCCCTTTATGTAACTAACCCCAGAATCCTAAATCTCTTCAAAATGGGGAAAAAAGTTTAAACTACCCCATTTTGAAGAGATTCGGGGGCACCACCGCGCCGGAACCCTAAACTTATTTTTATTATTTTTTTCTCTAATCTATTCTACTCCTCCTTCTTATTCTATTTCTACTATCAAATATTTCAAAGCCGAATTGACAATCCTAAATCTGCGTTTTACATAAAAGAAAACTAACTTTGATCTTTCTGGAACGAATCCGGTTTGTTGCTGGAGGCGGCGGCTGGTTGTTTGCCGTGGTATGAACTTTGGTTGCTGCTTTATGCTCCGGTACGTTCCGATTCGGATTCGACGCGTCCGTTTGCTTCTGGTTCCGATTGGTTTCCGTTGTCTTCTGGTTCGTTTGGTTTGTCTGATTTGTCTTGTTGTGCTTAAGACCGGTCCTGATGTTGGTATGATTTTGAACAGCGGTCGTCGGTTTGAATATTATTGAGGCTGCGGTTTGTTTGCTGAGTTGAGTTGTGACTGGTTTAAGGTTCTTGAATCGTTAAAATATGGTTATGCGTGTGATCCTGTGTGTGCAGGTTTTCGATTGGAAACTTATGTGTATTGGGTTTGTGAAGTGGTTTGTGTCGATTCAGTTTTGGAATTGGTCGTGTTGAGAATTGATGATGATTTGGGTGTACTGGGTTTTGATGAGTTTTTGGCTTTTTGTGCGTTGGAATTTTTGTGTTTCTGATGAATTTGGCCGTTTTTCGTTCTCTCTTTCTAGGAATTTCGGCCACTTCTTTTGTGTTTTGCAGGTTGCTTTTATAGTGTGGGATTTTAACATTAGGGTTTGTTAAAGGATGCAGAAAATCTGCATTTTGGATTGGAATGAAAACCCAGGATTTGGATGGAAGAACGCGTGATAGACTTTTTGGATTTTATCAAATAATAAAAACAATAATAAAAAAAACAAATAATAAAATGAAACAGTTAAATAAATAAATAAAGACTAATTACATGATTTTTGTTTTAAAGAATAAAAGATGGAAATTTTAACTACAAAAATAAATTAAAGAGAGGAGAGGGCCTGACTCGGATTTAAAAATGAGGTATTTTAAAATACCTTTATGCCGAATTTTTCACTGAAAAGACAGGGACTGATCAGGATCAAATGACACATGAATGTATGATCTTAGGTCAAAAATTGGGGTATGATAATCATTTAGATATCTATTTTTGAACCAATGAATTTGCGGTAAGTTTGATTCAAGAAAATTAATGTATTATGTTTCTTTTTGCAAAAAAAATATTTATTTTTAAATGAAACAATTTTTTTTATTGTTCCTTAGGCTTATCGAAAATGTATTATCTACGGTTGCACAATTACATTGGTTAAGTTTGATATTCTCAATATATATTTTGAATACTTTTTAAAAATAAAATAAAACTAGATACTTGGTTAAGATTGAACTTTTGGTCCAAACTATAATTAGTTGACAAAACGAAGATATATCAATTTCATTCCAACTTGTTCTTGATCTTTCTCTAGTAGAAGCAAGCAACTACCAAAATTTCGGTTAATTGCATGCAAAATTTGTTATTATGAAGCGCATGCTTGGTTTTGCAAATAAATGATGATATTTATGAAAGTGCTAATTAATTCATTCCTCTTATTTACCTTGAAAAATGTTAATTTTAGTCACTAGACTATCAAATAAAATAAAAAGTATATTTTGCTGGATTTTTTTTTAACAGTAGGTACTATTGACTTCTTGAATGAACATTGGTTTAGCTATTAATATTTAGATTTGGTTATTGATATTTAGGTTTGAAAATCTGAATTCTTAATATATATATATATCTCAAGTGGCACTATATCATCACATGGATTGCATGTGTTTTCCTTACGTTTCAATTTTAAACACAATATCATTTTAAACACAATAGCATCTGAAGAATATATAGCTCTTTATTCTTTATATTATTTAGTATATTTATTGTCTTTTCTTTGATGTCATGATCATACGGGAGAAAAATTAACTCAATGTAAAACATTTATTAATGTCTGAATTAATATTTAATGCAGGAAATGCTAATAATGAAGAAAAACAATATAGCTAGCAGAATCTCTATTCAAGATCTGTTCTTTGATATCTTGATTAGAATTTCCTTGAAACTGAATGTTGTTGAACTTTTAGTTGCCTCTATGGTTTGCAAATCATGGAATGAAATTTGTCGTAACCACTTCCTCTGGACTAAGCTCGACTTAGCTCCAATGCTTTCAATATACCCTTGCTGCCAGGAGCTTGGAGTGACGATTTAGACAAAAAATAAAATGATCACATGCTTTAAGTATGCTCCACGGTTGAGCAATTACAATACAAGTTGCTTGGTGTTGAATTCCTTCATATACTTGACAGATCCAGAATTAATCTTCATTGCTGAAAGGTATCAATTTTTACTTACAAACTGTACACAATTTGTATGTTATGTAGGAGAATATATTTCTCCTTTTTCTATCTCATTTTGTTCATCTCAATGATTATTTGGAATTCATGCTAATAGAATAATTCTCAGAATTTATTTTTGATGATTTGTTTTATAACCTATGAATATATAATCCATTACTTTTTGGGAATAAGTTTTTAGTTTTTTAGATAAAATTATCTCACTTGTATTAAAATTTAACCACACTCCTTTTTTTATGAAAAACTAGAAAATGAATATATAGAAAAGTGGAATAAGGGTACTCCATCCTATTGCAGTACTAGACGGGTGAGAAGTGTATTGTTACAATTGCATCATTTTACATTGTAATTTTGTTCACCCACCTTAAATTTAACTTAGCACATAATTGTTTTCATCACATATATTGTTCTATCACAAGTAGGATGTCCAAGTAACTTCAAGAATTTCCATTTCATATAATGGGTGTACTATTTTACAATATTTACAAATGCATTGTAATTTAATTTTTTTTCTAAACAAGGAAGTCATCTTGAAAAATATTTGCAATAATTGAATATTAAGTGTTCCATCACAAAACATTTATCCGGGTAATAACTTCAAGATAACATGAATATTTGTTTACAATGCATCTTTCAATTTGTGGCATGCTTTTTATGTTTTCAACTGATAAAAAGATGAACCTAAATAGTTGTGTTTGCTAGATGACATAATTAATGAGTTAGGTCCCAAAGAGACAACATGTCATCCGAATAAAAAATACATGACAATTGAAAAAATAAGGATCAAAGGTAGAAAACCTAAATCTCCTGTGGAAGAAGGGTGCAAACATATAGAAAATGGATTTCCAAAAATAAAGGAGGTTCCAAAAGCAAATGTGATGAGCATAAAAAAGACTTTAGTGGGTGGTATTGTTATTTGTAAATCAAAGGAAAGTGAAATGCAGGTTATCAATAAAGTTTCAATCAATAATAATGATGATGAAGCTAGCGTTGTTGATAAGGAAAAAGGGAATTTGTAGTGCATCATGTGGAAAGAGTAGGAAATGTGATGCAAATTCTAAGATTTCTTCTTCCAAAGAGGATGAAGTTCTAACTTCTCATTTGTTTGAATCGTATTCCATTTTCCATTATCAACAACGCTAGCTTCATCATCATTATTATTGATTGAAACATTATTGATACCCTCCATTTCACTTTCCTTTGGTTCACAGATAACAATGCCGCCCACTAAATTAGTCTTTTTTATGCTCATCACATTAGCTTTTGGGACCTCCTTTATTTTTGGAAATCCATTTGCAATATGTTTTCACCCATCTTCCACAGACGACATATGGTTGTAACGCCCACTTTTGTTAATTGTTTATTTAATCGAGTTTAGGCGATTATATTATATTTATATAATATATGCATGATTTTGGTATGTTTTGAATGATTTACGACTATCTTGATGGTTTGGTTGATATTGTGATAAGTTATGAGTTTTGGAAGATTTGATAAGATTAAGGGACTTATTTTATTGTTAAATAAAATAAAGATTTGAAAATAATATAAAAATATTTAGTTAAGGGTTCTTTTGAGATTTTAGAGAGTTTTGGGGGGAGAAAGTGAAATAAGATAAGTTATTAGGAAGAGATATAAATAAGGGAAGACCTAATTGTTAGAAAAACTATTGTACGTGAAAACTTTTGGAAAAGGGAGAAAAATCTAAAAGAAGGGAGAATCAAAGAGAGCTGCGATTTTTCTTCATAACCAGGTAAGGGTGAGACTAATAACTCAGTAATGGTAATTGATTGTCATTCTGATGATTAGTTAGCAAGAATTAGGATTGAATTGGAGAAAACGAAAACTAGGTCAAATCCCTAGAATTGATGATTAAACGGTAGGAATTGATTAAATTGGTGTAGAAAGTGTTCCTAGACCTTAGATAATGTTTAGGACGAACTTTGGAATCGATATTAGGCTTAGAACCATGAGAATCGTCGAATTTTCGTGAAAATCGCAAGTCTGGCCGTAGCGACATTCATCGCTCACCATGGCGAGCCATGAGTCTCGCCTCGCGAGTGATGAACATTCATCGCTCGCCTAGCGAGCCCTTTCCCCTCGCCTCGCGAGTTGCACCTTGCAGCTCGCCACAGCGAGCAACCTTACTCGCCATAGCGAGCTAAGGCAAAGAGCATGTAAGATTTTTCAATTTCGACTTTTTAGTTGGACCTTGAGTGCCAGTGAGTGCCTGAACATACCTAGTAATGATTAGGAATGAATGTAGGACAAGATTGAACCTATAACAACATTAGTTTGGAAGTTGATTGGTACTCGCCATGGCGAGTAGGAACTCTCGCCTCGCGAGCACTTCCAAATTGGAGTGCCTTGAGTGTTTGTGCGATCTGTGTCGCACGTTTTGATCAAAAGTGAATCCCTAATTGGTAATGAGACCTAATGATGATGTTTAATGCAATCTGTAAAGCCGTTTAAGATATTTCGATATTAATTGAGCATGATTAATGTACTATGCATTATGTAAGATATGAATTAAATATTATGATGCCATTGAATTGCAATTGATATAATGATATCATCCTGTTGTTGTGTGACTTGACTATGCTGCTGATGTTATTTAACTAAGTGCATAATGTCTATATATGATGAATAAGATGAAGTTTAGCTCCAAATTATTGGATGCATATTGATATGATGATTACGGTGTTTTGTTGATAAGAGTCCATGCATTAGCATTCATTGAGCTTAGTCCTCACCACGATTATTAGGAGCTTTGTCCTCCACACGATTTATTAGGAGCTTTGTCCTCCGCACGTTTAAAGTATATTAATACTTATGATGACGATTGGTACCACATGCATATAAGGAGTCTAAGAGCATTGTCGCACTGTCATGTCTAATATGCTATGTTGTTGATGACGATTGAATATGTGATTACGTGATAAATGTTTATCAAATATGCTATGTGTTGATGACGATTGAATATGTGATTACGTGATAAATGTTTATCAAATATGCAAAGTTGTTTAAGATTGATATGATGTTAATTATGATTCAAATTACTTCGATTAACATTATTTTGTTATGAAATCTCACCCCTTCTGCTTGAAAACGTTGCCATTCGTATGGGTAACTTGCAGGTGATCGTGCTTAGTGTGCAGTTGCCGTTGTGACTGGCCTTGCCTTCACTGTGTCGTCTAGGTCGCTCTAATACGTAACGAGATGGGGTTGTCTGTTATGCATGCTTCATTCTCTTACGTGAAACATTTATGTTATTTTATAATGTTGATTAACTTCTGAAAATATTTTGATGGGGCCTGCGTGCCAAAACGTTTTATGGATTATGATATAATTTCCGCTGCAATGTTTAAGATATTTGGTTAAATTGTTATTTAATTGTTTTGGATTATGTTATATGTGATACCTCGTTGTTTATGGTTTTACTCTGATAAATGTTTAGAAATTTTTATATTGGGAAAACGGGGTATTACACTTTCTACCTTTGATCCTTATTTTTTCATTATCATGTATTTTTCATTCGGATGATATGTTGTCTCTTTGGGACCTAATTCATTAATTATTTCAGCTAGCAAGCACATCCTTTTAGGTTCATCTTTTTAATTGGTTGAAAACATAAAAAGAAAGCCATATATTGAAAGATATATTGTAAACAATATATTCATGT
The DNA here is from genome assembly GCF_003473485.1 of Medicago truncatula. NCBI lineage: Eukaryota > Viridiplantae > Streptophyta > Magnoliopsida > Fabales > Fabaceae > Medicago > Medicago truncatula. The sequence continues at coordinate 20,734,142 of NC_053042.1, forward strand.
GATATTGAAGTTATTACCTAGAGATATGTTTTGTAATGGAACACTTGATATTTTGTTATTGCAAATATTTTCCAAGATGCTTTCCTTGTCTAGGAAAAAAAACAAACTAGATGCAAATTTGTAAAATAGTACACCTATTATATAAAATGGATATTCTTGAAGTTACTTAGACAGCCTTATTGTGATTGAATAGTATATGTGGTGAAAAAAATTATGTGCTAAGTTAATTTTAAGGTGGGTACACAATTATGAAAAACTAGAAAATGAATATATAGAAAAGTGGAGTACAAGGGTTTCCCACCCTATTCCAGTACTAGACAAATTGTTTATAATTTTTTTTAAGTAGCAGATATATATTTTCTTCTTTAGGAAGTGTATTGTTTCATTTGCATCATTTTACATTGTGATTTTGTTCACCCACCTTAAATTTAACTTGCACATAATTATTTTCACCACATATATTGTTCCATCACAAGAAGGCTATCTAAGAAACTTCAAGGATATGCATTTCATATAATGGGTGTACTATTTTACAATATTTGTATATGGTTGGTAGTTTAATATTTTTTTCTAGACTAGGAAGTCATCTTGGAAAATATTTTCTATACTCAAATATTAAGTGTTCCATCGCAAAACATTAATCCGGGTAGTAACTTCAAGATCACATGAATAAATTGTTTACTATGGATCTTTCAATTTGTGGCTTGCTCTTTATGTTTTAAACCGACGAAAAAGACGAACCTAAAAAGTTGTGTTTGCTAGATGACATACATAATGAGTTAGGTCCCAAAGAGACAACATGTTATCTGAATGAAAAATACATGATAATGGAAAAAATAAGGATCAAAGGTAGAAAACCTAAATCGTCTGTGGAAGAAGGGTGCAAACATATAGAAAATGGATTTCCAAAAATAAAGGAGGGTACAAAAGCAAATGTCATGAGCATCAAAAAGACTTTAGCGGACGGTATTGTTATTTGATAATCAAAGGAAAGTGAAATGCAGGTTATCAATAAAGTTTCAATCAATAATAATGATGATGAAGCTAGCGTTGTTGATAAGGAAAAAGGGAATATGATTCAAACAAATGAGCAGTTAGAATCTTCATTCTCTTTGAAAGGGGAAGTCCTAGCATTTGAATCACATTTCCTACCCTTTGCATATGATGCACTACAATTTGGGGAAGGTGCCACAAAGTTTTTTGAAGATGGAACTGATTCTCGGCTCGAACTCAATATTGTTGAAGGTATCAAAGAAAATTTATTGGATTAATTTATTGGAAGTAAAATTCATCTAATAAATTTTCTTCATCAGCTTCACCAATTTTTAGTTCCACCTTAGAATCAGTTCCATCTTCAAAAAACTTTGAGGCACCTAACCCAATTTGTAGTGCATCATGTGGAAAGAGTAGGAAATGTGATGCAAATTCTAGGATTTCTTCTTCCAAAGAGGATGAAGTTCTAACTCCTCATTTGTTTGAATCATATTCCTTTTTTCATTATCAACAACGCTAGCTTCATCATCATTATTATTGATACCCTTCATTTCACTTTCCTTTGGTTCACAGATAACAATGTTGCCCACTAAATTAGTCTTTTTTAAGTTCATCACATTAGCTTTTGAGACCTCCTTTTTTTTCGAAATTTATTTGCAATATGTTTTCACCCTTATTCCACAGACAACTTATGTTTTCTACCTTTTAATCCTTATTTTTTTCCATTATCATGTATTTTTCATTCGGATGACATGTTATCTCTTTGAGACCTAATTGATTAATTATGTCAGCTAGCAAGCACATGTTTTTAGGTTCATCTCTTTCATTGGTTGAAAACATAAAAAGCAAGCCATATATTGAAACATATATAGTAAACAATATATTCATGTGATCTTGAAGTTATTACCTAGAGAAATGTTTTGTGATGGAACACTTGATATTTGGTTACTGCAAATATTTTCCAAGATGCTTTCCTTGTATAGAAAAAAAAACAAAAAAAAAACAAACTACTTGCGAATTTGTAAAATAGTACACCCATTATATGAAATGGATATTCTTGAAGTTACTTAGACTGCCTTCTTGTGATGAAATAGTATATGTGGTGAAAACAATTATGTGCTAAGTTAATTTTAAGGTGGGTACACAATTATGAAAAACTAGAAAATGAATATATAGAAAAGTGGAGTACAAGGGTTTCCCACCCTATTGCAGTACTAGACGAATTGTTTATTGTTTTCAACCTCATCTTTGAACCAAGGTTGTTCATTACCATCTTTTGAAAGGTACCTTGGAGAGGAGGAACTTCATTCATGCTTAAATATCCGAGGCTTTTCTCCTTGTCTATTCAAAAAGAGGCAACAGTAGATGAGATGCGACCGGGAGGGAGTTGGAGTTTCTATTGGCGGCGTGGCTTGTTTGTTTGGGAAGAAAATATCCTAACGAATTTATTGGAGGACTTGGAGGGTTTTGTGTCGTCTCAAGGGGGGGATAGATGGTGTTGGAAGGGAATGAGAGCTTCTCCGTGAAGTCGCTTTATGTGAAGTTGGAAGGAATGATGTTGGAGGATAGTAGCTGCTCGGAGGAGGAATTGAGAGTCTATAGGCATATTTGGAAGTCAAGGGCACCCTATAAGGTGGTGGCTTTCGCGTGGAAGCTTCTTCATGACCATATTCCTACAAGGGTTAACCTCGAGATTAGAAATTGCCTTCCCATGGAGGTAGTTCCAATTTGCTGTGGGTGTGGGGTGCGGAGGGAATCGTCCATCCACCTATTCTTCCATTGTGATTTGGCGAAGGAGATTTGGTTATGTTTGATGAGGTGGACAAACCGTTGGTTTCTAATTCCTCCCAATTTGTTTATTCATTGGGAATGTTGGAATGTGGGAGGTTACCGTAAGAAATCTAGAAAAGGGTGGAGTTTGATTTGGCAAGCGGCGATTTAGGTGATTTGGAATGCTCGAAATGATTGTGTATTTTCAACAATGGACTGAAAGGGGTGGAAGAGCTTGTTGAAGAGATTCAAGTTCTTTCGTGGAGGTGGCTTTAGAATAGAACGGATTTTCCACCGTGTTTGTTATACGAATGGCAAGGGTACCCGAAAGAGTGTTTGAGAAGGTAACGGGGCAGGGGCGTTTATGTGGTTCAGTACCTGCGTCCTTTGTAACACTCCTATTTCTATTAAAGCAATTAAACATGCGAATAATACATTTATTCAAGAAATAGAGGCTACGCCACATTAAAAATTCAAAATCAATAAACATGTATATAAACCTCAACAGTTGCAACGGAATATAAACTAGAGTAATACAAATATGTACATGTCATGAATCAATAAATTACATCACATAGATGCATCTCAAAAATCCCAAACAAACGTGTAATCTCCAACATAACAAAATCCAAAAATAACCTAATATAGACCGACACAACAAGCCTAGATCAGAGCCAACTCAACACCGATATCGGAGAAGGCTCCCGATATCACCAAGCACAAACTCACCAAGCACTACTCCTGCACAACGTCTACCCATCCATACAGAGAGGTAGGCGGTTAAAACCACTAGGGGTAAGTATTACATTATCATAATTCAAATAGCAGTTATCATGAATATTTCAATTAACATCATGCATTTGATCAATAATAACCACACATTAATACTTACATCACACCCCAATATCTCACATCAATAATCATTAATCATATGAACAATTATCAATTCACAATTATTCATTCACAGTCACCAATCACATTTATCATGAATAATCATTAATCACATTTCATGAACAATCACCAATCACATATATCAATAAGACTCATGCCATGATATGCACCTATTGACACATAAATGCATGTGGTACCAAATCTCCAAAAGGTCGTCACCTTCGATGAATCAAACACATCGTATCTAAGGGTTCACATTCGCCTTACATAATCTCCGAAGTAAAAGAGCTCAACCATTTTACAACTACAATCTCAACACGACTATGATGCATGGACATGTAACAAGACTCGATAATGCGACAACAATCACAACTTTCTCCACAATATATAGGACACCACCCAGTTATATTGTTCATCTCCACATGATTTACATTATCAAGAAGACATGCCCATTCACAATTAAATCATAGTATTCATCATCACACATCAACATGATTATCAATAATCAACAATGTCATTCAACATCAACTATCACATATAGTTTCACCTATTCAACATTTCTTACACATCTCATGATAGACATCATATCCCACTAATCATTCATTCATACAACTTCACTTAGTTATATAAACATAGTCGCCACATTTCTTAAGACAAAACGAAATAGACAAGTTGAAAACCTTCAAACACCACCACAAAACGGTCCAGATAAGGATGAAATATTCTATTCATGTACTCGATAAAGACACCTGGTGCATTAGATACTCCAAATGGCATCACAGAATACTCATAGTGTCCATACCTCGTTCGGAATGCGGTTTTGGATTTATCTTCTGCCTTCACTCTAATCAGATGATATCCTGATCTCAAATCAATCTTACTAAACACCTATGTAACAACCAGCTGATCCATCAAATCATCAATCCTTGGAAGTGGATACCGATTCTTAATCGTCACTTTGTTCAACTGCCGATAATCCACACACAACCTCATGCTTCCATCTTTCTTCTTAACAAACAACACTGGAGCACCCCACGGAGAAACACTCGGCCTGATAAACTGCTTCTCAAGCAACTCTTCTAACTGCTTCTGCAATTCACCCAACTCTGATGCAGATATTTGATACGGCGCAATAGAAATAGAACTCGTGCCTGGTACCAAATCAATTGCAAACTCAACTTCCCTCTCCGGCGGTAGCTCGGTAATATCATCTGGAAAAACTTCAGGAAACACTTGCACTACCGGCAAATCACTAGCTCCTTTCTCACCACTAACCTTCAATGATGCAAACATCATAAACACAGAAGCTTCACCATCTAAAGATTTCTTCACTTGCTTCGCGGTCAAGAACTTCCCATCTAACTCTTCTACCGGCTTAGAAAAAGTCACACTCTTAGTCAAACAATTAATGCTAACCCCAAAAGCTAACAACCAATCCATATCAAAAATCACATCCATATGCTTTAACGGAAGACAAACAAGATCCAACTCAAAATCAACATTACCAAAATTAACAGGACACTTAGCACACATAAAAGAAGTAGTCACCGAACCTCTAGTCGGGGTGTCAATAACCATTCCCCGCAACAAAGGAGTTACAACCAATTTCAAACGTTCAACACAACTAACCGAGATAAAAGAATGAGTAGCACCAGTATCAATAATTGCAATCAAAGGAGTACTATTGATAAAACACATACCTCGGATAAGATTATGCGGCTGTTCCACCTCCTCCGCATTCAAAGCAAACACCTTTCCCGCTGCCTTCTTCGGCTTGGTACACTTAGTACTAATATGACCTTTCTCTCCACAATTGTAACAAGTAATCTCTCATGCAACACTGTTGCAATTAGTCGCCTTGTGACCCGCTTTCCCACACTTATGACAACTCAAGTCATTCTTACAATCATTGGCATAATGACCCAAGGTTCCACACCTATAGCACCTGACATCCGCCAAACTTGGCTTAGAGCCCCCACCAGATTCCCTCTTCTTTCCTTTGTCCTTGTTGTAAGGTTTTCCAACTCCATGGCCTCTTCCTCTCCTATCACTCTAAGCCTTGTAGTAATTAGACTTAGCTTTCCCAGCATCATCAAACATACGATACTTATTCACCAAAGTATCAAAGTCTCGGATCTCCTGAACACATATGTACTGGTAGATCTCCGGCCTAAGCCCACTCTCAAACTTCACACACTTCGAAATCATAGCATCCTCAACATTGATGTAGGGAAAAAACCTCGAAAGTTCCTCGAACTTCGCCGCATACTCGGCTATAGACATGATTCCTTACTTCAGATTCAGAAACTCAATGTCCTTCTTGGTCCTCAAGTCTTCGGGGAAATACTTCCTCAAGAATTCAACCTTGAACTTAGCCCAGGTCACCACATCATCTCCCATCTCAAGCCTTCCTTTGGCATTAGTCCACCAGTGCTCTGCTTCCTCAGTCAACATATGAGTCGCTAGTCTAACCTTCTGGTCATCTTCCGTAACCATAGCTTGGAAAATCCGCTCCATCCTCTGCACCCAAGTCTGTGATCCCTCTAGATCGAACCTCCCTTTGAAAGTCGGTGGATTGTTCCTCAAGAACCTATCGAGCCTCCTCTCTTCGGCCTCACCTTCATTCCTACGGTTAGCCACTGCATTCTCATTCGACTGGGCCAAAACTTGTGCCATAGTCGCTAAAGCTTGTGCAATTGCCGCATCGTCACGACCACTTGCCATCTCAGCACTACATAAGCAACTCACCGATAAGAAAACAATACAACAAAGCAAATGTCGAAGGTACTAAGTTACCATTCGCGCACAACAGGGAAATACAACAAAAATTAGTCTAGACACGACTGACCATGGCTCTGATACCAACTTGTAACACTCCTATTTCTATTAAAGCAATTAAACATGCGAATAATACATTTATTCAAGAAATAGAGGCTACGCCACATTCAAAATTCAAAACCAATAAACATGTTTATAAACCTCAACAGTTGCAGCGGAATATAAACCAGAGTAATCCAAATATGTACAATTGATAAATCAAAAAATTACATCACATAGATGCATCTAAAAAATCCCAAACAAACGGGTAATCTCCAACATAACAAAATCCAAAAATCACCTAATCTAGAGCGACACAACAAGCCTAGATCAGAGCCGACTCAACACCGATATCGGAGAAAGCTCCCTATATCACCAAGCACAAACTCACCAAGCACTACTCCTGCACAACGTCTACCCATCCATACAGACAGGTAGGCGGTTAAAACCACTAGGGGTAAGTATTACATTATACAATCCAAATAGTAGTTATCATGAATATTTCAATTAACATCATGCATTTGATCAATAATAACCACACATTAATACTTACATCACACCCCAATATCTCACATCAATAATCATTAATTATATGAACAATTATCAATTCACAATTATTCATTCATAGTCACCAATCACATTTATCATGAATAATCATTAATCACATTTCATGAACAATCACCAATCACATATATCAATAAGACTCATGCCATGATATGCACCTATTGACACATATATGCATGTGGTACCAAATCTCCAAAAGGTCGTCACCTTCGATGAATCAAACACATCTTATGTAAGGGTTCACACCCGCCTTACATAATCTCCGAAGTAAAAGAGCTCAACCCTTTTACAACTACAATCTCAACACGACTATGATGCATGGACATGTAACAAGCTTTATAATGCGACAACAATCATAATTTTCTCCACAATATATAGGACAATACCCAATTATATTGTTCATCTCCACATGATTTGCATTATCAAGAAAACATGCCCATTCACAATTAAATCATAGTATTCATCATCACACATCAACATGATTATCAATAATCAACAATGTCATTCAACATCAAATATCACATATAGTTTCACCTATTCAACATTTCTTACACATCTCATGATAGACATCATATCCCACATAATCATTCATTTATACAATTTCACTTAGTTATATAAACATAGTCACCACATTTCTTAAGACAAAACGACATAGACAAGTTGAAAACCTTTAAACAATCTTAATCGACAATATATTCATGAAATTAAGTCGCCTCCAGATCATCAATATTAACCCAAGCACAACTTAAGTTCATATGAAAATCCCATTTTCACAACCTTTCACTTTCCCACCCGAAATATCACTTTCTACTTGATTAAGATGTTTGACCACTCTTGCAAGTATTACCTAAGTCTATATGAGTTGCAGGTTCAACTTGCAAGCTGTATTAGGTTACAAAATTTGTTTTTGACAAAGTTTGGAATTCTCAAACTTCACAAGCTAAGACTCAATTCAAAAATTCCAAGTATAGGCAAGCAATCATTGTTCCAGTAGGTTTTGAAGGATTAACAGTAGTTAAACATGCTTAAAGAATCATTTAAGAAAACTCAGATTGGCCCCCAAAGACCAGGAACAAAAAATCAAAGTGGCTGAAACTGAACATGTTCGCTTAAGCGACCACCTGGTTCGCTTAAGCGAACAAGTTACAGTAGCAAACCAATTTGTTCGCTTTTTGGTCATTTACTGGTCGCTCACCAGTTCGTTCAAGCGACCACATGTTCGCTTAAGCGAACGAGTTCCAGTAGCTACCAGGAAACTTCGCTCACTAGCTCGCTCACAGTTCACTTAGGCGAACTAAACTCAGAAAAAGTATGAATGTTCGCTTACCAGGTCGCTTAAGCGAACCTCTAAGCGAACCTTCACATGTTTGCAGAAAAAGTATGAAAAAGGGGTTTGGACCCCTTTTCATCCCAAATTCCCAATTTTGATCCCTCATCGCCAAAATGTGTTTCCAGAACATGTTTATAGGTCAATATGACTAAAAAGACTCACAAAGACTCAATCAAACTTGAAAACACTTGACAATTGGACCAATTCATCATTTTCACCAAAACACCAACAACAATTCAAATTCTCATCCTCAATTCATGAATATGCATACCCAAGCAATGATTCATCAACTACAACATCAATTAACAGCCATAACATCAATTGATCAAGAATCATAACACAATTCAACAACAACTTAGCAAAATTCACCAATTGAGCACAATTTTCACCACTTATCATTTGTTCCTACTTGAACATGTAATTTCACCAACAATCATACAATTATCATCAATTCATGCATACAAACATATCATCACAATTGGAGCACGAATTTAGCAACAATTATCCATTATGCAAAAATTCATACAACATTTGAAAATTTCACAAAATGATGATGATTATGATAAAGACTAACTCCCTTACCTTAGATAAAGATTAATCCCAACTTAGGCTTCAATTTAACTCCTAAGCTCACTCCAATCCTTAGTTCTTCAAGTTCTCCTTCTCAACCCTTTTTCTTCTCTTCACCACTTTCTCTCTCTACCTCTCTCTAAAAAATATCTTATGAAATGAATGAAGTGATATTTTCCTAAGACAACTCATTAGGTATAACCCTTAATGGGATTAACCTAGTTTCTAGTGGACTTAACCCATTTCTATTTAAACCAAAAATATTTCTACACTCCAAACAATATTTAACTAATAACGGTAAAATGTCACTAACGGTCACTAAACGGTAAAATCTCAATTTACTCTAGTAACTTAATGAAATAACTATTCCCACTAATCACTAAAAGTAATTCCCACCAAAAATTATAATTTTACCCGTTCTCACAAAATGACCAAAATACCCCTAAGTCCAAAATGACTAAAATACCCTTCTAACACGGAAACCCATGAAAATGCACCCAATGATGATAAATCACACACAAACACATAAAACACATAATAGAAGTAATTAAAATAAATTTAGCTAAAAATCGGGCTGTTACATCCTTCAGCTGGTGCAAGGTGCGACAAGTTTTTTTTGCAGGTCGTATCAACAGTAGTTTGATTTTTCTGCTCCCTAGGGTCTTTTTTTGGTGTTTAATTCTATTGTGGTCTGTTTATGAAGTTGTGCGCTTTTGTAGTGTCTGGTGGCTGGGCTATGGGACTGAATTCTGATGTTTTTAATTGGATTTCAGCATCATAGCTTCTGCTGCTTTAGGCGTGACAGTGTTTTAGTTTTTGTGGAGTTTTTTTTTCCTTCTCATGTTGATGTTACGCATTTCGGCGGCATCCTTGTACCGTTTTTTCTCCGCCCCTAAGCGTCTTGCTAAGAGTTTCGGTTCCAATAATATTTGCCGTTTCAAAAAAAATAATAAGAAAATCATTAAAAAAGGATAGAGCAAAAGTAAAAAGAAAAGAAGATAGTGTAGTCTTTGTACTAAAATTATGCTTTTTACCCAAACTGTTTTGCTCATTCTCAAAGTAAATGTCCAAAATACCGTTACGTGACTTAAGTCACGCTAGTGTATACTTTACATGTGTTAAGTCACGCTGCGTGACTTAACTCACACACGTTATAGCTTTGCGTGACTTAAGTTACGCACCCCTGAGCCTTCGCGCGAGTTAACTCACGCTAGTTGGTCGGTGGTCAGAACTGAAGAACAAACTTTTTTTTTTCACTTTGGTTAGGTTTTCAACATTCAATTTACACGTTTCTAACCACTTTCACACTTCTTTTTACCACATTTATGTTAGATACAAACTAGGTTGTCATTTCTATCTATAAATACCCTCACAAACTTCCTCTTTTCGTCACATTATCTCCTCCGACTCGCTCCCCCTCTTTCTCTACTTCATTTTTGCTTATATAGTGTCTAGGCTCTTTATACCCCTTTGGGTATATAGTAGGAGCTCTTGGGGGAAATAGTGGTCATTCGAATTGCGGAAAAAGACATCATCCCTTGAGGTAAAATTAAGTTTGCTTCCTTTTACTCCCAAAATCTTTTTACCGTGGATAAAAAGAATCATCATGAGGGTATAAAAGGAACCAAATTTAAATTTACCTCAAGGGATCTTAATGTCGTTTTTCCAAACAGAACTGGTCACTATTTTCCCCAAGAGCTATTGTTATATACGGAAGAGGGTAAAAATTACTTTTTACCTCAAGAGGGTAAAAAGATATTAAGTAGATTAGTGAATTCAAATAAAATATATGTATTGCTTATTGTAATGTTTGAATGATATTAATAAAACCAGAGTTATATTTATTAATTTTGTTTTTTATTTGTATTTATATTTGCATTTATTTTATGTTTAGGATTATGTATTGAATAAATAAATATTTAATAAATAAAATCGAGGAGAATTTTTTAATTTTGTATTTAATGAATAAAAAAATTAGAATAAACATTGAATTAGAATAAAATCGAATTTATTTTCTAATTTCGAATATATTTCAAGTGCATAAATAAATTAGAATATAGCAAATAAATAATTTAGAATAAAGTGAACGATGTTTACTTTATTGCTAAATTGAGATTAACACAGTCCTTGTGGGAACGATATTTTTACTACTTCGATAGTATTTAGTACACTTGCTAAAGTATCTATCACCTTTAATTACATGTTAAATAAATGATATTTGTTTGTTTGGGAGTTGACCCTTTTCCGTATTTGAAATTAGATAATGATAATGACTTACAGTTGGAGGCTTCGAGTGATTTGGACTTTGGGTGCGCCTTAGCGAGAGTCTCGCAAGCGTCTAAAGTTATGACCAGCTAGGGTGTGTCTTTGGGTAGTTAAAGGCCAAGGGCCTTACTATATATTTTGATGTAAAACAATACTGATTTATTATTTAAAAAAGTTCAAAGAAAAACTTATTTATTTATTATTTATTGTTACTTTGAAGCGAGTGCGTTTTAAGTTATTGTTATTTTTTTTTTTTTAAATAAAAAATTATGCACCATTTTTCGCTAAATATTATATAAGTTAATGTCTGAAATTTTTGGGTCGTAACAATGAACATGAGTGAGTAGACTTCTTTGTCTTGGGATTCTATTTTCTAATCTAGTTCACCGTTTTTATAATCAATAACCAGTATTAATCGAATGATTGAAAGATGAAGTTTAATAGTTGTTATTGATTAATCACAAATATCAAGTGAAGGATCGAAAGATGAAGTTTTGATATTGGAACAAGTAAATTTAGACAAGGATTGATAAACTTGAGAATAGTCTAGCAAACCTTGAGACAATAAAGTTTCGTGCTTCAATGGTTTCAATAGCAATCAACCATGAGATTAGGCATGGTTGCTAACGAAACAGACTCATTGAGATCAAAAGGAGATGTGATAGGCTAAAAAGAAACTCGTCTTTAGAAAATAGGTCCAACATAAAGTTCTACGTTTAGGGTTTGGTTTGTGAAGGATTTGTCACCATGACGAACCAATAATACCAAGGCGCTTTTTATTATTATTTTCAACCGTTAAAATCCTAACTTTTCAACTTGAACTCTCTTCTAATCATTGTTAAAAGTCAATTGAATTCATAACTCCCTGTCGGAACGATACTCTTTATTACTACTTCGGTAAACTGTGCACTTGCTGATTTGCCCCATCAAAGAATCAAACCTGTAACCTTGAAGAGGAGCATAATCCCAGATCCCAAGTCAATACCACTAAGCAATGACCCATTCTAGTCCATTGAAAATGAAAAGGGTACACTATATAAAAGATTTGAGGGCGTTTCAACACCGTTGATTTAAGAGGAATGCTCGGAAACAAATTATATGTGAATATCCTTCAATAAAAGGTATCAATTGGGATAAAAGGTATCAATTGGGCAGATGAAAAATTTGTGAAATTTTTAAGAAATTGTTACTAAGCCTGCCAAAAGACGAAAAAGTGAATTTTGGATTCTATAATTTCTGAGGCTCCAAACCCAAGCAATATGTCCAAGCATTCTTGTGCTATTGACAATCTAATGTTTTTATACACTATGGAAAGGAAAAAAACTGAAAACAAATTTCAGAAATTATGCATGGGCTATGGATTTTCCAAATTTCATATTACTTGGAGTGATATCTCAACTATGTCAGGAGTGATAGAATTCTATAAATAAAAGTCACTAAGCTTTTGCCAAAACACGAAAAGGTGACTGTGTTTGATTGTCTTGAATTATATAGTTCCAATGATTCCAAACCCAAAAAATATCTCCAACAGAAACTCTTAAAAAAGGATTTCACAAAACACTAGCACACATGCTTACGACATAACATGCACACCATTTGTCCAAATAGGTAACGTAGTCCAAGAATTCCTCAACATCACCCACCATAACAATAAGAGCAAAATTAAAATACAAGGTACTTGAAATGCAACCCAATCAAATAGAAATTAAAAGAAAGTCTTCCAAACACCAATATAAATTGCTCCTTGGTACTAATTCTAACATGTTTCTTGGCTCTTGCATATGTGCGGCATTGCAATCGTCAATCACAAATACACGAAATGGATGAGTAATCAAGTTTTGTAACGTATACTAATAAATTAGACAGACACATATATAAATAACATCAATTCAAATCTTTCACAAGGCATGCATTTTCTTCCGCGGGACACATTATCTCTCATAAGAATACACATTTAATCACAAGACACATGCATGAACAATTCTTGTAACACTTCAATTTCACTTGGTACCATCTAACTACTTAAAAATGGCAAGGAACACGGCAGTATATGCTCTTGTAAGAGACAAACACATTCAAGTCCTTGTATACTTGCTCAACTCAACCCAAAATTCATATATGTGACACGCAAAAAATACATAGTGGTTGCACGTAAGGTCCTAACATTAGGGATTTACCCACTAAACGACTTAGGAAATTTTCCCTCATTGTACTCCTATGATCTAACAAGTATACCCTAACTATTAGGCACCACTAGTATATGTTCCGTAGCACTTAAGTTTGTCAAACCCTACCTATATGATGACAATATAACCAACATTCCATTGGGTATTTGACCGTAAGACAGACCTCTCCCCCCTTGTTGGCCCAAGTCACTCCTCAAATATAGCCCCATCATCAACTAGAGATGGGTTATCTCAATTCACATGTAGTACACAATGCATATTTCAACAAAATACTTATTATTCACAACACATATTTACAAATGTTTGAGTATATATTAACTCATATTGATCTGAGTTGCTTACATAGCAGTCTTGTGACTTTTGATTTCTTTGAGTGATTTGATTGAAGAATTCTTTAGTACGTGTCACATGTTGGTTAAAAGCTTCTTTATAGAGAAATTGAGCAGGATATGCCGTCAGTGATTGATGGAGATTGTGGTGAGTAGAGGAATAAAAATCAATCAAGATGAATTCATTTCATATGATTTGAATATGAAGGAGGTTGATTATTGGGAACAAAATTAAAAATGTTCACTAGTCCCACTTATGGTTTTATAAGTAAAAGTTATAATCTTGATTCAATGTGTCATTGATTAAATTGAACCCTGTTTGCGTTCTTACGATCAATATCCATCTAGTTTGTATTATTATTTTCATTTTAATTCACCTGAGAAAAATTAGTGAAATTTTATGTTACTGAGTTTTTTTTTTTTTTTTTTATAGGTGCTCTGAAAAAACAAAGTACTGTATGCATCAGAGACAATATGTGTTGAAACTTTGCAGACAATAATATTTATATACATCTCGTGTAGGTTCTTGTCAATTATTTTCTGCACTATTTTATATTTGGTTGAATTTTTTAATTTAATTTTTTTTGGAAAATTGTTTGGAAGATTCTGGATAAAGTGTTAGCATCTGTCTTCATACAGATCAAGAAAGGAGGTTTATAGGATTTGGACATATTGAGCTTGCAACAGCAGAAGAACCATTAAAAGCAAGGTTTTGTGTCTAGCCTCTCAATATCATTTTATAGTTATCAGTGGAAGCAATAATGTCATATATTACTTCTCTGATACACTTAAAGTTTAGTTATCGTTTTGAGTGGAATTCATTGTCAACATTTGATATTTGAAGTGAACTGCGATGTTATGTTTGATATTTGTCTCTAATAGATATGTAAACTAGTTAAGACAAGAGCATACTTGGTGAAACCATGGGAAAGACAAGAACATGGTGTGTTGGCTGAGAGGTGACTTTTGAGAACGGATTGGGTGATGATTATTGAGGCATCATCCCTGTTACGGCTACTTCTTCCTCAAAAGTAGTCAAAATGATTGATTACCAAAGTATGTAATTTGAAAAAATGCATTGACCACATTTCTCAAGAGTGCTTCATTAAAGAATTTACTTCTGCATGAACACATTTCTCCCTCTATTTGTCCTGTTGATCAGTCCTTTCATTCCTAGTCCTTATGTGCAAGACAATTGAAAAACTTGCAACCGACTAATCTCTTTTACTGTTTTTACTTTGATAAGTTGATCGACATTCCATGTAGAGAATATATAATTTACTTTTTAACAATACTTGTTACGATTTAGTGCACTTATCAATTCGTCCATCATTTACACAAACTTGAAAAGAGTATATACATACTTCGTCTTTCTTATATTCTTGTAAAGAAATTTGGCCAGGTGATGAGTCTTTTTTTATGTCCTAATGTTTAGTCTTTCCGGTGCATTCTCTATTGTTGTGTTTTTCCTCTTAATTTTGACATTTTTGCAATATATTATCATAAGATGCAGGGATGGGGGTATTCGGAAGACATGATGTAAATACCCCACCTAAAATTTTGATTGTTCTGAATTATACAGTTCCACTGATTCCAAACCCAAGCAATATCTCCAATAGAAACTTTTAGAAAAGATTTCAAGAAACACAAGCACACAGGCTTAGGACATAGCATGCATACCATTTGTCCAAATATAAATGTTCAGATTTTCGAAACAAAGAGTGATTCATCAAACACATAGAAACACCCCTAAAATGTCACGGTTTAATTTGGCAATTAAACAAATAGGTAACATAGTAAAAGAATCCCTCGACGTAACCTACCAGAGCAATGAAAGTAAAATTACAATACAATGTACTTGACATGCAAGCTAATCAAATAACAACATAATAGAAAATAAAAGAAAGTCTTCCAGACGCCAATATAAATAGCTCTTTCGAACTACTTATAACATATTTCTTGCGCCTGTGCGTCATTGCAATCGTCAAACACAAATACACGAAAGGGGTGAGTAATCAGTTTCATAAATAACATCAATTCAATTCTTTTACAAGGCATAAGTGTTCTTTCAAGGGACACATTTTCATTCACATGAATACACATTTAATCACAAGACACATGCATGCACAGTTTCTGTAACACTTCTATAATTCACTTTGTACCATCTATATTTGGAGAGTGCAAATACTAGTTAAACCATCTCGTGCCCATCTCAGATTTTATCCCAAATAAGAACATTTTTCCATCCTAATATGAAGGGCATATCTTAACACATCATATGTTTTGAATTGTGCTTATTAATATTAGTTTTCCCTTTAAACAAAAAGTGATAACTTGTTTTTTTACAAGAAAACAGAACTAACATATCTAAAGCAACAAGTTCTAAAGGATTTGCTTATATTTAATTTTTTCGTCAAAAAAAAATATATTTAATTTTATTAATAATAAATTTAAAAATGAAAACGGTCCATGGAAATTTCAACAGTTTCGATATTAGTCATTGTACTTTTCATTTTTTTAATTATTGGTCCTTGCATTTATCCATCTTTTTTTCTTTTGATTCTTGTTGTTTTATTTTACTCTTGCAAAATTTATTTATATTAAAAACAGTCCTTATAATATGTCAAGTATTTGATTTTAACACTTAAAATAAGGACTAAAATGTATATTAAAAAGAATGATTTGAAAGTATCAAAACAAAACTCCAAGTTCGTCATAAAGAAGAAAAAATATATTGTAGGACTAAAAACAAAAAGGTGTTCGGGGTTGTTATACCCCGATTTTAGACCTAAAAATACTCGTTCAAATTCCTTTTCTACTACTAATAACTGTCAATTTACTGTTGTTTTACCCTGAACCTTTACTTTGTTTCATCTGCACCTTTTACTGTCTCTGTCTCGAAGTATTTTCAATTGTGACTTTGTCTGTGATTTTCTTGCATAAAATCATCCAAAGTGTCTTTTCTTGTGTTACAAGTCATTTGAAAACTCTCTGGATCATTGCATTGTTTTCCTTGCATGTTATTTCAAAAATCATACAAAAAGGGTATTTTGGTCATTTCCTGCAGTGGAACCGATTTTAGTCCCTGTGATTGTATCTGAGTCTTTTCAACTTGTTTTACAAATCACTGTTGAGTCTTTGTTTAAAAACCAGTTCAAAAATTGCATCTGAGTCAGTTTGAGTCAGTTTAGTCCCTAGGGGCATTTTCGTCTTTTCCCATCAAAATTTGACAGATAGGTATTTTAAAATACCTCATTTTTGTAATTGGTTCATTTTAGTCCTTTTGTTGGTTTATTTTAGGTTTCACTTTACTTTTTTTTCAATTTACCAATTTTAATTCAATTTTATTTTTAATTGCATTCTGGTCCCTCAAACAAGTTTCCAGAATTGCACTTTAGTCCAAAACTTTTTAAAATTGCATTTTTAGTCCATTATTAATAATTGCAGTTTAGTCCTCAATTTTACTTTTTTTGCAGAAAGGTCCCTAGGTCACAACAAGTCCAAGGCCGAGCCATACAGTCCAGGTGTCACCATTTCATTGGATCTCAAGTACAAGTGGCAGCTTATAAATAGTGCACAGTGTCAGAGAAATCCAGAGAAACCCATTGAATCAGTGCCACATCACAAAACAGAATTCCAATTTTCTCTCTCCATTCAGTTAGATCAAAACTCAGAAACCATCAAGAACAAGGAAGAACCCTAATTCTCCAAAACCAGATTCATGAACAAATTCATCAAATGTTCATCGATTCTCAGTGATTCAAGGTGAATCTTCATCATCGAATCGTTTTCTATGCAATTCAAGTGCGAATTCATCACCAAGTGGTGACAAACTCAAGCACGGTCACAGAGTTTTTTTTTTTGAGAAGAAGAAAGAAAGAAGATGAAGAATCTGAACCGGTGAAGAAGAAGAAGGAATCAAACCAGCAAGAAACACCGATTTATTTTCGGTTTCAAGTCAAAAATCAACAAACAGAATCAAATCGAAGATTTCTAAAAATCTTGTTCGAAATCTCCGATTGAATCACAGGTAAACATATAACTTCAGCGTTCTTTCTTAAAAAGCATCAATAAGGACGAATCTATGTAGATCCTCAAGGTTTCAAACAGTTTCTTTCAAAGAACTTGAAGACCTAAAAAAAAGATATTTTCAAAACCGTAAAACAAAAATGTAGATCTACGAAGATTCAAGCCTTGCATGTGATTTCTGGCTTTAGATTCGTGTTTAGGGTTTAAAGGCGAGTTGATTGATGTAAAAATTTTGATTTTCTGGTGAGGTTAGGACTCGGCGGAGTCGATGAAGATTCCGATGAATCTTCATCTTCTCTGGCCGTCTCCTTCCAGAAACCGGCGAAGAGAAGAGAGAAGTGGGAGCTTCTCTCACTAGAATTAGTGAAGAGAGAGAGAGAGGGAAGTGAAAAATGAAATAAAACCGGCGCGCCTCTTTATATAGGCCGGTGAACCGGACCGGTCCAAGACCGGTCCAATCCCCTTCATTCCTGGCCGTTGGATCTAGGATTTGATCCCCTGGATCAATCATGTGGCTCCTGTGCATCCGGATCTTTTAGGTTTGGGCTTGGGCTTTTTCCTTTGGGTTTTGCTGCGTTTTTGCTATTTTCTTTCTATGCACACCCCTGTTTCTTGCTATTTGAACCTCCTGCTTGCTTTTTTTTTTCTTCATAAAATTCCTAAAAATTTTCTATGTGTTTCTTGATACATTTTTGATATTTTTGTGTTGTTTTTACATGTCAAAAATTGATAAAAATATATGTGTATTTTTTGATTGTTTTTCTTCTTTTTTTGTGGAATTTTGTGCAATTTTTGCCACATTTTTGTTCATAATATTTTGATATATGACATGAGTGATTAATATGCAATCTTGTGATGAATATGCCTCTGATCATGTGTTTGTTTTACTGTTTTAGATGTGATTTGTTAATTTCTTGTGTTTCAAGTAATGTGTTTCCTTTTGTATTTTGGTTATTGTCGTCATTTTGCCGTGTTATCTCATATTCGATTGCTTACTTTTTTCTTACCATTTTATGCCTTATACTACTAACCATTTTATTTCATTTTTCATCCATTTCTTGAGCATTTTACCATTTCATCTCCATCTCATGGTTTAGCCACTTTACCTTTTCAATTTCTATGTCAAATGGACATGTAATAATTTTAGGTAGCTTAATTTCCTTTAAGTTTCTTGCAAGGCCATAGCATGTAAACTAGGGCAAAGTGTAAAGGACAATGGACTCTCTATAATGATGTACACCGACACAAGCACCGACACGCACACACGTTGTATGTTTACCGCTTAAATGTATGTTTAGGAAACGCGATACTTAGAAAATGTTCATTTTTCAAAGCAAATTAATTCCATCACTCAAATCTTTCCTACTAAACCTTGGAGTCAAAACTCCACTGTATTTTTTCCTTTATTTTCTTAATCAAATTCAAATGAATCTTAATTTCCACTTAGACATTTTTTCGTTAATAATTGAACCAACAATTCACTATCTTTTTCTCCCATGCCTTTACGGCCTCTTTCTCTTCTTCAAAACCATTTCAAAAACTAAAATCAATTGAAACACACAAAAAAATACTTTTGAAAGAGAACTACATGGAATTTTGATCCCTTAAAAGGGTATGTAGGCAAGAGGTCAAAACCTCTCCAAGTCCAATAAAATAAAATCTCAAACATTTCCCCCCTCCATTCTTAACCTAAATAAACTCTCTTTTTCGATAAATAAGCATAAAAGTAAAAGCGTAGACATAAAGCTAGGAAAGCGGTTCCTATAGAATACTATAGTCGTTACGGGTGCCTAACACCTTCCCGTAACGAAAACGACCCCCGAACTTAGAATTTCTAAGGGTTTTTTCTCAATTTTACCCTTCCCAAGAAAAAATAGAGAATATCAAAGATTGAAAGGTTCAAGCCTAATTAATGACTTGATACCCCAAAATCGAGATAACAGAAATGGCGACTTCACTGGGGACGTTTTGTAGCGGGTCACGCCTAGTTTTTCCGTTTTATGTTTACGCTTTACCTTATTGTTTATACATGTGAATATTTGTTGTTTTCATTTAACGTGTGGGGTGAGAATATCAAAGTCCTACACCCGGGCTGAGTGAACTTAAGAATAGGTAGAGATATAATCGACAATTCGATCCGAGGGTTGCCTCGTGTATTGGGTTATGCGATCAATCTCACATAGCTGGGGCATTTTGGAGGCGATATTGTCGGCGTGTGTTGTCATGCTTAGGCACTTTGTTTTCAATTGTTCGACAATGCTATGGACCGTAGTTACCAAACCCATCCTTGGCCTTTTTTAGGACGAAGTGTGGTGGCTAAATTGAGTGTTGTTTCAAATTTTAGTCGTCACGCGATACTACACTCAAACTAGACCTTCTTGCGAATAATCATGGAACGGACGTTGTCCTGTGCCACCATGATATACGTAAGAGAGGTTGCAGTTTGGGAACTTCATTAGAACCTTGGTTACTATTATCCTAAGCCCTAGTTTCACCGGACACCGTGTCCACCCGTGGCTCCTTGATCTTGAATCTCAACCCACCATGTTTTCTCCATAATTGAAAAACAATCATGCATACATGCATTCATGCATAATATTTTTTTTTCATGCATTCATCGAAGGACTAGGCAAATTAAAAACTTTGTAAACATTTACAGGTATGAAGAAGACTAAATCCTACAAGTTCAAGGAGGTTGATTTGGTTAGTTTGAGAGAGTTGGCACTCAAAGTTAAGAATCAAACAGGTTTCCGACTCCGATATGGTGGTTTGCTCACTATTCTCCGGACCAATGTTGAAGAGAAGCTAGTGCACACTCTAGTGCAATTCTATGACCCGAGTTTTCGTTGCTTCATTTTCCCGGATTTCCAGTTAGTCCCTACTCTGGAGGCTTATTCCTACTTGTTAGATTCACCTATAGCTGAGAAGACGACTTTCACCGGTCCCGGGACTTCTCTCACTCCTTTGGTTATTGCTAAAGACCTCTATCTCAAGACTTCCGATGTCTCCAATCATCTTACTACCAAGTCTCACATCCGAGGGTTCACTTCAAAGTATCTACTTGAGCGGGCTAATCTCAAAACCACTTGTCAAGACACACTCGAGGCTATTCTTGCATTACTTATCTATGGGCTCATTCTCTTTCCAAATCTCGACAACTTTGTGGATATGAATGCCACTGAGATCTTCCATTCCAAGAATCTGGTTCCTACTTTGCTAGTTGACACATACCATGCTATCCATGACCGAACTCTCAAAGGTCGTGGGTACATCCTTTGCTGCGTACCTCTCCTATATAGGTGGTTTATTTCTCACCTTCCGAGTTCTTTCCATGACAACTCGGAGAATTGGTCTTACTCACAGCGGATTATGGCTCTCACTCCTAATGAAGTAGTCTGGCTCACTCCCGCCGCTCAGGTTAAGGAAATCATTACCGGTTGTGGGGATTTTCTCAATGTACCTCTTCTTGGTACCCGTGGGGGAATCAACTACAATCCTGAGCTTGCTATGAGACAGTTTGGGTTCCCAATGAAGGCAAAGCCCATTAATCTTACTACATCTCCAGAATTCTTCTACTATTCGAATGCCCCCACCGGACAAAGGGATGCTTTCATAGACGCTTGGTCCAAAGTTCGTAGGAAGAATGTGAAACATTTGGGTGTGAGATCCGGTATTGCTCATGAGGCATATACTCAGTGGGTAATAGATCGAGCTGAAGAGATTGGTATGCCCTACCCTGCTATGAGATATGTGTCTGCATCTGCTCCATCTATACCTTTACCTCTACCTCCCACAACTCAGGGGATGTATCAGGAGCATCTAGCCATGGAGAGTCGTGAGAAGCAGATGTGGAAAGCCCGATACAATGAAGCTGAGAATCTAATCATGACTTTGGATGGTAAGGATGAGCAAAAAACTCATGAAAACCTGATGTTGAAGAAGGAGTTGGCTAAGGTCTGGAGGGAACTTGAAGAAAAAGATGAGTTGCTTATGCGGGACTCCAAGAGAGCTAGGGGACGACATGATTTCTACGTTAGATACTGCGATTCAGATTCAGAGTTCGAGTCCGAGTCCGAGGACCATCCCACCTCCTTCTATGCTTGAGGATTTCATTTGTTTGTTCTGTTAAAATTTCAAAGTCTTCCCTTGGCTTAGTACTTCAAAGGGATTCACCTTATAAAAACTCCGTTTAGTTTTGATTATTTACAAAGTTCCTAATTTGTCTAAAAAACCCTTCGATGACAAAAAGCTTTTTTGCATCTGCATTTGTACATATCATGCATCATATGCATCATTCATCAGTCACAAAAGGTTTCCAAGCGCTCATTGCCTCCTGGTTCTTCTGCCACAGTTTGAAAGGTGGCTCGTGCTCGAAAAGTCTACGAACCTGACAGAATCCATCGGACTAGATCATACAGAAGGAAGAATTTGGTAGCTATGGAAGAAGAAAATGCTCAGCTCCGTACCGAGTTAGCTTCTCTGAGGGAAGAATTGGCTAAGGCCAATGACACCATGACTGCTCTGCTAGCCGCCCAGGAACAATCAGCCGCAGCTATCCCTGTAGCCACAGCTATCCCTGTAGCTACAAGTGTGATCCCAACTGCATCTACTGATGCTCGCTTCGTTATGCCAACTGGGTTTCCTTATGGACTTCCACCGTTTTTCATTCCAAATACTGCAGCAGGCACTTCTGGTACTACTAACAATGGCAAGATTCCTGAGACGAACCCTGTCTCTATCAATACCACCTTGCCTCAGACAACGGCCACTGTCACTGAGCCCATTGTGCATGCCATATCTCAAGGTGTTAACATCAACGCGCATCGCGGAAGCATCCCCGTGATTAAAACCATGGAAGAAAAGATGGAGGAACTTGCTAAAGAACTCCGTCGTGAAATCAAAGCTAACCGAGGGAACGGGGACCCTGTTAAGACTCATGATCTCTGCTTGGTACCAAAGGTGGACATTCCCAAGAAGTTCAAGGTCCCAGAGTTCAACCGATACAATGGGCTGACTTGTCCCCAGAACCACATTATCAAGTATGTCCGAAAGATGGGTAACTACTCAGACAATGATTCGCTCATGATTCACTGCTTCCAAGATAGCTTAATGGAAGACGCTGCAGAATGGTACACCAGCTTGAGCCGAGACGACATTCACACTTTTGTTGAATTGGCTGCTGCTTTCAAAAACCACTATAGGTTTAATACCAGGTTGAAGCCAAACAGGGAATTTCTCAGATCCCTCTCCCAAAAGAAAGATGAAAGCTTCCGCGAGTATGCACTAAGATGGAGGGGGGCAGCTTCCCGCATCACTCCCGCTCTTGACGAAGACGAGATGACTCAGACATTCTTGAAAACTATGAAAAAGGATTATGTCGAAAGAATGATCATTGCTGCCCCAAATAATTTCTCTGAGATGGTCACCATGGGGACTCGCCTAGAAGAAGCTGTCAGAGAAGGCATTATTATATTCGAGAAAGTTGAATCCTCCGCCAATGCATCAAAGAGGTACGGTAACGGTCATCATAAGAAGAAAGAAATAGAAGTAGGGATGGTATCTGCCGGAGCCGGTCAATCCATGGCTACTATTGCCCCTATTAATGCTGCCCAGTTACCTCCGCCGTACCCGTATGCGCAATACTCTCAGCATCCTTTCTTTCCACCATTCTATCATCAATATCCTCTACCATCGGGTCAACCTCAGGTACCCGTTAATGCCATCGTTCAGCAAATGCAACAACAGCAACAAGCTAGACCTACCTTTCCTCCGATACTAATGCTATATGCCGAGTTACTCCCGACTCTACTTCTCAGAGGGCACTGCACAACCAGACAGGGCAAGCCTCCACCTGATCCGTTGCCTCCCAGGTTCCGTTCTGACCTCAAGTGTGATTTTCATCAAGGTGCTCTAGGTCATGATGTCGAAGGATGCTACGCTTTGAAGTACATTGTAAAAAAGCTCATAGACCAAGGAAAATTGACCTTTGAAAATATCGTCCCTCATGTCCTCGATAATCCTCTTCCGAATCACGCTGTTGTGAACATGATTGAGGTATATGAGCAAGCTCGCAGACTTGATGTTCGTAACATTGCAACTCCTCTGGTGCCACTACACATCAAGCTATGTCAAGCCTCTTTGTTTGACCATGATCATGCCAGTTGTCCAGAATGCTTTCGTAATCCTTTGGGTTGCTACGTTGTTCAAAACGACATCCAGAGCTTGATGAACGACAATTATTTGACTGTCAGCGATGTCTGTGTGATTGTGCCAATTTTTCATGATCCGCCCGTTAATAGCATGCCTTCGAAAGAGAATGTTGAGCCTCTAGTGATAAGGCTGCCCGGACCAGTACCTTATACTTCAGAAAAGGCTATCCCTTACAAGTACAATGCTACCATGATTGAGAATGGAGTAGAGGTGCCTCTGGCATCCTTGGCCATGGTGAGCAACATCGCCGAAGGAACTACATGCAGCAGCACTGAGAAGCGGAAAGGTCCGTCCACCGTTGTTCCACAAGAAAGCAGCTACACCTACCACCCCACCCATTGACAAAGCAACTCTGACAAATGTTTCTCCTGTTACTAAGGATGTGAGCCGACCAAGCCAGTCTATAGAGGATTCCAATCTGGATGAGATCTTAAGGATAATCAAGAGAAGTGACTACAAGATTGTAGATCAGCTGTTGCAAACCCCGTCAAAGATATCCGTCCTGGCACTACTCCTAAGTTCCGAAGCCCATAGGAATACTCTGTTAAAAGTATTGGAACAAGCTTATGTTGATCATGAGGTCACCGTGGATCGATTCGGCGACATAGTAGGGAACATTACTGCTTGCAGTAACCTGTGGTTCAGTGAGGATGAGCTGCCTGAAGCAGGAAAACATCACAATCTGGCTTTACATATCTCTGTGAATTGCAGGTCTGACATGCTATCAAACGTGTTGGTGGACACCGGCTCATCCTTGAATGTGATGCCTAAATCGACTCTGGATCAGTTAAGCTATCGAGAGACTCCTCTGAGAAGAAGTACTTTTATGGTAAAAGCCTTTGACGGATCCCGTAAGAATGTTCTTGGGGAGATAGATCTGCCAATGACCATCGGTCCTGAAAATTTTCTGATCACATTCCAGGTCATGGATATCAATGCTTCTTATAGCTGTCTCCTGGGAAGACCATGGATACATGATGCTGGCGCAGTAACCTCTACCCTGCACCAACAATTGAAGTTTGTAAAGAATGGGAAGCTTGTTACAGTCCATGGAGAAGAGGCATATTTGGTTAGCCAGCTGTCATCTTTCTCTTGCATTGAAGCTGGATCTGGGACAGGCTGCCGGATGGGGCAAGTTAATACAACTCCGCGAGAATAAGCACAAAGAAGGTCTCGGGTTCTCCCCAACATCAGGTGTCTCCACAGGAACCTTCTACAGTGCTGGGTTTGTCAATGCAATTACTGAAGAGGCGACTGGATTTGGTCCTAGGACTGTATTTGTTATACCAGGAGGCATTGCGAGAGATTGGGATGCCATCGACATTCCTTCAATCATGCATGTTTCCGAGTAATGTGTCTTGTTGCTTAAGTTTCGTTTTTTCAAAATAACAATCCTCTCGCTCTGCCCGAAGCGAAAGTGATATTTTCTGTAAGGGCATGTTTGTTTCGGCATCGCCGTTATTAATAAAAATCGTCGTTTCTTTCACGGCTTTTATTTTTTTTATTTAGTGCCTTTTCCTTGGAAATAATGGTAATGCCAGAAAAAACCAAAACATCTGTATTTTCTTATTGAATTCAAAAATCTGCATAAAAACCTCTTTCTAAGATCATCCAACCATTTTACGCAGATTGAGCCATAGAAAACCTGTTGGGCACAGTAACCCTACGTTTCCTCCGAATTTTGAATTCCCGGTGTATGAAGCCGAAGATGAGGAAGTTGATGATATACCATATGAGATCACTCGACTGCTCGAGCAAGAATGAAAAGCCATTCAGCCTCACCAGGAAGAGATTGAGCTTATCAACCTAGGTACCGAAGAGAACAAGCGAGAGATCAAGGTCGATGCTGCTCTAGAGGAAGGGGTTAAAAGGAAGATCATCCAGCTCCTCCGAGAATACCCGGATATTTTTGCATGGTCGTATGAAGATATGCCAGGTCTAGATCCTAAGATTGTGGAACATCGGATCCCAACAAAGCCTGAATGTCCTCCCGTCAGGCAGAAATTGAGAAGGACTCATCCAAATATGGCTCTCAAGATTAAGAGTGAGGTTCAAAAGCAGATTGATATGGGTTTTCTCATGACAGTCGAGTATCCTGAATGGGTTGCCAATATTGTACTTGTGCCAAAGAAGGATGGAAAAGTCCGGATGTGTGTTGACTTCAGAGACCTGAACAAAGCCAGTCCAAAAGACAACTTCCCATTACCCCATATTGATGTGCTTGTTGACAATACTAATCAGTCCAAGGTGTTCTCCTTCATGGATGGCTTCTCCGGTTACAATCAGATCAAAATGTCCCTTGAAGATAGAGAAAAGACGTCTTTCATCACCCCATGGGGTACTTTCTGCTACAAAGTGATGTCGTTCGGCCTAATAAATGTTGGTGCTACCTACCAAAGAGGAATGACTACTCTGTTTCATGACATGATTCACAAAGAAGTCGAAGTATATGTGGACGATATGATTGTGAAGTCAAAAGATGAGGAGCAACATGTCGAATACTTGACAAAAATGTTCGAAAGGTTGAGAAAGTACAAGCTTCGATTGAACCCTAACAAATGTATGTTCGGCGTCAGATCTGGAAAGTTACTAGGCTTCATTGTCAGCCAAAAGGGCATTGAAGTCGACCCTGATAAAGTTCGGGCCATCCGAGAAATCCCAGCCCCGCAGACCGAGAAACAAGTCTGAGGTTTCCTCGGGCGATTGAATTACATCTCCCGATTCATATCTCACATGACCGCAACCTACGGGCCGATCTTCAAGCTACTCAGGAAGAATCAGCCTATTGTATGGAACGATGAATGCCAAGGAGCTTTTGATAGCATCAAGAATTACCTGCTGGAAACACCTATCCTTGTCCCACCCGTGGAAGGAAGACCTTTAATTATGTATTTGTCAGTGTTTGATGAATCCGTGGGATGCGTACTTGGTCAACAAGATGAGACTGGAAAGAAAGAACATGCTATCTACTATCTGAGCAAGAAGTTCACCGACTGTGAAACTCGGTATACGATACTTGAAAAGACTTGTTGTGCTCTGGCCTGGGCCGCAAAATGCCTGCGTCATTATTTGGTGAATCATACAACTTGGTTGATATCCAGAATGGATCCGATAAAGTATATCTTCGAGAAACCTGCTGTTACTGGGAAGATTGCACGCTGGCAGATGCTCTTGTCTGAATATGACATTGTGTTCAAGGCTCAAAAAGCAATCAAAGGTAGCATTCTTGCCAATCATCTTGCCTGCCAACCTCTTGATGATTACCAGCCGATTAAGTTCGATTTTCCCGACGAAGAGATCATGTATTTGAAATCAAAAGACTGCGAAGAACCATTGATTGGTGAAGGTCCAGATCCCAATAGCAAGTGGGGCCTAGTCTTTGATGGTGCTGTCAATGCTTATGGAAAAGGAATCGGAGCAGTCATTGTATCCCCGCAGGGGCATCACATTCCTTTTACCGCCCGGATTCTGTTCGATTGTACAAACAACATGGCTGAATACGAAGCATGTATCTTTGGGATCGAGGAAGCAATTGACATGAGAATCAAACACCTCGACATCTATGGAGATTCGGCACTTGTCATCAACCAGATAAAGGGTGAATGGGAGACCCATCATGACAAGCTGACTCCTTACCGTGATTACGCGAGACGTTTGCTGACATATTTTACAAAGGTCGAATTGCACCATATCCCTCGGGACGAGAACCAAATGGCCGATGCTCTTGCTACTCTATCCTCCATGTTTCGAGTAAACCATTGGAATGATGTGCCAATAATCAAAGTGCAACGCCTTGAAAGACCTTCGCATGTGTTCGCTATTGGGGATGTAATCGATCAGACTGGTGAAAATGTGGTTGACAATAAACCCTGGTATTACGACATCAAGCAGTTCTTGCTAAGTCGTGAGTATCCACCGGGTGCTTCCAACAGGGACAAGAAGACCTTGAGAAGATTGGCCAGTAGATTCCTGTTAGATGGAGACATTTTGTACAAAAGAAACTACGACATGGTATTGCTAAGATGTGTTGATGAACACGAAGCGGAGCAGTTAATGCATGATGTACATGACGGTACCTTCGGGACCCATGCTACAAGGCATACTATGTCAAAGAAGTTGTTACGGGCAGGTTACTACTGGATAACCATGGAGCATGATTGCTACCAGCACGCCAGAAAGTGCCACAAATGTCAAATCTATGCTGATAAGATTCATGTGCCTCTGCATGCCCTCAATGTTATCTCCTCCCCATGGCCGTTCTCCATGTGGGGCATCGACATGATTGGAAGAATTGAACCGAAGGCTTTAAACGGTCATCGTTTCATCCTAGTGGCAATTGACTACTTCACCAAATGGGTTGAAGAGGCATCTTATACCAATGTAACCAAGCAAGTGGTAGCTAAGTTCATCAAGAACAACATTATCTGTCGATATGGTGTTCCCAGGAAGATCATTACCGACAATGGTACCAACCTGAACAACAATGTGGTGCAAGCTCTTTGTGAAGAATTCAAAATTGAGCATCATAACTCTTCTCCTTATAGGCCTCAGATGAATGGTGCAGTTGAGGCCGCCAACAAGAATATCAAGAAGATTGTTCAGAAGATGGTAACTACCTACAAAGATTGGCATGAGATGTTGCCCTATGCTTTGCATGGCTACCGTACTACAGTGCGCAGTTCAACCGGGGCAACCCCTTTGACAAGAAAGTTCGTCCTCGAGAATTCAAGGAAGGTGAACTTGTATTGAAAAGGAGGATAAGCCAACAACCCGACCCAAGGGGCAAGTGGACGCCTAACTATGAAGGTCCTTATGTTGTCAAGAAAGCCTTCTCCGGCGGTGCTTTAATTCTTACACACATGGATGGTGTAGAACTTCCAAATCCTGTGAATGCTGATATAGTCAAGAAATACTTTGCCTAGATATGTGAAAAGAACAGCGTGGTAGGTCGAAAACCCGAAAGGGCGGCCTAGGCAAAAATGCGCTTCCCGGTGGATCGAAAACCCGAAAGGGCGATCCAGGAAAAATAAGGGACAAAAAAAAAATATGAAAAGCTCGCTGAGATTGTACGCAACTCAGGCAAGAATGAGCGTCTCGATGAGCTGAAAACCCGAAAGGGCGGTTCATGCAAAAATGAGATTGAAACAAAAGGCAAGTAACATATTTGGCAAATCACCATCCCCTTGGGGCATCTGCAGCTGTTAATGACCATCTTCATCAGAAGCTTCTATGCTTGCAAATTCAAAGTTTCTAGGAAATGTAGTCGTTACTGTGTTCAATGTACCACCAACCAATAAAATTACCATTTTCCAAGCTTTGTAAATCCGTGGAGTCACGCCTTCGGCTGACCACCACTCTTATACATCAATTTGAGCCTGTGCTTTTGTTTGAAACTCTACTTTCTTTCCACTTTCAAAGCTATGTACAAAAACCATTTTCTTTCTATTTTGATAATGATAATGCTTGAAACAAACATCTTCAAAATTGAAAAAAAAAAAGTTCCTGTCTATTTTGAAAGCAAACCTGAGCAGCAAGGTACATTCAAACGAAACATGCGTGAGCGAGTGTATGTTGATGTCTATTTCAATATGTGTTACAAGCAGGCTCTTCCCCATGATAGTCTGTGGTCAATGGCAAGAATGAAAAAAATAGAATGAAAATGCATGAAAATGAATAGGCTCGCTAAGTTGAAAACCCGAAAGGGCGACTTAGGCAAAACTGAGCACCCCGCTGGATTGACAACCCGAAAGGGCAGTTCAGGCAAAAATTGGGCAAGGAAAAGAATTTATTTCCCCGGTGGATCGAAAACCCGAAAGGGCGATCCAGGCAAAAATGGGATGCAACAAAAATGAAAAAATTGAGAAAATGACATGCAAAAAGCATTGACCACAGATGCAACATCCATAGTACACCCAACACTGAAATGCCCAGCGATGACGGCA
The DNA here is from genome assembly GCF_003473485.1 of Medicago truncatula. Lineage (NCBI taxonomy): Eukaryota > Viridiplantae > Streptophyta > Magnoliopsida > Fabales > Fabaceae > Medicago > Medicago truncatula. The sequence continues at coordinate 20,764,038 of NC_053042.1, forward strand.
TTATCCCCAGCAGAGTCTTCCGAGATTCTATCCCCAGCAAGTTACATAGCTACCTACCCTCAGCCATGGTTCCGATATGTCTCCCAACGACGTTATCTCCAAAGAGGATTTCCAGGAATGTGTAATATAGCACGAGCCACTACGTGGCCAATACTCCAATGCCTTGTCTGTCTCTACGAAACGGTGTCTACAAGCTGCCAACAGTCATGCATTACAAGCATTCATACATGCATAATCATGCATACTACGTGCCCATACATTTAATAAAACTGTTATATCATCCATGCATATTGCATTTCCAATGTCAGCATCAGTCTCAATTCAATACTCATGTCAGGTTCTCTGTCAAAATCTTGTGAGCCAATAATACTGGTCAATTTCTACCTTTCAAATCAAATCCACGTCAAGTCAGTTTCAATCTATATTTTGTCAAAAAAAAAACTAATCCCCAGTGAATGTGTTTCTGTTTGGTCAAGTGGCTAGTTCAAGTCCAAGAACAGCTTGTACCTGTCTATTTGTTTCTGTTCGGTCAAGTGGCTAGTTCAAATCCAAGAGCAGCTTGCACCTGTCTATTTGTTTATGTCCCCGGTGGAGTAACCAGTTCGCATCCAAGAACAAGCTCGCACCTGTCTATTTGCCTTTGCTTTCGGTCGAGTGACCAGTTCGAATCCCAGAACAACTCGTACCTATCTACTTTTCCATGTCCCCGGTCGAGTGACCAGTTCGAATCCAAGAACAACTCGTACCTGTCTATTTGCCTTTATCCCCGGTCAAGTGCCCAGTTCAATTCAAGAACAGCTTGTACCCGTCAGTTTGCTTCTAGTTTCCTGTCTACCCTGTTATCGGTTATCTTGCCAATGTCTACCAGTCCCGCAATGGATACGACATACTTTGTTAAATCTAATTCTCGTTTGTCTTGCATTCATAATCCAAATGTTGCATGGCACTCATGATATTTGAAAATGTGCAAGCGTATTTTTACGTCCAAAAACAGTGCAAATGTTGATATTTAAGTGTCTTCGTCCCGTCAAGGCAAAGACTCCGTCTCTTGACCCTCCGGACAAAGAAACTTAAATAGGGGCAGCTGTTATACCCCGATCTTGGACCTAAAAATACTCGTTCAAATTTCTTTTCTACTACTAATAACTGTCAATTTATTGTTGTTTTACTCTGAACCTTTACTTTGTTTCATCTGCACCTTTTACTGTCTCTGTCTCAAAGTATTTTCAATTGTGACTTTGTCTCTGATTTTCTTGCATAAAATCATCCAAAGTGTCTTTCTTGTGTTACAAGTCATTTGAAAACTCTTTGGATCATTGCATTGCTTTTCTTGCATGTTATTTCAAAAATCATACAAAAAGGGTATTTTGGTCATTTCCTGCAGTGGAACCCATTTTAGTCCCTATGATTGTATATGAGTCTTTTCAACTTGTTTTACAAATCACTGTTGAGTCTTTGTTTAAAAACCAGTTCAAAAATTGCATCTGAGTCAGTTTAGTCCTTAGGGGCAGTTTGGTCTTTTTCCATCAAAATTTCGACAGAGAGGTATTTTAAAATACCTCATTTTAGTAATTGGTTCATTTTAGTCCTTTTGTTGGTTTTATTTTAGGTTTCACTTTACTTTTTTTTCAATTTACCAATTTTAATTCAATTTTATTTTTAATTGCATTCTGGTCGCTCAAACAAGTTTCCAGAATTGCACTTTAGTCCAAAACTTTTTAAAATTGCATTTTTAGTCCATTATTAATAATTGCAGTTTAGTCCTCAATTTTACTTTTTTTGCAGAAAGGTCCCTAGGTCACAACAAGTCCAAGGCCGAGCCATACAGTCCAGGTGTCACCATTTCATTGGATCTCAAGTACAAGTGGCAGCTTATAAATAGTGCACAGTGTCAGAGAAACCCATTGAATCAGTGCCACATCACAAAACAGAATTCCAATTTTCTCTCTCCATTCAGTTAGATCAAAACTCAGAAACCATCAAGAACAAGGAAGAACCCTAATTCTCCAGAACCAGATTCATGAACAAATTCATCAAATGTTCATCGATTCTCAGTGATTCAAGGTGAATCTTCATCATCGAATCGTTTTCTATGCAATTCAAGTGCGAATTCATCACCAAGTGGTGACAAACTCAAGCACGATCACAGAGTTTTTTTTTTTTGAGAAGAAGAAAGAAAGAAGATGAAGAATCTGAACCGGTGAAGAAGAAGAAGGAATCAAACCAGCAAGAAACACCGATTTATTTTCGGTTTCAAGTCAAAAATCAACAAACAGAATCAAATCGAAGATTTCTAAAAATCTTGTTCGAAATCTCCGATTGAATCACAGGTAAACATATAACTTCAGCGTTCTTTCTTAAAAAGCATCAATAAGGACGAATCTATGTAGATCCTCAAGGTTTCAAACAGTTTCTTTCAAAGAATTTGAAAACCTAAAAAAAAATATTTTCCAAACCGTAAAACAAAAATGTAGATCTACGAAGATTCAAGCATTGCATGTGATTTCTGGCTTTAGATTCATGTTTAGGGTTTAATGTAACGCCCCAAATTTCGTAACATTATATTATAGTAGAATAGAGATTGAATATTATAGTAGTTATATTTGACGGTGATTGATAGTTTTCTAAAGTGGCTACTATAGATATTTTTTGGATTGTTGATATTAGAAATATTTATTTTATTAGAAATAATAATAATGTCAAGAGAAAAGGAATACACCTAATGTATATATATTGGACACGGAAGTTGAAATAATAAAAATAGCATAATAATTAGTAATTATAATTATTCAAACCACTAACCCATTAGGTCAAAACTCAAAAGCCCAATTGCATAGGCATCAGGAGATGTGTATATATATATATATATATATATATATATATATATCCTATTCATCATGAACTGGTAGCAAGAAAACCTACGAACTAGGGTGAACAAAAAGAGCATCGCAGTACTGCACTATAGAAAAGCCATAGTGCGATAAGAGCAGGAAGAAGTCAGCTACTTCTTTAGCAAGGATTACTAAATACTACGATCGATGAAGGCGAGATATATGAAATAAGCTGTCTAAGTTTTTGGAGAAAAAGGGAGAAAAAGCTAAGAGAAGGGAGAAAGATCTAGCAAGCTGCGATTTTGATTGTTAAGGTAAGGGTGAGACTAACATTCAATCTTCTTAAGCCTATGATTTTGATAATTAGATTTAACATGCTGTAGGTTATAGTTTTTGAGAATTTGGGAATTACGGTTAGAAGTTGTAAATTGTTGATTAGATGATAGAAACCTGTTGGATTGATGTAAAAACAGTGTATAGACCTTAGATTCATAGTTATATTTGAATGATTAAAACGTGTTTGATTGTATAGTTAAATTGACTTTGTTATATTTTCTTTCGAGTGAATTTACAATTCGGGAGAGATGTAGAAATATTATAAAAATCCTTATTTTGATAAATTAATTTGAGGTATCTAATTTTGAATATGGTTCAGAAGTCTCCGAAATCAATGCTTTTCTTATCTCTATTTGAATACGTGTTTTGTGGTATCTAGTTTCACAGAAGATTAATTTTAACTAACAGTAGCATGATGCTATTAGCTTTTGAAAGAAATATACTACTTAAGAAGCTAATGATCCAAAACGAGATGCCATCCAAAAGGTTTGGAACATACACACTCTTTTGATTAGGTATAGCTTTGAATGAAAATTGTTCCTTTACATTGCCAATAATCTTGCATTTTGATGAGCCTCAATTCAATTAGTGTTGAACTTGATTCAAAATAGTCTGATGCAATATTATGAGTACATATATGTTCACTAGTTTAGGATTACTATTACTATTATTATAATAAATTGAATTTTAAGACAGCTTCTAAATTCAATTAGTCTTGCTTCAAAATGTTTACATACTAATTGGCATCTTTATCCTGCCCTTGTTAATTGGCTCACGATATCATACTATTATTTTGTGAAAGAATTCTAGTTCTATTTTTACTATATGTTTTTCATAATTTTTCTTGACGTGTAAATAATTTATATGAATTATATGAATGTATGATTGTTGAAGTTGATGTTGATTGTCATTTGATATTGTTATACCATGAGCTGTTTTATGTGCTGCCTATGTTGCTGTTGTTATTTAACTAAGCTGCATGAGTCGGTCTAAGTTGATTAAGATGTTGATGATAATGTTCCAAATTATTGGACTATTTAAGAGGTCGTTGAATTAAGATGTTTAAGATGTCGAGTCCATGCATTAACATTCAGCGATTGGGGCTTGATGCTCCGGAAGTATAATAATACTCAAATAGCGATTGGGGCTTGATGCTCCGGAGTATATTAATACTTAAATAGCGATAGGGGCTTGATGCTCTGGAGTATATTAATACTCAAATAGCGATAGGGGCTTGATGCTCCATATTGGTACCACATGCATATAAGAGGTCTAAGTTGCATAGTCGAGTTGGAGTCGCATTTGTCGAGTCAATGATGTTTATGTTGATAAGTTGTGAAGTTGTAATTGTTTATACAAACTATGATTGAAGTGTTAAATGATATATTACTATTTATAATGAATATTAAGATGATTTGATGTTGATTAAATATAATTGTTGAATTATATGCTTAATATTATTGTTTTGTGAAATCTCACCCCTTCTGCTTGGAAATGTTGCTCTTCCTATGAGTAACTTGCAGGTGATCGTTAGTAGGTTGTTGATGATGCTGTCGTGAGTGACTTATTCTTCACTGAGTCTTAGGATGCTCTGATACGTAACGGGATGGGATCTTTTGTGGCTATTTTCTATTCCTTTACGTATTGTTTATGTTTTAATAAGGCCTGCGTGCCAAAGACTTATCTTAATGAATTTAATCCGCTGCAAAGTTTGAAATAATATGTTGATGATTTTTGGAAGCATGATTAGTTAATTATCTCATTTATTATATTTTAGAAGTGTACCATTCCGTTAAATGCTGTTTACTCTGATAAATAATTATGAAATTTTTAAGTTGCGAAAACGGGGTGTTACATTTAAAGGCGAGTTCATTGATGTAAAAATTTTGATTTTCTGGTGAGGTTAGGACTCGCCGGAATCTGGAATTCACGGCGGCGTCGATGAAGATTCTGATGAATCTTCATCTTCTCCGGCCGTCTCCTTCTAGAAACCGGCGAAGATAAGAGAGAAGTGAGAGCTTCTCTCACTAGAATTAGTGAAGAGAGAGAGAGGGAAGTGAAAAATGAAATAAAACCGGCGCGCCTCTTTATATAGGCCAGTGAACCGGACCGGTCCAAGACCGGTCCAATCCCCTCCATTCTTGGCCGTTGGATCTAGGGTTTGATCCCCTGGATCAATCCTGTGGCTCCTGTGCATCCGGATGGTTTAGGTTTGGGCTTGGGCTTTTTCCTTTGGGTTTTGCTGCGTTTTTGCTATTTTCTTGCTATGCACACCCCTGTTTCTTGCTATGTGAACCTCCTGCTTGCTTTTTTGTTTTCATAAAATTCCTAAAAATTTTCTATGTGTTTCTTGATACATTTTTGATATTTTTGTGTTGTTGTTACATGTCAAAAATTGATAAAAATATATGTGTATTTTTTGATTGTTTTTCTTCTTTTTTAGTGGAATTTTGTGCAATTTTTGCCACATTTTTGTTCATAATATTTTGATATATGACATGAGTGATTAATATGCAATCTTGTGATGAATATGCCTCTGATCATGTGTTTGTTTTACTGTTTTAGATGTGATTTGTTAATTTCTTGTGTTTCAAGTAATGTGTTTCCTTTTGTATTTTGGTTATTGTCGTCATTTTGCCGTGTTATCTCATATTCAATTGCTTACTTTTTTCTTACCATTTTATGTCTTATACTACTAACCATTTTATTTCATTTTTCATCCATTTCTTGAGCATTTTACCATTTCATCTCCATCTCATGGTTTAGCCACTTTACCTTTTCAATTTCTATGTCAAATGGACATGTAATAATTTTAGGTAGCTTAATTTCCTTTTAGTTTCTTGCAAGGACATAGCATGTAAACTAGGGCAAAGTGTAAAGGACAATGGACTCTCTATAATGATGTACACCGACACAAGCACCGACACGCACACACGTTGTATGTTTACCGCTTAGATGTATGTTTAGGAAACGCGATACTTAGAAAATGTTCATTTTTCAAAGCAAATTAATTCCATCACTCAAATCTTTCCTACTAAACCTTGGAGTCAAAACTCCACTGTATTTTTTCCTTTATTTTCTTAATCAAATTCAAATGAATCTTAATTTCCACTTAGACATTTTTTCGTTAATAATTGAACCAACAATTCACTATCTTTTTCTCCCATGCCTTTACGGCCTCTTTCTCTTCTTCAAAACCATTTCAAAAACTAAAATCAATTGAAACATACAAAAAAAATACTTTTGAAAGAGAACTACATGGAATTTTGATCCCTTAAAAGGGTATGTAGGCAAGAGGTCAAAACCTCTCCAAGTCCAATAAAATAAAATCTCAAACATTTCCCCCCTCCATTCTTAACCTAAATAAACTCTCTTTTTCGATAAATAAGCATAAAAGTAAAAGTGTAGACATAAAGCTAGGAAAGCGGTTCCTATAGAATACTATAGTCGTTACGGGTGCCTAACACCTTCCCGTAACGAAAACGACCCCTGAACTTAGAATTTCTAAGGGTTTTTTCTCAGTTTTACCCTTCCCAAGAAAAAATAGAGAATATCAAAGATTGAAAGGTTCAAGCCTAATTAATGACTTGATACCCCAAAATCGAGATAACAGGGGTTCGAACTTCGACCCCTACATATATTATTCAATGTTCCTATCAACTAAGTTAAATTCAAAGGGACAAATAACAAGTATTTTTACAAATATTAAAACGAAAAAATTGTATATTTACAATAACGAAAGATATATTTCAACCTTAATAATATTAATAACCGGTGATTCAATAGAGAAGTAAAGGAGTGCCTGCTACAAGATCTAAAAGTATGGAATGTCCTTTTTTGCAAGCTAATTTCAGTCCATAGTTGGTGGAACGCATAATACAAACACCTCTCTATCCTTCTATGACAGAAGATCGTTTAGTTTGGAAGAAGGAAATAGATGGTGAATACTCGGTTAGGAGTGCATATCGTATGTGTATGCAAGAAATTTTTTATGTATCTCATTTTAAGATTTCCGGTTCTTGGGATATAATTTGGAGACTAAAAATGCCGCCGCGAGTTAAAAACTTTATTTGGAGAATTTATAGGAATTGTATTCCAACTCGAATACGACTCCGAGACAAAGGGGTTAATTGTGATACTATTTGTTCATTGTGTAACTCGGAAGAAGAGGATACTCTTCACCTCTTTTTTAATTGCCCAAGTAGCTGTTCTATTTGGAGTATGTGGGAAGGATATTCTTCCATTTCTGCTATTTTAAGCCAAGACTATGACAGCAAAACAATTGTTTTTAAAATTCTGCAGGTGTTGGCAGCCGAAGATGCAGCGGCCTTTTGTTGCATTCTTTGGGGCATTTGGAAGCAAAGGAACAAGGTGTGGAATAAGGTTACAGATGCAAACACGTTTGTTCTATCTTGCGCGAAAGACAGCTTGCATGAGTGGAAATTGGGTAGAAATTTGCAGCAAACAGATTTTGTGCCTCGGCAGCAATATGGTAATATTTGTTAGACAAAACCAAATGCAGGTAGATACAAATGCAATATTGATGCATCCTTTTCGAAGCACCTGAACAAGGTTGGATTAGGTATGTGTATTAGAGATGAACATGGTACTTTTGTCCTTGCCAAAACTGATTGGTTTAGTCCCATATGTGAAGTTCATATTGGAGAAGCTCTTGGGTTGATTTCAGCACTAGAGTGGGTGCGTGAGCTCAATTTGGGACCTATTGACTTTGAGATGGATGCGAAGAGAGTGGTTGATAGTTTTTTATCTTCTCGACATGATGTTACCGAATTTGGTATCATTATCCACAATTGTAAAACTCTCTTTAGGTATAATTATGAAAAGTCGACTGTTGAGTTTGTACGGAGACAAGCAAATGAGGTTGCTCATAAATTAGCTAAGGCGGCCTTATTGTCAACTAGTCTCCAGGTTCTATTTGAAATACCAGATTGTATTGAAAATACTTTGATTAATGAAATGTTATAAGTTTGTTTTCTCTCCAAAAAAAAAAAAAAAGAAGGAAAAATAAAGGCCAAATACCCCCGTGGTCCTTTAAGTTTCATGTTTGTTTTGGATAGATCTTTTAAGTTTTTAAGGTTTCAGATAGGTCCTTTAAGTTTCGAGTTTGTTTCGGATAAGTCTTTTATGTCAATCTCCGTTAAGCCAAAGTTGTTCTATCTGTTAAGCCAAAGCTGATATGTCCGTTAAGTGGGTGAGGTGGTTCTCTCTAACATTTGGCATCATTTTTCCCCCAACCAGATCATCTTTGGGGGACATAAAGGACCTATCCGAAATAAACTCGAAACTTAAAGGACCTATCTGAAACCTTAGAAACTTAAAGGACCTATCTGAAACAAACTCGAAACTTAAATGACCTATCTGAAACCTTAGAAACTTAAAGGATCTATCTGAAACAAACATGAAACTTAAAGGATCGGAGAAGATATTTCGCCAAAAATAACTAAAATGTATTCTAAAATATTTCAGTCAAGAATAAACATAACACTCCACAATCAAATGATACTTCCCTGGTGAAAAAATAAAATGTTTGTAAAGATAAGAATTTAGTGTTGGTCCTTGCAAATGTGAGGATATATGATGGTCTTATCATTCAACGTATTAATTAGAATGTGGACATCCTGTGGACAAAATGTTAACATTAATTTAATTAACAAATATATCAGGCCCTGAAATAGTTTGGTAACGTTTGCTCAAAAATATTCACTATCCACTCTTTTAATTTCGAAGTCCTTAAAAATTCACTATGTATAGGGAAAATAAAGTAGAATGAACAAATCTCACCTGGAAACTCCTAAATTATGCTCAAGTCGACCATACCACATATTTTTTCATAGGGAAAATAAATGCTCTAAACCATCAAATCCTCCTGCAAAAACAATCGTATTGAGTGTTAATTCAAACAAAAGTAGTAGTAAAATATAGTTCATAATCCGATATCACCTACTAAAAGTGTGGAAATTTACAAAAAGGTAAAACCAAAATAACTTTGAGCGGGTTGATAAGCCTCAGGAAAACTGAGATATAAGGTACAACATGAATAAAAGGCTATCAACAATAAGGTTTATTACAGTACATTTCAACATGAATAAAAACTGTTTTCACGTGTTCTGACTCTCTATTTTTAACCTCTCATATTCTTAACTTACATATTCTCCCTTATTTCAATTCTGTCCTTATGCCTCATTAATCTATTTTAATTATATTCCCTCATTAATAATGCTCATATTAAGCTACTAATAATTACCAACATATAACACATCACAATTATTCAAATAAATTAGCACACTCATTTTGGCACCAGAGAGAATGATGAGTCAATAATTAGTGTTTTTAAGTATTCATTTTAGTTTATTTTATTTAGATTTTATGTGTTTTTATTTACTTTATAGAACTATTTTACTTCAATTGCAAGTTATTTAATATCAGAAACAAATTTGGTAAAAGATTGAGTCTTGGAGCAAAAGAAATGGTTTTGGAGCATAATTAAAGGATAAAAGGATCTAAAATATGATTTGGAGCTTACTGAAGACAAAAATATGAAGATCCTGTGCAAGAATATCAGGCGTGGCCGCGCCAAACAGCGGCGCAGCCACGCCTCCAAAGTTTGAAGCTTAATGGCCAAAGTCAGAGAGTTGGCACAGTCACAGAGTGTTGGCATGACCTGTGCTTGTGGTGGCACGACCGTGCTAAGGTACCAGGTGCCTGTTTTGCTATGTTTTTGACCTAATGCCCATGGATTTTCTTGTGTAACACTCTAGTGATTTATTTCTTAGGGCTTAAGTCAATATCAAACATGTCTAATCATATTTTGTTTTTGGAAATTATAAGTGACACTTTTTCATTGAATAAAAGTTCTCCTTTTTATTTTCTTATTTACTTTTTCCTTTTAAGGAATGATATACTAACATCCAAATTTTGACAACTTTCTTTATAGGGTATTCTTAAAGCAACAAAATATTATTATTTTCTCTTTCTTTTCTTTTATTTCTTTACATTTCCGTTTAGGGGTGTTCGCGGTGCGGTTTGGTTCGGTTTCAAGCATAATAATCATCCAAACCGCGAGAGAAAAAAACATGCGGTTTGGTTTGGTTCGGTTGATTTTTAAAAAGTCATCCAAACCAAACCAAACCAAACCAATGCGGTTTGGATTGGTTCAGTTGATGCGGTTAATCTCGAGATAAATAAAAAAATTACATTAACTCTAATATTGCCAACTAATACCAAACAATTTTAATTATTCAAAAAAAAGAACTTGAAGTTCCAAAATAGCATTACAATACCAATAAAAGTTATTTATCTAAAATAACATTACAGTACCAAAATAATAGCTGGATAGTGTTGGGCTTGGGCTTGAGTTCACTTTGGTATTGGGCTAGTGCAATACTTAGTTTAATAACATTGAGTATTTTTGCGGTTTGGTTTGGTTTGGTTCGGTTGCTGAGATGCAAACAGCAAATCGAACCGAACCGCGCGGTTCAGTCTAAAAGTCATCCGAACCAAGTGCGGTTTTTTGCGGTTTCGGTTTGGGTTGGTTCGGTTTGCGGTTTTTCTATTGGGTTGGTTCGGTTTTGAACACCCCTATTTCCGTTTGCTTTCTCTACCAAAAATTCAGATGAAAAAGAAATTGCAGATCGATTTTCTTCTCCTCATTTCCATTCTCACCATCTTCACCGAGCCTTAACATAGCACCACCATCGCTTCACCATCCCTAAGTTCAATCCAAACCACCGCTGACGACGACGGTGACGAAGACATTAAGGAAATCTGTGCGACGACGACGGTGATAGTGACGATGCCGATGATTAGTTCGACGACGACGACGATGGTGATTAGGAAGAACGACACCACCTATTAGGAAAATTTGTTCAAAATCGTACAGCTTCAGAAATAGGTTGAGGGTGGCGAAGGAAGAACGACGCTGGTGATTATGAATTGTGCAAAAATTGTTTGGGCATTTAGCTTGAAAAAGGAGTTAAAATACATGATGCACAGATTTCCTAATTTTTCCAGCAAAACATCATATAGGATGGTTTTGTTCAAACTTATGGTTTTGTGTAGGTATCATTGTTGAACACTGATGCAGAAGTTTCTGTTATGGAAAGTATAAGAATTCTAAGAACAACTCTAGTTGAACATAAAAAAACATATTCTAAGCCATACGATTCCTGAAGGTGAAGGATTAAGGGTGCTTTTGATTTGCTAAAAAATGAAGGACAGGAATTCTAATTGTCCTTTAATTTGTAAAATTGTTTCAGGTACAGGACAAACTGGAGGCAAGGGACAGGACAAAAACTCATATTTTTGTCCATCACCAATGTCCCACGTACAAGTTGTCTAAAATACCAAAATAGCATTTTGTCCCTCAAAAATAGTATAAAACAAAAAATTACTCAATGTCATAAAAAATTTGTCATGTGCTGTTCTGCCTTATGTTGTACTGTTCTATCCAATACTTTCTGTTTTGCATACTATTTGACACAACTTCAATATTCTAAAACATACTATTTGACACAACTTCAATTGAACAAATTTGTTCAAATTCTAATCGACAATGAAGAATGACTTGGTTAATTTGTCTATATATTATCCTTACATATTAAATCAGAACATAAATAACATATTCTAAGCCATGACAATTGAACTTTGTTGACCCATATTTCATTCTCCACTGTGTACAATGAAATTATGAAACTCTGCTGTTGTAAAATCAGAAGTGAGCTGAATTTTACAAATATTCTCAACATTCAAAAGAGCATAAAAAACAAAAATAATTAAATCACTAAATAATCACATTCATTGACCAAGTAGCATCCATTGACATTTAAACAGAATAATTTACATAAGATTCTATATACATTTCACCAAAAAATTAACCATCTCTTTACATATGGATAGCTCTGAAGTATTTTAATGCATATATTATGAAAATAATCACGTGCCTTAGTTGTCAATCGGTCACCCTTTTTTTTGGTCCGCTTCCTGCTTCTCTGCACAACTTTTTCAACTACAGATCATTTTCTCTTTGTTTGAGGACGACCTTTACGCGTGACTCGCAATGGACTACGGATTTCAATAATCGCATCTTCATCCCTTCGAATAATTCTATTTGGACTCGAGTCAGTGTTGGAACTTCTGTTGTTACTTGTAGCACCCAAACATAGCAAGCTAGATTTGAATTCATGAAGTGTTTCATGGAGAGCCATAGTTTTATCTTCTTTTCTGAAGCCACTTCAGCAACCTCATAGAAATGCTTTCACAAGCTGTCAAACCTATCCATTTGTGGCTTCAACTCTGTCACATTATAGCTACTCTTAATATATGAATGCTTCCTTTTAATACTTTTGCTCCATCTTACTAAAACATACTTCAGTGGCATGTTTTTAACTCTTTCTTGAGCACACACAGATAGCACATGACGACATACAATACCTCTAAACTCAAACACTGAGCATTCACAACTAACATCATGGCTGTCACGATCAAAAGAAACTTTAAGGATACGATCTTTTCTTCTATCTCCAATTAACATCTCCTCCAACACGTGGTAAATAGCAAGGTTACCTTCCACGATATTTAAGGAGGTAACACAATTCATTTTAGCTCTGAATTCAGCTTGAACCTCCTTAAACTTCGCATGAGTATATTCTTCTTGGAATTGCTTTTCGATCGACGAGCTTGACCCACAAGGAATTGTTGTGTCCATTGATTGAAAATCAGCTTCAAATTCTTTTTCTGCTCTACTTCTGAGAGCATTATCATATTGATTTACAAGTTGATGCAAACTGGTTGTCGAATTGATATATCCATCAAAGAAAGCATGTATGCTCTCACTTTTGTTGTCGACATACCAGCCCAAAAAGATTTTTTCAACATAATTGGCACCCATCTATGGCGCTCATTGTACAACCCACTCAGCCAATCATTATGTTCCAGCTCAAATTTGTTAACAAAATAACACCATTTTTCTTCGAATTCAGATGGTGTAAGTGAATCATAAACTGCTTCTTTCATTGCAAACTTAATATTCTTATATTTACCATATCTACTAAGCTTTTCAGGGATTTTGGTCATTATGTGCCACAAACACCACCTATGTCTAGTAGTAGGGAATACTGATTGAATAGCATTTTCCATAGCCTTACATTGGTCAATGATAATACCTGCAGGAGCCTTCCCTTGCATACAACGAAGCCATGATTGAAAAAGCCACACAAAAGACTCTGTGTCTTCAGCTGAAACCATACCACATCCAAGTAAAGTTGATTGACCATGGTGATTCACACCAACAAATGCAGCAAAAGGCATATCATATTTATTGGTCAAATACGTTGTAACGAAAGTCACAACATCCCCAAAATATTCATATGCAGCTCTGCTTCTTGCATCAACCCAAAACACGTTTCATGCATACAGCAATATTCTCTACCCGTAAGATCAGTCAAAAGAAACTTCTAAATCCTATCTCTTTTTTCTTTTTGCTGAAAAAAAAAATACCATCCCTAAACATATATAAGTCACAAAATTGGAATAAAGACATTGATCTATATACAATACTAACCTCTTGTAACCAAGTTAGACTTGGACATCTTCAACAAGTAACATCAACCAAAAAAAAAAATATCAGTACATGAACATGGTTCTTCACTTGGAGCCATTGGTGAAGAGAGTGGAAGATTGGTTAACAAATCTAGAGGGATGGGTTAAATGAAGAAACCGTAAATGAGAGAGGAAGAAATTTGTTTTCTTTCTAAAATAATGAGAGAGGAAAGTGTTGATTGACATTAAAGAATTAAAAAAATGGGGAGAGCGGGAATACAGAGGGGTAAATTGGGGAGGACGGGAACTTACTTAACATAGAAAGAGAAAATAATAATTTTTTATTGCTCTAAGCATACGGTGTAAAGAAAGTTGTAAAAATTTGGACGTTGGTATATCATTCCTCTTACTTTTATGTTCTTCTTAATCTTCTTCTTCTCTATGTCTACAACGAACATGAGTGACTAGACTTCTTTATTTTGGGATTAATGGATGAGTCTAATGACCTAATCCCTATCAAACCAAGCCTCGAACCCTAATTTTTTGTTAATCTATTTTCTAATCTAATTCACTGTTTTTATAATCAATAACCAGTATTAATCGAAGAATCGAAAGATGAAGTTTAATAGTTGTTATTGATTAATAACAAATATCAAGCGAAGGATCGAAAGATGAAGTTTTGATAGTGGAACAAGTGAATTTAGACAAGGATTGAGAAATTTGAGAATAGTCTCGCAAACCTTAAGACAATAAAGTTTCGTGCTTCAAGGGTTTCAATAGCAATCAACCATGAGAATAGGCGTGGTTGCTAACGAAACTGACTCATTGAGATCGAAAGGAGATGTGATAGGCTAAAAAGAAACTCGTCTTTAGAAAATAGGTCCAACATAAAGTTCTAGGTTTAGGGTTTGGTTTGTGAAGGATTTGTCACCATGAAGAACCAATAATCCCAAGGTGCTTTTTATTATTATTTTCAACCGCTAAAAATCCTAACTTTTCAACTTGAACTCTCTTCTAATCATTGTTAAAAGTCAATTAAATTCATAAGTCACTGTTGGAACGATACTCTTTATTACTACTTCGGTAAACCGTGCACTTGCGGATTTGGCCCAAAATCAAACCTGAAACCTTGAGGAGGATCACAATCCAAAATCCCAAGCCAATATCACTAAGCAATGACCCATTCTAGTCCATTGGAAATGAAAAGGGTACACTATATAAAAGATTTGAGGGCGTTTCAACACCGTTGATTTAAGAGGAATACTCGAAAACAAATTATATGTGAATATCCTTCAATAAAAGGTATCAATTGGGCAGATGAAGAATATGTGAAATTTTTAAGAAATTGTTACTAAGCCTGCCAAAAGACGAAAAAGTGAATTTTGGATTATATAATTGCTGAGGCTCCAAACCCAAGCAATATGTCTAAGCATTCTTGTGCTATTGACAGTCTAATGCTTTTATACACTATGGAAAGGTAAAAACTGATAACAAATTTCAGAAATTATGCATGGGCTATGGATTTTCCACATTTCATATTACTTGGAGTGATATCTCAACTATGTCAGGAGTGATAGAATTCTATAAATAAAAGTCACTAAGGTTTTCCAAAACACGAAAAGGTGTTTGTCTTTGTTTGTTTTGAATTATATAGTTCCAATGAATACAAACTCAAACAATATCTCCAATAGAAACTTTTAAAAAAGATTTCACAAAACATGAGCACAAAGACTTACAACATAACATGCATACCATTTGTCCAAATAGAAATGTTCAATTTTTAAAAATAAAAAGAGTGATCCATCAAACACGTAGAAACACCCCCACATATGTCATGGTTGGATTTGGCAATTAAACAAATAGGTAACATAGTACAAGAATCCTCGACATCACCCACCAGAACAATAAGAGTAAAATTACAATCCAAGGTACTTGACATGTAAACCGATCAAATAACAACATGAATAGAAAATAAAAGAAAGTCTTCAAAACACCAATATAAATAGCTCCTTGGAACTACTTCTCACATGTTTCTTGCGCCTGTGCATCATCGCAATCGACAAACACAAATACACGAAATGGGTGAGTAATCAAGTTTCATAACGTATACTAATAAATTAGACAAACAAATATAAATAACATCAATTCAAGTCTTTCACAAGCATTAAGTTTTCTTCCGAGGGACACATTATCGCTCATATGAATACACATTTAATCACACGACACAAGCATGCACAATTCCTGTAACACTTCAATTTCACTTGGTACCATCTAACTACGAAAAAATGGCAAGCAATGAGGCAGTATGCTCTTGTAAGAGGCAAACACATTGAAGTCCTCGTATACTTGCTCAAGTCGACCCAAAATTCATATATGTGACATGCAAAAATACACAGTGGTTTCTTGTAAGCTTCTAACATTAGGAATTTACCCACTAAACCACTTAGGAAATTTTCCCTCATTGTACTCCTATGATCTAACAAGTATTCCCTAACTATTAGGCACCACTAGTATATGTTCCATAACACTTAAGTTTGTCAAACCCTACCTATATGATGACTGTCATACCCCAAATTTAGACCGTTTAAAATCTTTTTTGTCCATATTTTAAAATCGTCTACATTCTCTTTTATTCGTTTTTTTACCATGTAAAACTCGTGTTTTTCGTCTTTAATCATTTAAAAACTTTTATCTTGCATTTAAGTCCCCGCTTGCATTTTTACAACAATTAAAATCACTTCATCTGCATTTTTATAACACATTTTATAGTCTTTTTAGTCATAACAGTCAAATCATTTTAAAATGTCTAATTGTAAACTTCTGCAGGTTACTTTGAAGTAGCTCATTTTAGTTACCAAAAGGGACAATTTTTACTTTTTGTTAATTCATTCACTTTATCTTTATTATTTTTATTTCCACTTATCTAATTTTTTTATTGTTTTATATTCTTTTCTTTTTTCCTTTTCTTTTTTTCGTTTTTTGATTAAATCACGTTTTTTCAAAATTCAAGGTTTCTATTTCATATTATTTTTTATTAAGTCTCTACAAAGTCCAAGCTAGTCCTCTTGAAAGTCATTTGGTCCAATGTCCACGTGTCAGAAGCTTAGTAGTCCATTTGATCCAGAACCCTACCTTTGTCAGATATAAATAGGGGATGCATTTACTGCACTGTTCAGGGAAAAAAACGTGACCAATCAGAGTCAGAACGTGTCAGAGAAAAATCAGTGACTACAAACACAATTTCTTTCTCTCTCTCCTCTTTACCAGATCAAACACCACAAAAATGATGAATACTTCATGAATCCTCATAAACATTCATGAACACAAAATCACAAAAATCATGTAAACCATAACATCACCTGCGATTTTACCAACAAACAACTCATCCATTATCATCTCGCCACTTTCTACATCAAACGAGTTCGAATCGGACCTGAAGGTGAAGTAGGAGGAACGAACCGGAATCATCACAAGCTAAAACAAATAAACCAATCCAAAAAGAGAAGAAAAGGTAGTTTCATTTTTGTTTCTTTGTGCCGTGTTTAATCTTAAATCTACAGTGTTTGTGAACTGTTTTTGAAATTGTGAATCCGGATTTGAGTTTAGAACGAAAAAGGAATTTCGAAATTGTTAAAAGTTTTTAGAAAAGAGGAGTTTGAAACTCCGGCGTGGTGGTGCCACCACCGCGCCGGAAGATACAATCCCGTCGGAGAAGATGAAGATTGTTCTTCATTTTTTTTCTTCTTTGAAATTGTAGAGAGAGGTGAGAGAGATTGGTTTAGAGAGAGGATAAAAGAGACGAAATGAAATCTTTAATCAGAATATTCCTTTTATACTCACTCTCGATCCCACGCGCGTGCATCCACCGTTATCTCATGCTCCCTCATGTTTTTGTGCCACCAGATCTTGATAGTTCCACGATCTGATGGCTGTTGTTGAAACTGTCTTTTAATCTGGTGCGCCTTTGCTGTTTTACTATCGTGTCCCTGCTTTTTTTTAAACCCTTGGATCTTAGATCCTGTGGCTGTGATGAGATCTTGGGATTCAGATCTGGACCTCTGGATTCATCCAACGGTCCAGATTTGATCCTGCTGAGCCAATTTTTTTTATTTCTCTTTCTTTTAATTGTTCTTTATCATTTTAAATACTTTTTACACTTTTTTTGACATTTTAATGCTTTTAAAAATTCCAAAAATATTGTTCTTATCATCTTAATTTTCTCTAATTTTCAAAAATTCATCCTACTTGTTTCTTTTAATCTTTTGCTCATTTCTTCACTTGCTTTCAATTATTGCTTTATTGTGTCTTTATATGATGGTTTTAATTGTTACTTTTTATTTTCATATGTCCATTCTTAATTTCTTGCTTATTACTTCTTATGTCTCATTCATCACAATTTTCCTTATGTTTACTAACGATTTAATCTTTGTTTTGAATCATAACATGCATATTTAACTTTCTCATCATTTTATTTTATCATTGACTTAGTGTGTATAAATAGGGAATTGATGTAAATTTATTTCTCGCATTTTATTTGGGCATAAAGGCCTTAGGGTTGTATTTAGGAATTGATGTAATAATGTAGGTAACACAAGCACCGACACTTCACATTTATTGCTTGTACGTCGTTACGTTAGCTTACCGTTAGTTTAGAAAAAAAACTTTTTATCAAAAAAACCTAAACATGTCAAATTCAAAAATCATTTCCTTAACAACATTTTCTCTTTATTTTCTTAATCAAATTCTCAATCAATCTTAATTCAACTTCAATCATTTTTAAACTTTAAAATCAATCAACCTCACTTGTTTTCTTTATCTCATGCCTTGAGGCCTCTTTCTCTTCTTAAAACCCATTTTCAAAAATCTTAAAATCAACCTAACCCACCAAAGAAATTTTTGAGTGGAACTACGTCGGTTTTGATCCCTTTCCCAAAAGGGTACGTAGGTAGAGGACTTGTCCTTCCAAATCAAATAAAAATAACCAAAAACATACTTCTTCTCCCTCCATTCTTCCACTTAGATTTTTAGGTAATAATTTTTCAAGTAAGCAAATGAATTTAGCACAAGACAATCTAGGTAAGAGGTTCCTACGGGATACCGTAGACGCTTAGGGTGCTAGCACCTTCCCTTCGCGTAACCAACCCCCGAATTCAGAGTCTTAAGGGTTTTTACTCATTTTTTCCCTTCCCAAGAATAAAAATCGAGAGTTCAAAGATTGACGATTCAAATCAATTAATGGTTTGATATCCGAAAATCGCGAGCACAATGACCATATAACCAACACTTCATTGGTTATTTGACTGTAAGACACACCTCTCCCCCCTTGTTGGCCCAAGTCACTCTTCAAAATAGCCCCATCATCAGCTAGAGATGGGTTATCTCAATTCACATATAGTACACAATGCATATTTCAACAAAATACTTATTATTCACAACAACACATATTTACAACACACATTCGCATTATTCACACTCACATTGCACTATAATCAAATATTTAACCTACACAACACAATAGTACTATCCAAGTTTAGACGAGCAGCAATGATCACATATAGGAAATTACACAACAATATCATTCATGTTAATGCATAATTCAACTATAAACACAATAACCTATTTATGTTGGTAATTCCTTATTTTAATTCCTAATTTAACAAATATCACAACTCATTAAAAGACTAAATACAGTTTGTTAATTGGCAAAACAATTCTCACCCTTATCTTAACCATATTATTATTTCCAATTTTAATTAGTCATTATTGTAATGCTAGTTTAAAACTAAAATTCTTAATGAGGAGTTTTACCCTTACTCTCTACACTATACTTCATTATATTGTCATCTAAGCCTTAGGATTATCCATCAACTAATTTATATTTTATTTGACTTGAGATAAAATATAGGTCTTAAAGATGTAAGCATGGATCTTTCAAGAGATATCAACGAAGTTTTAAAAGTTTGTATAGATCTGTAATTACTTCTTGACTGCAATAGATACTCTCAGATTTGAAAGAGGAGCTTGCTCGACTTATAGCTAATTACTTGGAATTCCGGTGGGAAAAGATTCGGTCTATATTGGGAATGGTTAAGAGTAAAATAGCAACAATAATATGTATAGGGTGACTCAAGCCCTATTATGGACAAGTAGATAATGCTCATTTAGTGACAACATTGTTGTTATTATTCTTTTATCGACAGGGTGGGACATAACAATGATTGTGTTATTTCACTTTTTATCATGTGGTTGTGTTTGTAGGAACATGTTTAATACTGGACCACTGCACGAAGATTTGGGAACCTAACTCATGATAAGTTCAATCTACCATCCATAGAAAGCTGGCAATACTTACAAAAATTCAATCTCTAAAAGAATGAGCGAAAGCTTACACAAGTTACGCCTTTGAGGAAGGTGGCAGTTGGGGAAGTTCTTTCCCTTCATAGTGTTCACATACCAAAATGTTTTCATTCGATTCGATAATAATAATAATAAAATATTGTTGTCTATAAGAGCAGATGCAAGATAAAACTCCACTATAGGGGTTGTGCCCCTTTTTGCTCATCAAGAAAAGACAAGAAGTTGATGCTTAGGTTGCATTCCTACCATTCTACCCTAATGGACACATTATGTTCCATGTGTGTCAACTTTGGTTGTATGTTATGTTGTCGTGTTTGGCTAACTTAGGTTCTTCCTCCTTTTTCAACAAAATAGTTTTCATGAAACAACAAAAAAAAAAGTTATATATGGGAAATATATGAAAGTATTTTATTGAAATAATAGGGTATTTTATCAATTTTATTTAATTTACTAAAAGAAATAGATATTTGCGGATATAGATACCATTATATTTGCATTTGTATCAACTAACTAATGGGTAGTTAAAATATCATTTTATTTTATCTGCAGTCATTTGATACTTGTTAAACTATCTGTCCCGTGCCTATAAAAGATATCCGTAAATACGAACTTTTTTTCCATCCCAATATGAAGAGTATATCTTAGCATATTTTATGTTTTGAGTTGTGCTTATTAATATTAGTTTTTGCTTTAAAAAAAAGTGAAGCTTGTTTTTTTACGGGAAACCAAAACTAATTTATCTAAAGCAACAAGTTCATAAGGATTAACTTATATTTAATTGTATTAATAATAGATTTTAAAATGAAAACAGTCTTCAAAAATATCAAGAGTTTGGATATTAGTCCCTGTAAGTTTCCTTTTTTTTTAAAAAAATAAAAAATTATTAGTCCTTGCAAATATCCCTCTTTTTTCTTCTGATTCTTACTGTTTTATTTTACTTCTTACAAAATTTATTTATATTAAATTTAGTCCTTATAATATGCCATATATTTGATTTTAACCCTCAAAATAAAGACTAAAATGAGTATTACAAAGAATGATTTCAAAATGGTCATATTTTGCAAGTATCAAAACAAAACTCAAAGTTGGTCAAAAGAAAAAGAAAAAAACTAGAAGGACTAAAAACAATAAGATTATATTTGTCCGGACTAAAAATTAAATAAACAAAAGATATTTTTTAATTGTTTTAGTTAAGTAGTCCAGTGGTTAGAAATTCACCTCTTAAGGAGAATAAGTGGAATGTTAGGGGTTTGAAATCTAGCCCCAACATATTTTATGTTATGTCCCTACCAACCGAGTTAAACTCACGGGGACAAATGAAAACTATTTTTTTATAGAGATAAAAAGAAAAGAAAAATAGTAAATTTACGAGGACTAAGGTGCGTTTGTTTTAAATTATATTTGTAGATTTCTGAGAATAAAATGATAGAAATATACATGTCTATGTTTGTTACAAGTTTACTAAATTTTATTCACGAGTATAAAATATTCCTGGGAATAGAAAAAAAAATTCCAAAGAAAAAGGTGAAAATAAAGCTTCCATGAAGATGAAAATAAATTCATGTGTAACTACATATTATAATCCCTATTTTTATGGTTCTTGAAAAGAAAAAAAAAAATTTAGGGAGAAAAAGGTTCATGGAAATATTATAATGTTCACCGAAGACCTTTTTTCTAAGTACTTTAGAATAAATTCCATCTTTATATTCCAACAAATATTATTCAACCTTAATATCAATTTGGCATCTTAGGAGGCTTCTCAAAAAACAATCGCTCCGCTTTTCATCTTATATGGTTATCTTGTGTGTGGGTGATTTGGCTTGAAAGGAATGCTCGGGTTTTTCACCAAACAGAAGCTTCGATTAATCAATTGCTAGATAAAGTTAAGCTTCAATCTTACTGGTGGCTGAAAGCTAATCGTCCTAGTTTTGTTTTCTCCTACCATTCTTGGTGGTTAAATCCTTTACCTTGCTTGGGAATTGTTATGTAACAGGGTAGCTCTCTTTTTTGGCTTTTCATGTTTTTATTCCCCATATTTCTTTGATTGTATTTGATATTTTTCAGCTGGGTTTTTAGCACTTCTTGTGCTGAAATATTCAGGCGTTCAGTAATATATTCCATTTTAACTTCTTAAAAAAAAACAATTGTTTATGGTTGAACAAACCTTAATAATACTTGTTAATAAAGAAAATGTATTCCAAAAATTTCAGTCAAGAATGAACAAAACACTCTGCTATCAAATGACAATATAATTCTCTAGTGAAAAATTAAAATGTTTGGAAAGAGAAGAATTTAGTGTTGGGTACCTTGCAAATACGAGGATAGATGATGGTCTCATTCAACATATTAATGAGAATGTGAGACTTCCTGTTCAAAAAAAATTAACATTAATTAATTAACAAGTATATCAAGGATCAACCCCTAACTATTTGGTAACGTTTGCTCAAGAAATTCACTATTCACTCTTCTAATTTCAAAGTACTTTAAATAATTACAACCGTAAATCAAAAATTGTAAATTTATTTTAAAATAAGGTCTGAAAAATAAAATGTCTTGACAGTTTATATAGTTTGATTTTTCACAAATAAAAAAAATAATTGTTTATCACACCGCAGTTTTTTTATATATAAAAGTAACTTATTCAGTGAATTAAACTTTCTTATTTACCGTATCCGTGAACTTAACTTAGTTGATAGGGACATTGCTTCCCTAAGAAAATCCTTATGTACCGTGCATAAATCTCATTTGAAATATAATTGCTTCCCTATACCTCCAAGCGAAACCAAACGAAACAACACTACAACCGTGAAAATCATCATTTTAGTTCAATAATGATTTCAGAGTATTGATTTGGTTCAGTGACAGTCACAAATGTCTTATTATAGTATGTTTTGTTTAAAATTATGCAAAAACCATTTTGCTGTGGAAATGGTTTATGTGAGTTGTACTCCAAAACCATTAGATGTACTTAATGGTTTCCGGCAGGTGAAAAAACTAAGGACCTAAAGCCATTGCCATCATTCAGTTTTGGAATGACACAATTGGAGGATGAGGAAAGAAATGGTTTATGTGAGTTGTACTCCAAAACCATTTTGTTGTGGAAATGGTTTATGTGTGTTGTACTCAAAATCCATTTTGTTGTGGGAATGGTTTCCAGAAATTTTTGCTGTGGGAATGGTTTCAGCAATTCATTTTTTGAGCTTTCACTACAAATTCATCAAACACTTTTCCAGCAAACAATCATCATAATCATAACACACTACAAATTTCAAATTCTTATCTTCTCTTCTATCAATTTCAAATTCTTCTCTTCTATGAATTTCGAATTCTTCTCTTCTGTGTCCTTTTTTTTCCGAATCTTTGAAGCTAGATCTAGGCATATGTGTTTGTTTTTCGAAAATTTTAAAGGTGGATTTGAGTTTAAAAAGAAAATGGATGTCGGATTCTTGAATTTTTTTTTTTGAAAACGGAGGTTTTTGCTATCTCCGGTGCGATGCCGCCGCCCTGTTGGGCCGGCAGCCACTGCGCCGGCGCTTGAAGAGGAGGTCGGAGAAGAAACTCTTTTACAGAGCATCTCTCTCTAAGTTTCAGACTTAGAGAGAGAAAGAGTGTTGGTTTATGACTTTGTTTTGTTTGAAGTTGTTTTTATATTGCCTTTTCTTATGTAAATCCAATGGTTGTGAAATATTTATGCACAATGCATAAGGAAATGGCTTATGCACCATAACTTTTTCCCACCAAAACAAGATAATTTTCTTTTAGCGAATTAGATAATTGAATTGGGATATCTCAAACTATGATATAGTCCTAATCTTTCATATAAAGTCGAATGAACAAAAAACTAATTAATGGATGTAAATAATAGGATGTTTATAAGTTATTTAAATTTTCTTTTCAGGAACTTCGAACTTTGTAGTAAATCCATAATTAATTTCAAAGACGCTATCATTAAGTGGATCTCACCATCATTATTTTTTTATGTCTTTTTTTTTATGTGTCTATCTCTCTCCAAATTACAACAAATGGAAAAAGTTATATATGTAGAGGATCTTTACCCTAATATTGTGTGCCTTGTTTAATTAAGGGAATTATAAAGTAAACAATTTTCATAAATAATAATGACATTGTGTACCTTTTCTATGAAAATTTGTTGAATAGTTTTGTTAAGATCACCTTTCCATCGCATATTTTCTTCTTCCACCTCAATTGTTGTGAGGCACGGTGCTGCTGTGGGTGCAGATGAGAAGATCTTCATTTGAGGACATTCTTTAACGATGAAGTGTAGCAAAGATGGGAATATGAATGCTTGTTTCCCATAGCAGAAGCTTCTCAAACTTGACAAAGAAGTAAGTTCCAAGTATTCCAGGTTTTCAAATACAATGTTTTCCTCTGCTTTTCCTTCATCAATCTTAACAACATCCAACAACTTCTCACAATTCATTATTTTTAATGTTTTGAGTTGAACTAGGCTTTTAGCTGTTGAATATGTTATCAAATAGATCAGCTCTTTGCAGTTGTCCACTTTCAAATGGGTTAAATTTGTGAAAGATATCGAAGATGGTACCAAACTTTTTAAACTCGGACAACTCCATACAGAAAAGCATTCAAGATGTTGTAGCAGAGGATGATCCAGTGGAAAGTTTTCCTGCCAGATGTGCTCGAGCTTTTCCAATTCAAAAAGCCATAATTTTCTTATTTGCTTTGAAATTTGCATACTGAGATGATCAGTGGTTCCTTTAGTTGGGAACAATACGACAAAGGAACTATTACGCACTTGAAATGTTTCAAGATTAGGAAATATCTTGTGAAGATGTTCATTCAAAAAAGTAATTGGAGTTTCATCAAACAATTGCAAACGAACATATTCAACTTTATGAAAGATATTTTCTTGATTCAATATCCCCAAGACATCTCTGCCATTTATTGCCATTTCCTCTAGATTGGGGCCCAACTGAAAAATCAAATTTTCAAAAACAAAATAAATACGAAACATAAAAATAAAGAAAAACGGTTATGGTGGAAGTTTACCTTTTCAATACAAAATAGGGGTTGTTGGAATAGCATGTCCTGATTTTCATCAACAGAGTAAGATTGTTGTGAGTCTGGATTGCTGAAAGAAAACATTCTTAATGCTTCACAACGATATACATTCAAAGTCTTCAATGAAGGGCAATCTAAAGTATGCTTTCCTTGATAGAAACTCTTGAGATTTGACAAAAGACGCAGTGCCATGATTTTCAATTGGGGGAAATTAAATTGAATTTCCATTGATACAGTTTCTTCCATTGCAACAATTTCCTTGACTCCGCAAGAACTTATCTCAAGCATTTCAAGATGTCCAAGATCTGGGGATAGTGAATATGGAAAGACATATAACAGGCTTTGACACATAGAAACATCCACCTTGTGTAAGTTTCCAAAGCTGATAATTTCATGAGGATCCTCATTCCATATATGCTTCAATTTGGGTAAAGTAGACAAAGTCAATCTTTTCAATTGAGTGTTTTCTTTTATCAATATTTCTTGTGACTTCATACCTTTCACATCAAACACTGCTTCTAATGAATCGCAATCTTTTACTTCTAGTTCTTCCAATGTCTGTAGCACTTGCATTACATTTGATGGAAAAAGTACATGTGATAAAAAATCACACCTTTCCACGACAAGATGTTTCAAATTGCAGAACACATTGCAATGAAGTTGGCCATACCACACATCCTTTAGCTCAGGATAGTCAGATAAGGCTAAGTACTTAAATTTACCAAATGCAACCTGATCATTCAAATTAATAAATCAAAAGACAAATCAAGATGTTTTCAAAGTATGCATTAATATTCTAGTCTACTACAATACAAAATTGATCTAGATAGATTTTCTTAAACTTACCCAAAGTAAATAAATTGATGGATGATAATAAAATATACCTTATCACAAAACATTTTCTTTATGGTTCTGTTGAGGTCACCCTCCCAATGATTTCCTTCATCAGTTTGTACATTTTGAAGATTTGTTGTGTTGGTAACTCCCAATGAAAAAAGTTCCATTCGAGGACATTCTTTGACAACTATAACTTCCAGCAACGGAAACTTAATGGGGCATGGGCATGAACAAAATCGACATAGCCTTTGTAAAGAAATTAGTTCTAGAGTTTGTAAACTGCAAAATACAATATCATTTATCTCATCTTCTTTACCGTTCACTATATCCTCAAGACAATTACACATTTTAATCTTCATTGTTGTGAGTTTGACAAGACTCTTTGCTGTTGAGTGTGTTATCAAATTTTTCAACCCATTACAGTTTGTAACCTCCAAATAGGTCATGTAATTAAAGGTAACAGATGATGGAACTAACATTATCAGACTGGAACACTGATAAACCCAAATGCTTTCAAGAAAATGTAGAACTGGATCAATCTGAACTCCTTCTTTGCATATACATTGAAGTCTGGTCAGGTTCCATAGTGTCAACTTTCTTAGTTGTGGAATAATTTCAGGTTCCTTTTCCGTTCTTATGATTTTTTCCCCTTGGAATAACTCCGTGAAGGAACTCCATTGGACCAACAATCTTTCTAAATTAGGAACATTTTTCAAGAACCAATATGGAAAAGTAGCCTCTTCATTGTAAAACTCACCCACAATAATGTGTCTAATGTTGTTGAATTGAACCCTCGAATATTGGCTGTTCAATATCATGCCAAAATCTTTTTTGTTCAAAGACAAACTCTCCACATTGGCAAGTACCTGTTGCAAAAACTAAATTAAAACAAAACATTTTATTTCTAAGTTTTTAAAACATTTAAAAGTGTTCTATATGTGCTAAGTAGAATAATAACTCCAAAGTAAATTATCAATTATTATCTTCAAATGAACATAACATTGAATTTTTTTCTTCTGTGCATTTATAATACTACCTTCACGTCTTCATTCACAAAAAGCGGTTCATATGTCGAGATATTGAGCACATCATTTCTGGAACTTTCTTGGTGTCTCAAAGTCTCTACCTTAAATAGCTTTATTTTTGGACATCCAAACAAATTGATTGTTTTCAATGATTTGCATTGAAGAGAATGGACCCCAACAAAGAATGCCTTCAGTTTGGTCAAATTATGAAGTTTAATGAATGTCAAATGAGGAAACACAAAATTAACCATCTCATCTGGTCCATCTTCCTTGGCAACAATTTCTTGAATCCCACATTTAATTACTTGAAGACTTTGAAGTTGCATCATATCTCTAGCTACTGAAAGTGGAAAGAGGCTTATCAAGCTATTGCATACCACAACGTATACATCACTTAAATTTTGAAACCCCATAGTGTTATGTGGATCCTCCTTCCATACATGCCTCAGTTTTGGAAGATTAGATAGTTTTAATTTCTTCAGGTGACTAGAATTCTGCACTTCTTTGGCAAATTCATCTTTCAAATCAAAAATTGCTTCTAATGAATTACAATCCTCCACATCTAATTCTTCCAGGTTCATCAGTACTTCTAGCAAGTTAGGTTGAAAGAGCACATCGGATAAAAAATCACATTTATGAACCACTAGATGCTTCAAACTCCTAAATGCGTTATGCTCAAGTTGACCGTACCAGAACTCTTTTAACTCGGGATATTCAGATAGTTTTAAATGCTTGAAACCACCAAATCCCACCTGTGAAAACAATTGTATTGTGAGTTAGTTCAACAAACGTAGCAGTAAAATATAGTTCATAAGCTGATATCCCATAGTAAAAGTGTGGATATTTTTTCAGAAACTCATGAAAACCAAGACTGAATCCAGTCCAAATGATGACATTAGCTCAGAAGAACTTTGGTTGGAAGATCTCCTTTAAAACAGAAGACCTCCGTTCTTCTAGAGTAACTAAAGGCTCAGGACTCCTCTTCTTGATGCACACTCACACACACAAAATTTGACCATTACCATTTTACTTAGTCTTCTAAACAATCCATGTGAGCACCTAAAATTCAAATTCCTTTCTATTTAAAACTCTCATAAAGATTGCAAAAAAAAAAAAAAAAAAAAAACCGAGTGCTTGAAAAATGTTAGTTATAGGAGGCAATCAATCCATCCTTCACAGAAAATTGTAAATTCTCAAGTCCAAGCTAAAATGGTGGAATAAACACTCATTTTGTAACATTCATGACTCAGTCAATAATACTAAAACAGAGTTGGATTAATTCTAGCTCAAAGGGAGTAGCTAAGGCTCTTATGGTGACCATAATGGAGGAAATCCTCCTCTGGTAATTGCTCCTAACTTTCCTTAGTGGGATAAAGATGATTCTGTATGTTCCTTCCAAGAACCAAATATCTCTTTATTTATCATTCCATAATAGATGGCCATGCTTGAGAGGCTTAAAAACGGCTTAAATGTAACAGAAGCGATGATGTCCATGGGTGTCCTAGTAGCGCTTCATGTCCATCTACAAAAAGACTCCGCCTCCAAAAAGACTACAAACTCTTGAAGTCTTTGTTTTGACACTATGTATCTCTTTTTCTTTTTTAAAGAGAATATTGCGATATACTTTTAAAATCTGCATATAGTCGTTTTTCCACAAAGTTCCTAACCGTGCAAATTAAAAATCAACTATTATGCATCCAAAGAAAATAAAAACACAAATCATTATATTGTTACACAAGAAGTAAAGTGGTAAATAAACATACCTTATCTTCAAACATGTTGTATATTGTATCGTTTAAGTTTCCTTGCCATAGCCATTCTTCATCATTTTTTGCAATTTTAACTTTTTGAAGAAGTGGTGTACTTGTGTTTCCGGCTGAAAAAATCTTCATGCGAGGACATTCCCTTACAATTACTTCCTCCATCAATGGAAACTTCATGAAACACTTACTAGAGCAAAATTTGACGAGGTTTGGCAAACATTTCAACTTGAAAACTTCCAAACTATTAAAAGCAATGTCGACATTTTCTACTCCAGTAATTACTTCTTCAAGTGAATTACAGTCTTTTATCTTCAACACTGTGAGCTTGTCCAAGCTTCGTGCCGTAGAAGTTGTGAATATATATTTTAGCCCATTGCATTTTATTATCTCCAACTGCGTCAGATGATTAAGGGTGACAGAGGAAGGCATTAAATTTATCAAACTAGAACAACTATCAACATCTAAGTATTCAAGGAACTCAAGAACTGGGTCAATTTGGCATCCTTCCTCACATATTTGTTGAAGTTCAGGTAATTCATTCAATATCAGTTTTTTAATTTGTGCATGAGTCTTCTCACTTATTTCTCCTCTATCTTGAAATATCTTCTTGAAGGAACTCATCTCAACAATTAGTGACTCGAGAGTATGCACATTTTCAAGAAACCAATAAGGAAATGTAGCATCTTCACTGTCATAGCCACTCAAGCCAACAAACGTCATTTTGGTAAAGAGGGAACTTGAGTTTTGAGTTTGCAATATCATGTCAGCATCCGCCTGTTCCATCCTCAACAACTCCAAGTTTGGAATCACCTAAAACATATTTAAACAACAATGTAAAAGAATTAAACATGTTATTATTGAGTCAAATTATAATTACTATTGACTAATATTTGTATTTTTAATTTTTGCCAATACCTCTACTTTTTTCAATTTCTTTTAAATTAACATTTATCCTTTATGAAATTTATCAAATACTTTTTTTGAGATAACCAATGCTAGTAGTTGTTATTTTCCTTATAGAAATTATCAAGCACATCTATGAAATAAAATATTTTAATAACTTTTGATATTTATAGTTCGACATATTTTGCTCTCAATTGATTATAACGTGTTTTTGAAAATGCTTGCAAAGAAAAATACATCATATTTTATCATTTTTAAGAGTTTTCAATTTTTTACCTATTTTTTATTACTAGATATTTTGAAAGGTAAATTTTGTGTTACATCCAAAAATTTGAGTGCACCGGTACACCAAATTCTTAAAATAATAATTAAATAGGTTGTTTTTTTAAGGGAATAACTATTTTCTATCATTGATTATTATAATAACTAAATTTTATGTCTTAATTTTTATTATTCTTAATAGAGAATATTAATTATGATTCTTTTAAACAATGAAATGATGTTTTTCTTATGAAATAATGGTTTCTAAAATATAAATATCAACAAATAACTCTTTATTTCATAAAAATATTCATTAATTTATTGATTTAGGAAGAAAAAGTACGGTGCACTTCAATTTACAACTATACCGTAGAAGTTCCCATTTTAAAATATTTTAATTACCAGATATTTTGAAATACTCACTAATAAATGGCGCAATTATGCAGCTAGGTGTGGAATGAAATAAAGTTGGAATTTCCAACGTAAGGGATTAATTAAAAATAAATAAACACTGTGAAACAATTACAAAGTCATGATAATAATAATAATAATAATACAACCCATTTGGGGTTGGTTTAGTGGTTGGCTCGGGATCTTGGAGTTTGCTCCTCCAGAGGTCTCAAGTTCGATTCCCTCTGGTGCCAATTTCGGTGGATCGGATACCGAGTTTTCAAAAAATAAATAATAATAATAATAATAATAGTAATAATAACAATAATAATAATTTTTTTATGGTCTAATTACACAATTTTTAATGTAATAATTATTATTTCCTCCGTCCCTATATCTAAACACTCATTCGACTTTATTTTTGTCTCTAAATGTAAACACTGATAACTTTTTTAAGAAATATGAAAAAATCAAAGGGGGCATACATATAGGGATGGAAGAAGTATATAATTCACTTTTTTAATATTCTTAACCAGATCCCGGAGACATTGGATAACATTTCCTTTAATAATAGTAATAATAATAATATATTTGAAAATTTCTCTAGTATAAACTATAAAGACAATTTTAACCATGAAAATATTGAACGAGATGCCATTGTTCTTATATTTTTTTTTTTAAAATGGCGATATACGGTTACTTTAAATCTTTCTAGTTATTTATAAAGAATAATCTGTGAATATTAGTATTGTTAGTAATTAGTACTTCCTTATTATAAAAAATAATTGACTTTTTAGGTTTATTGTGTTAGTGATATATCTAGCCTATATTTACAAGAAGTTACGTTAATTATACAATGAATCTAAAAAAACAATAATTTCTTATAATAAGGACATGAGGGAGGATTACGCTGAAGGTGGGGTTGAAACCTATTCAAATTTGTGCATATATATTCAGAGCAAGAATGATATTTAATGCTACTCTTACCTCTTCAAGCACAAAAAGAGGTTGAGATGTTGAGATATTGAGCTCATCATTTACGGAATTCTCTTTGTATCTCAAAGGCTCTGCCTTAAATAGCTCTATTTTTGGACATCCATAGAAGTGGATCGTTTTCAATGATTTACAGTGAAGAGAATGAACCCCAACATAGAATGCCTCAAGTTCTTGCAAATTTTGAAGTGTAATGGATGTTAAATGCTGAAACACAAATTTAACCATCTCATTTGTTCCTTCTTCCTTGCCAACAATTTCTTGAATACCACACTGACTTACTTTAAGACTTTGAAGTTGCATCATATCTCTAGCCACTGAGAGCGGAAAGAGGCTTGTCAAGCTTTCACATTCCTCAACAGATATATCAATTAAATTTTCAAACCTAATAGTGTAATGTGGATCATCCTTCCATACATGCTTCAGATTTGGAAGATTAGATAGTTTTAATTTCTTCAATTGACTTGAATTCTGAACAACAATTTCTTTGGCAAATTCATCATTCAAATCAAAAACTGCTTCTAATGAATCACAATCCTCCACATCTAATTCTTCCAGGTTCATCAGTACTTCTAGCAAGTTAGGTTGAAAGAGCACATCGGATAAAAAACAACATTTATGAACCACTAGATGCTTCAAACTCTTAAATGCGTTATGCTCAAGTTGACCATACCAGAACTCTTTTAACTCAGGATATTCAGATAGTTTTAAATGCTTGAAACTACCAAATCCCACCTGTAAAAACAATTGTATTGTGAGTTAGTTCAACAAACGTAGCAGTAAAATATAGTAAATGTAAGGATGTTTTTTCAGAAACTCATGAAAACCAAGACTGTGAATCCTGTCCAAAGGATGACATTAGCTCAGATGAAACAGAAGATGGAACGGTTCCTTTGAGTTTGCATGCTCAAATGGCTCTCAATCTTAACTCCCTAGGGTGTTGATTAATAAGATGAAGTAAAAAATACTCATCGACATGAGATTCTTAACCATGGAAAATTTCAAATAGTTATTTCTAATATAGAGAATAGAATGATAAAAAAGATTAGAAAACAGTCCAGAAATGATCCAACCAATGCCCATTACAGGGATGTTATCCCAAAACCATATTTTCCATTAAAATATCATATTTTTTTAGAAGACCTTTGGTTGGAAAATCTCCTTTAAAGCAGAAGACCTCCGTTCTTCTGGAATAACTAAAGGCTCAGGACTCCTCTTCTTGATGCACACTCACACACACAAAATTTGACCATTACCATCTTACTTAGTCTTCTAAACAATCCATGTGAGCAGCTAAACTTCAAATTCCTTTCTATTTGAAACTCTCATAAAGATTGCAAAAAAAAAAAAAAAAAACGGAGTGCTTGAAAAATGTTAGTTATAGGAGGCAATCAATCCATCCTTCACAGAAAATTGTAAATTCTCAAGTCCAAGCTAAAATGGTGGAATAAACACTCGTTTTGTAACATTCATGACTCAGTCAATAATACTAAAACAGAGTTGGATTAATTCTAGCTCAAAGTGGGTAGCTAAGGCTCTTATGGTGACCATATTGGAGGAAATCCTCCTCTGGTAATTGCTCCTAACTTTCCTCAGTGGGATAAAGATGATTCTGTATGTTCCTTCCAAGAACCAAATATCTCTTTATTTATCATTCCATAATAGATGGCCATGCTTGAGAGGCTTAAAAACGGCTTAAATGTAACAGAAGCAATGCTGCCCATGGGTGTCCAGCTATTTTCAGAGACTCGAATACCAATCTGTAGCAGGTTTTGCTACTAATTTTGGCATATCAACGACCTTGTGTGCATAGATTACGACGGTCATGCTCACTATTTAGACTCCTTACGAGCATAGTTGGAGGAATATTTGGATTTAAACGGATAACATGTTGGTTATATCTACTTACCAATCTAACATTGTGTCACTTGGAGCATTAGAAATAGTTAGCTTAAATGTTTGAATCTTTGAAATTCAGAAGGAAATGCCTACGCTGATAGAATTATTAATCATGTAGAAATTCAGTATTGACAGGATATGAATGGATTCAAGATACTCTTGATGGAATTGATAGGATATGAATGAAAAAAGATTTGAAAAAGCGCTTTTTTTCTAGTTCTAAAATTTTTAAATGAAAGAAAAAAATGGTTTCGAACTATGTTAAAAAAAATAGAAAACTGGAACATCAAAACTTTTTTTTTGAGGGAACTGGAACATCAAAACTTAAAAGTATTCTATTTAGGTTCAAAACAATAGATGAACTGAGTGAAAGCAAAAAAACTTCAACAATTAGTAGAATAATTTAAAGATTGAGGTGATTGAGGAATCACCAGTTAAAATGGAATCTATTAATTGGACAAATTCTTCATTCACAGAAAAAAGGATAAAAGATCTTAATGTTAAAACAAAGACAATCATAAAACAAATAGAAACAATGACAGAAGAAAAAAAAAGAGGGGATACTAACTTCAGAGATCAATTTGAATTCGAACAAAACTACTTATGATGCTAAAAGATTAGAATTACAAAAAAAATATTTTGCAAATCTTAAAAAGAAGATTTGTTCGATTAATCCTATTCTTTTTTCAAAATTTTAATAGAAGGGGTATACATAGATATCCTTTTATATCAGTAGTATTGCTAGGATCCATCGACAACGTTTTTTTTTTATTTTCTTGAATCAACAAACAAAATACTAAATGTAAAAAAATCCATTTACTACAAAAAAAAATGCAGAAAGAATTGAAAATCAAAGTATAATTCCATTTATGTCGATTATAGACAAATCTGGGAATATTACGAATATGAATTCACAGAATTCTTGGGATGTATCTTCTTTGCCACAAGCATATGTATTTTATAAATTATCACAAATCCAAGTTAGTAATGGATATAAATTTAAGTTAAGATCTATTTTTGAATCTCCTGAAAGATCTTTTTTTTTCTTAAGAATGAAATAAAGGATTATTTTTTTAGAATACAAGGAACATATAATTCCAAATTAAGACATAAGAAACGTCCCGATTCGTTGATGAATCAATGGACAAATTGGTTAAAGGTTCTTTATCAATATGATTTACCTGAGAACATAACAGATGGTCGAGATCAGTATCACAAAACTAGGGGAATAAAATCAATGAACATCGTGTGGCTCAAAATAAAGATTTAGTTGAATATGATTCATATGAAAAAAAATCAATTAATTCTTTCCAAAAAATAAGAACAAGAAGGAGACTTATTAAAAATAGAAATTAAAAACAAAATTAAAAAACAATATAGATATGATCTTTTCTCCTATCAATATATTCATTTTGCGGATAAGAAAAAATCATATATTTATGGATATAGATCACCGCAAGGAAACAAAAACCAAGCGATTTCTTATAATTACAACCTATGTAGAAAAGAATTTTTGGATATAATAGGCGATATCTCTATCCAAAATTATCTAGAAGAATAATATCTTCTAGATATGGAAAAAAATCTAGAAAAAAATCCGGATAGAAAGTATTTCAATTGGATGGGAATGAATGTAAAAAGGAAAAAGACTTCTATACCGAAGAATAACTTCCTTATTCCCGGATTTTGGTTCTTTTCAAAATTAAGCAAATTTTATTGTGCATATAAGATGAATCCTTGGATCTTACCAATAAAATATTCTTTGTTTTGCAGCTTGATAATTTAGAGTTAACAACGGAAAAATACGTGAATACAATAGATGAAGATCTTAAATCTGGCTCATACTATTATAAAGGATCAGATTCTAAATACAGGACCGATCTAAAGGGAGAACAGGATTTCTTACTATCAAAATATTTGGGTTTTTATTTGCACTGTGATAGTTCCGATGAAGAAATAGGAATGGATAATGCCAACTTATTTTGTCTCCTGCTTAGAATGAAAATTTAAAAAAATTGTAATAATGTCGATTAAAAAGCTAGAGCTAGATATAGAAATACTGGTTGATTCAATTACGAAGGATTTTTTTTATACGGAATGTAGGGACACTGAGGACTTGAAGGAAAGGCTAATATTTTTTATTGAACCTATTCGCCTGCCTACAAAAAAGCATGAACAATCTCTTCTATATCAAACCATAAGACTACCGTTGATTCATAAGAGTAAGAGGCGAAAAGGTTGGAGTTGGAAAAAGAAAAAAAGTCGTGTTGATCAAAAGATAACAGAAAATAAAGATAAAAATCTTTATGATTTGTTTGTTCCTGAAAATCTTTTAAAAATCTTTTGTCCACTAGACGCTGTACAGAATTGAGAATTCTAACTTGTTTCAATCCTAGGAATAGAAATATTGTGCATAGAAAAACAATAAATGACAATGAGAATCAAATAAAAAATGTTTCTCAAGTTTTGGCTAAAAATAAAGATCTTGATAGCGAAACAAAAAAACTAATGAATTTTAAATTATTTCTCATCTACTATGGCTGGGACCTTTTATGGCAGATATTGGTGCACAAACCATATTTTTAGAGAAAGAGAATTAATATATGATCTATTTGAAGCTGCGTCAGTTATGAGAATGATGCATAATTATTTTCGTATTGGAGGAGTAGCGGCTGATCTACCTTATGGTTGGATAGATAAATGTTTAGATTTTTGCAATTATTTTTTATTGAATATCAAAAACTGATTACGCGAAATCCAATTTTTTTAGAACGAGTTGAAGGCGTAGTTGTTGTTGGTAGAGTAGAAGTTATAAATTGGGTTTTTTTTTTCTAGTTCTAAAATTTTTAAATGAAAGAAAAAAAATGGTTTTTTACACACTAATTAATGTAAAACTCAATTTAACAATTCTATTCATTTTCTTGTTAAAAAAAACAATTTTATTCATTTTAAAATTAAAGATAATAATAATTTTCTCTAATGCTAACTTTTAAAATTAATCTAGTCAAAATAAATTTTTTTCTTATGGGCTTAACTCGGTTGGTAAGGACAATGTATAATATATGCAAGGTTCGAGGGGGGCGGTTATCATGAATAAGGCATCATTATGCACCCTGCATAAATCCCAACCCATTAACCGGTAGCCCAACATAATTGCTTCGTACACCCCAACCCATTTTGTCATACACCCCCAAGCGAAACCACAATTCCGTTACTTCATCTTTTTCGTCATGCGATACACTTGATTTGCAGAAAGGGTTGTTGCTGAATTGAAACAAACTTCAAGGTATGGATTACTGAAACCATAAGTATGGTTTAATGGTTTTGATAGTCTTGTATGTAAAACCAAGATAATTGTGTAATGGTTTTTAATGAAAGTATTATTGTTACATGGTTTTAAATAATGATTAAGATGTTATACACTGAAATTATTACTGAAACCCTTTTTGCAATTTGCCTTTCAATTGACATGCTTTTTTTTTTATATGGTGGCCAGGTTTGAACTCCGAACCTTGCATAATTTATGCATTGTTCAAACCAACTGAGCTAAGCTCACGAGGACAATTCACGTGCTTTATATATACTAGCATTGGACGGGCTAACGCTGATATATTTTTTTTTTAACCGTTTGTCAGTTCTTTCTATTGCACTAACACGTATAAATTATCATATTTTTTTATAAAATTTATATTTTCATGAAAATTAGTTATATTTTGTCAACTATTGCGCTAACACACTTTCATCAACAACATCGGCGTCATTCCTCAAAGAAGTCTGCTGGTTCTCAAGGTAGTCTGACAAGTCCTATTTTTATTGCGGTAACATTTAAAAATTATGAGGTTAACATTTCTTATTCTCCTCCAATTATTCATCTTCATTAAAAATTAAATCAATCTATTTTCCACTCGCCTTGAGGTTAAGATCGAATGATTCATCTCCATTAAAATATAAATCAATTTTTTCATCTCTTGTAGAATCAAAATTATTATTTGGCTTAATTGCACTTTTCCCCCTATAGTTTGCCAATTGTGCGATTTTGCACCCTATAGTTTTAAACGAGCGATTTCCCCCTATAGTGTTTCCCCTTTCTGATTTTATGGTCCCCATGACATTTAATGCTGATTTTTTATGCATTAATGTGTGCCACGTGTGTGATTCTATTTTTTTAAAAATAAAAAAAAATGATATTTTGCAGATTTTGAGAGAAGGAGCACGTGATTTTTCAGATTTTAAAAAGAAATATCACGTGCCTCCTTCTCTCAAAATCTGAAAAATATCATTTTTTTTTATTTTTTAAAAAATGGAATTACACACGTGAGACACATTAATTGATAAAAAAAAAAAAAAAAAACAGACATATCAGCACTAAATGTCATGGGGACCATAAAATCAGAAAGGGGGAAAACTATAGGGGGCAAAATCGCTCGTTTAAAACTATGGGGTGCAAAATCGCACAATTGACAAACTATAGGGGGAAAAGTGCAATTAAGCCTTATTCTTTTCATCATTTCCACACACACAGGTGATATAGTGAGAAAAAAGTTCAATTTTTATCGGTATATTTCTCCAACAATAAAGAATGTTTAAATTGGACCTATACAAAATAAACATTTAAATGTAAACATTAATTGGAGTAAAATAAAGCAAATTTTTGCCAAAACATCCATTCGATATTTATATATTTATTTTTTTTTATAAAAAAATAATAAAATATTTACACGTACAGGATACCTTGTATTTTTTTTATAGTAGAGTTGTACTTTAGAAAATCATCTTAAAAAATGGTTATGAAACTCACTGTTCATATTATCTAATTTTTTTTGGTTCAATATTCATATTAATTATGATTTACCAAACTACATGTGTTTTATATATGTCGAAATATGAAAGTCGTTATAAGGTCACGACAAAGCACTCCATGGCTAGCACTCACTAAGCTGGTTAATTAATATAAGGACTATATATGAAGACACAAATCAAAATTACTACCCTAAAAAAAATCAAAATTACTATTTTTTTAACGGCATATATTTATATTATTATAATTGTTTATCAAACATGACTACAAACTCTTTGAATTTTGAAGTCTTTTGACACTATGATTTTGAAGCACTCCATTTCTATGATTTTTTTTCTTCTTTTTATCAAATATGACTTTCTTTCTTTTGACACTATGTATCTCTTTTACTTTTTCTTTTACTTTTTTTTAAGAGTATATTGCGAAATATTTTAAAGTCTCCAAATAGTTGTTTTTCCACAAAGTTCAACTATTATGTAAATTAAAAATCAACTACTATGCATCCAAAGAAAACAAGAGAAAATAGAAACCCAAATGCCATTCTGAATAAACATACCTTATCTTCAAACATGTTGTATATTGTATCGTTTAAGTTTCCTTTCCAATGCCATTCTGAATCATTTTCTGCAATTTTGACTTTTTGAAGAATTGGTGTGCTTGTTTCTCTGGCAGAAAAAATCTTCATGCGAGGACATTCCCCCACAATTACTTTCTCCAACAACGGAAACTTCATGAAACACTCACTAGAGCAAAACTTGATGAGGCTTGGCAAACATTCCAAAATCAAAATTTGTAAACTAATAAAAGCAATGTCAACATTTTCTACTCCATTAACTACTTCTTCAAGTGAATTACAATCTTTTATCTTCAGCACAGTGAGCTTGTCCAAACTTCGTGCAGTAGGAGTTGTGATCAAATACTTTAGCCCATTGCATCTTATTACCTCTAACTCTGTGAGATGATTAAGGGTGACAGAGGAAGGCATCAAATTTATCAAACTAGAACAGCTATCAACCAATAAGTATTCAAGGAACTCAAGAACAATTTGAGATCCTTCCTCACATATATGTTGAAGTTTAGGTAATTTATTCAATATCAGTCTTTTGATATGTGGATGAGTCTTCTTCTCACTTATTTCTCCTTTATCTTGAAATATCTTCTTGAAGCAACTCCACTCAACAACTAGTGACTCAAGAGTATGCACATTTTCAAGAAACCAATAAGGAAAGCTAGCATCATCAGTGTCATAGCAATTAAAGCCAATCCATGTCATTTTGCAAAAGAGGGCACTTGTGTTTTGGGTTTGCAATAGCATGTCAGCATCCGCCTGGTCCATCCTCAACTTCTCCAAGTTTGGAATCACCTAAAACATATTTAAACAATAATTACTATAGACTAAAATTTGTCTTTTTAATTTTTGCCAATACCTCTGTACTTTTTCCTCAAGAAATTGTCAAATACTTTTACACGCCATCTAATTCAATTGTAAAAGGTGAATGAATCAGAATTATTCAATTGAATACAAGTATAATAATTATTCTTTGGTATTTCAAAGTAATAACACTAATTCCTTACTGTAGAGAAAAACAAAAAACAAGTCCTACATTTATTATATTGATATGCATACCTCTTCAGCAATGAAAAGTGGTTGTTGCTTTAAAACAGAGTGTTTGTCATCTTGAAAATTGGAGCTTCTTGTAGAATGAGTTCTAAACAAATTCAACTTTGTACCATTGCAAACATCAACTTTCCTCAAAGATGGACATAGCAGAGTGTGATTTCCAGCATAGAAACCATTGAGTTTATGTAAGTTCCAAAGCAATAAAGTACTTAGTTGATTAAATTCAAATACCGGAGCTGCATTCACACTAGATTCTTTCTCCTCTGCAACAATTTCCTTCATGTTCCCACAAGATTTTATACTAAGTTCCTTGAGATGAGAGCAACGAGTGGCTACAGAGAGTGGTAATAGATACTCCAAGATTGGACAATATAGTACTTCGACATTTATTAGATTTTGAAAACTAAGAATTCCTTGAGGATCTCCACTCCATATCTTTTTCAACTTGAACAGTCCACTTAGAGTAACCTCTTTCAATTGTGTCATAACCTCTTCACTGTTATTTTCATTCAAATTCAATTCAAATATCTCTTCAACTAAAGCACAATTTCTAACCTCCAACTTCTCAAGCTCATTATATGTGTTTTGCATTGAAGAAGGAAAAACCACCACAATTTTCTTACAATTGTTCACTTCCAACATCTTCGATGTTTCAAATTGCCGATGCCATATTGTCTTCAAGCTGTCCATATCCTTCAATATGATTTTCTCTAATTTCAAAAAATGAACCTATGAAATCATGAATAACCACCATCAGTATAAATAATTATTTAAATTACAATTTTAAAAAATTGGATGTTTTCAATAATAGAATTACCATACCTCTTTTACTGCATTATTTCTATCTTCTTTAGTTATTATATCCTCCATGATAGGACAATTACTTATTTCAAGATGTTTGAGGTTCATAAAACTTTCAACCAAAGTAGAGGAGAATAAATACTTCAATCCAACACAATTATCCACAATCAAGCTAGTCAAGTTGCACATTGATTGATGATTCTCATCCCAGACTTTGTTCAAATTGAGAAGTGAGCTTAATTTAAGGGTATCCAAATTAGGAAATGAAACCTACATAAAAACAAATTAACAGAAATCATTACTCTTATAATATGAAACATCGAAACAACGTATAAATAGTTAAAAAGTAAATACTATGAAACAGTATGAAGTCTTCAAATACAAGAATCTATTTAAATATATTTTTTAAGGATAAAACTAACTTATAACTAATAGTATACTTATAATTTTTTAAATGACTTTTATTATCACATCTATTGCAGTTTCGTGGAAAAAATAAGCATTATAGTTTTTTGAACAGAAAATATTAATGTTGTTCATTTACTCAATTGTTTTTTCTTTCTTCTCTAAACAAATTTATTCATGAATCAATCTGTTTTTACATATCACAAAATCAAAAATTATATCATATGTATCTAAAGAAGGTAAAAACAAAATAGCATACCTGAGCATTGAAAAATGGTGTAGTAGAAGCATATGGCTCTACATCATGATACTTTTCCTTACTTCTATGATGTGTCAAATAATCAGAGGCGAAATTATCAAGTGTCTTCAAATGTTCTAAAGTCAAAGAACGCAATTGAAGAAACTCGATTTTTTCATCAGTGATATCATTATTAGCACTTGAATTGTTGTCTCTGAACACTATCTCCTTCATAGAATTGCACTCACAAACTTCAATCTTACAAAGGTGAGAAAGTCCTTTAACCATTGTAAAGGAGAAAAGATACTTTAACTGGACGCAATTTTTTACTTTGATAACACTGAGACTTCCAAAAGAAGCAACTGAAGGTTGACCATGACATATATGCTCCAAGTTTCTAAGATTAAGAAGCACTAGTGTTTCCAAGATGGGAAAGGACGCATGGATTTGATTTCTCTCTTTATTGTCAACAATGTGATTCAAGTTAGTATTATTTTGGACATGGAGATGTTTCAGCAATGTAAATCCTTCTCTATTTAGGTGAGGAAGCACATTTTGAATTCCATCTACATCATCCAAATACAAATTCTCAACACCTTTAATCAATGCTTTAATTCCATGCTCCAAATGTAT
This sequence comes from Medicago truncatula, assembly GCF_003473485.1. Lineage (NCBI taxonomy): Eukaryota > Viridiplantae > Streptophyta > Magnoliopsida > Fabales > Fabaceae > Medicago > Medicago truncatula. The sequence goes on from NC_053042.1 coordinate 20,805,726, forward strand.
GTTTGTACCAAGTTTGAGCATCAATGTTTTTAAGGTTCCATCCTTGATGTCAGACCAGTCCCATACATCTCCAATAGCTATTTTATATCTTTCTAGCTTCTCAAACACCAATTGCAAGTCCCTTGGCAACATCCAAGTCTCACGAATTTGTAATTCTAGAGCTGTCAATTTGGGTAGTTTTCGAAGCTCGGCAAGACTAGCATTTTCATTATGAACCGTTGAACTCACATCTTCCCAATTAATAGAGGTATTACCCATGTACAACTCCTCCAATTTAGTCAAGCTTGATATGATGTTGGGTGGGACTACCTCTATTCCTGAATGGCTCAAGTCAAGCATTCTCAATCGAATCAATCTCCCTATTTCTCTTGGCAACTTGATCATTGAAGATTTCCAAAGGCGAAGAATTTCTAAATTTTGCAAAGCTTCTATTGCATCCATATTTTCCAAAATGCAATAATCCAAACACAATGTTTGAAGCTCTGTTAGGAACCGAAACGATGTGGGTAATGATAACAAGTTCCAGCGCGTTAAGTCTAGCACTCTAAGGCTTCTCATTCCCTCAAAAAAAGTATCAGGGATTTCTAAAGATTGATTCTTACTAATCAAATAGAAAAGCTTAATGTTTGGACAATCAATCATTTGAGGAAACTCGTGCATATCACACCTATCTAGAACGATTTGTGTGCACCTTTTAAAAAAATCCTTGGTTGGCCATTTCTCATCAGATTGTTTTCTTAGAAATACATGTTTGTCCCTACATGCTATGGAGATGGCAAAATCACGAACAAAGTCATGCATTTGAATATTTCCACCTGTTTTAACTTCAAGCAAAAGACAAGTCGCTTCCAAAGATTTGATTATTGTGTAAAGTCTGTTTCTTGCATCATCCATGGCATTAATATGCTTCAATAAGTCCAACCCCATTGCAACTTTGAGATAGTACTCTATAGACTCACCTAGCATTAATGCAAAAAGCAAGAAGAGATCCCTCATTTCATCACTCTCCAATGAGTTGTAACTCAATTCCAAAGCAGAATAAGTTCCCGGGTCCATCTCTGTATGATCATTACTTTGTAATTTCCTTAATGCATCTTTCCAATATTGGACATCCCTCTTATTTTTCATTGCACACGCTACTGTCACTACCCTAAGAGGCAAACCTGCACATTTTATGGCCACTTGAAATGGTAGATCTTTCAAATTGCTATCTTTAACCACATCCCCTGCCATAAATTGGAACAAGCTCCATGTCTCGTTTTCACTCATAAGTTTAACTTTGAAAGTGTAATCCTTTGGAACATCCATTTGCAACAACACTTCTTGATTTCTGCATGTCATCAACAATTTGCAACCATTATGTTCATTACCAAATGGAATCCCTACTTCTTTCAAATCAAGTTTGGTCCATATGTTATCTAGAATGATAAGGATGCTTTTCTCCATCTTGATTCTTTGTCTGAGGCGTTGTGCTCTGCCAACAATAGTCTCCTCTTCAAACCGCATACTCAAGAAATCTGCAATCTCCCCTTGAATTCTTTTAATGTCTGGATTTTTAGAAACTTCTGTCTTAACCACTTTATCGAACAATTTATGTTCCTTGGCTATTAGAGCAACTTTCTCCACCAGAGTGGTCTTGCCCACCCCACCCAACCCATAGACCCCAATGTTGCGTGAAGTGGAATCTGTTAATGCCTTCACAATGTCCTCCTTAAGCAACTCCCTTGTGTCAAACTTTTCACCATCTCTTGTTGACGAGGAGGCTACTACATCTAGAGGGGGAAAGTAACCAACTTGATCAAAAATCCCTTTTCCTTGAACTTGAACAACATCTTTTGCAATTTTTGTGGCTTTCCTACTTAGTTGATGACGTAAAACCAAGTTGGGGAACAACAATGTTGAGCACCTGGCATTGGCACGACGAGGATCGTTTTGAAGCCCATTTGCCATTTGAATGACCCCGTTCACTTTCTCCAACCAATTCAGAACATCTTTTTCAATTTCTTTACCATTTCCCCTTTCTCTTTCAACGGAATGGATCATTCTTTCTCTTGCAGCCTCAAGGTCTTCAACATGATCCTTTAACATCTTGAAGTTACCTTTGTAGAATATCAAGTAACTTGCTTGACGTCCAATAGGCACAACGGTATATTCTGCTATTTTTGCAACAACAGAAATTAAAATATCCATTGATTTTCGTTTCTTCTCCTCTTCTTTGGGACTGAGTCAAAATCTGAAAGTGAAAGTAAAAGATATTGTATGGATGAGTGCAAAAGAAGCCAGGGAAATAATTGGAAATGTGAGGACATTAAGGGAATTTTAGTGTCTACCCTTAAAATATTCGAAAATTATTCTCCTTCCCTTTTGTTGTATACCCAACATTCTATTTTTTTTTTCTCCATAAACTCAACCACTTTCCTTCCAAATTTTTGCTTTGTATTTAATTTGATGAACCAAATTTGATCAAAAATTTTGATGAACCAAATTAGCCCCAAAAAATTGTTTATGGCCATGATTTACCAAACTTTGGGTTTTCCTTTATGGTGTTCGAATCAGATTTCTAGTATTTTTTCTTTTACCCTTCTTTTACGCTATATTTAATCATTTTCGGCAATTAATTCTAGTATTATTTAACTTAAATATATTTTATCCAAAAATATAAATAATAGGAACAAATATTTTGTAAAAAAATTAGTTTTAATGATTGTATTTATTATTTTTTAAATTAATATATAGAAAATTTATTTATTTAAATTTAATAATGTCTACATTTATTATTGATCTACATATACATTCAACTATGTCCATTTATTTATTTATTTGTATTTATCCCATAAATAAATGAATGACTTTAAGACGTTAAATAGATTAAATTACAAAAAAAAAAAAAAAAAAAAGATCATGTTTGAAGAGCATGAGCCTCTTACCAGCTGGATTATGAATCAACAACGGAACAACTTGTGCTATTGATGATGCAATCTACAAGACTGATGCAAATTGGCTTCAAAAGAAGAAACTAAATGACCTGCAAATGACAACAAAATATCAAAACAAACTACAATCATAAATTGCAAAATTTTAAGGTGAACCCAATCTCTTCACTATTAAAAATCAGAAAATATATGAGATAACTTTCCATCACTATTTTTTAGTTTTGGTTTTTGGTTTTCTTTTTCTTTTTTGCCATAGGAATGAGAATAATGAGTGTGATCCATTGAGTGCTTATTAGGTACTGTTATTAAAAAATTATAAAAAAAACTGATGTATAAACATGGACTCGTTTAAGACCTCAAAATTGAGGGTTTCCATTGTAGACACTCTCACAAGCTTTGAAAAACTAGTCTCCACGTTTGTGTGTGGTTGTGCGTGGAAAATATCTGATTATTGTTTTACTTTAATCGTAAACAGATATAGATTAAGGGCATCTTTGTCACGGAGCAAAATAAAAGTGATTTTGACATTGAATAATTTAAAAATGTTTTTAGAGATTCTATAAAAAAATTAAAATCTGTTTCACTTTTTTCTATCGTAATATAAAAAATTATTCAGTTTATTTGGATACAATTATATAAATGGAATTCCTTTTTTTAAATCATCTCAATCTTTTGAATCAAATCGAAGTTTTTTTTTTGTTTTTTTAAAAGTTGGAACAAAGAGACACAATGCACTTTAAAATTGATTATTTTTTTAAAGTAATTTTTCTTAAAAAAAAAATTAATAAATGGCCCCTAAATTGCTTTAATTGTAAACAAGTAGTCATGAACCTCTTACCTGGATTATGAATCAACGGAACAACCGATGCTATTTATGCAAAATGGCTTCAAAAGCATAAACTTAAAATCTGCAAATAACAACAAATACTAAAACAAACTTCAATCACAATTATGTTAGTGAAGGAAAACAAATAAATTAATGCGTAACTCTAAAAACTAAGCTGAACCCAATCTCTTCATATTCATATCATAATGTACAAATTAAAAATGCAGAAAATATATGATATAACTTTCCATCACTATTTTTTTAGTTTTGGTTTTTGGTTTTTTTTTCTCTTTTTTGTTAATTCATGATATTAAAAGGTGATGAACTATGAGATGGGTTTTAGGAATTGAGAAACTATGTTTGGATTTAGAATAAACTATGTAGTAGATGCATGCTTACTGCTTAATTAAGAACAGAAACATAATCATAATCATCAATTAATTTAGACAGTGGTACTCTACTCTGCAAGTGATACACAGTCTCCGATAATTCAAATACTTACAAACCCAATCAAAGATAAACTAATTAAGTTAGGCAGTGTTCACATGTGCACATGATGTACACTAACCCAATGAAAAATAAATTAATTAATGGAGAATGTTAACCGATGTTCCCGGAGCATTGGTTAAGCGCTAAATAAAGTAAATTTTTATTAAAAAGTAGGCTTAATTGCATTTTTGAACCCCTATCTTTCCAAAAGTTGCGGTTATGGACCCCTAACTAATTTAAATACAAAACAGCATCCTATGTTTTGATTCTTTGACAGTTTTGGACCCCCAAGGCAACAAAAAAAAAAATTTGACACGTGACACCTCACTTAGGGTGCCACGTCAGCGTTGACCGAGTCAACAATGGACTGCGGGTCCAAAACTGCCAAAGAATCAAAACATAGGGGACTGTTTTGTATTTAAATTAGTTAGGGGTCCATAACCGCAACTTTTGGAAAGATAGAGGTCTAAAAGTGCAATTAAGCCTAAAAAGTAATGTAATTATTTTTTGATAAAAAGTGACAGTTTATATTTCTAAGACAACAATTATATTTATAGATTTCTTAACCAGTGCTTCATGAGACCGGTTAACAAGGAGTGTTCACATCACATATAGATAAATGTATAAAAGTTTTTTTTTTTCCTAAGGAGGGAGTAAGGGGCAGACATTAGGAGAAATCATCGACATCCGAACTAGTTTGGCATCTTGGGAAACCTTTATCATATGCTGCCAAACTCTAAAATTTTATTAAAAAAACGAAGAAAAAAAAATAAATATATATATATATATATATATATATATATATATAAGAGGGGGTACTAGGCCACCCTTGAAGAAAAAACAAACAGAAAAATGCGAGAGCAAGCAACAACAGTCTAAGGGAATCTGCAATTATGCAAACCAATAAAAACTATCAATAGCTTATGTGACAAAAATAAAAAAAATTAGGATCCAGTTAACTGGTGCCCCCAGGACACGGGTTAAGGAATCCAAAAAAGGAAAATTTGAATTAAAAGTAACACTTTTTTTACTTTTGAAAAATTGATTACACAATTTTCATTACAAAAGTTACTATATTTGTTTCCTTAATCAATTTTCCAAAAATTTAACACAATTCTTGTATCGGCAATACCTTTGGCATTATAAAAAAAAAAAAAAAAAGTTATAATTTTTTTAATAACGAAAATTTTAAGGAAAATTTCAAATGAAAAATCCGATTGAAAAGTTTGTCTTAAAGTATTTCATAATTTGATTGTAATTTCTTTTTATACTAAAATTTTGAAAAAATCTCTAAAAAAAATTATTCCTAATAGTTTTGCATAAAAATCATATTTGAAAGATGTGATTTTGAAAAAATATGTGATAATTTGAAGAGCATGGATCTCTTACCTGGTGCTATTGATGGAGCGATCTAACATGCAAAATGGCTTAAAAAAGCAGAAACTTAATGATCTGCAAACAACAATAACAACAAAATATTAAAACAAACTTTACTATCTACTATAACTTAAAGGAAAACAAATTAATTAATGCATACCTACTACTCTTTATTAGTTGAAGAAACTCCAATCCTTGAAATGAACAAAGTGAGTGAGTACAAATTAAAAATGCAGAGAAAACTTTCCTTCACTATATTTGAGTTTTTTTTTTTTTTTTTTTTGCAATAAGAATGGGAAAATAGCAAACAACTGAAAGACAAATTAATAAAAACAGAGAAATAAGAAGAGATCAATTCAAGAATCAAATGTAAAAGACAATTAGCTGAGTGAGAAAGGTTTGGATCTGGACTAAGACACTTTAGATGCAATTTGGTTGGTTGGTTGGTGTGTTCTCTCGTACGTATAATAATTCAACTTCAAGTAGCTTTATTGTACTGTATGGTCTGCACGTGGTTGGCGTTCTCTCGTAAATATAATACTTCCTCCGGTCTTATTTACAAGAGACAGTTGACTTTTTAGATACATTGAATAATGTATGTATCTAGTCAAGAACCTAAACCAAATACATAAATTATTTAATGTATCTATACCACGTGTTTAGAACATTATAAAAGGTTTATTTAATAAAATTTAGAATTTTTTAACATGAATTGGCAATCGATGGTGCATTAAGAGAAGGTTGAATTTTCATATTTTACTTGAATTTTGCAGTTATGAGCTATGAAATTAAAGGAGTAAAGATGAACATTAAGACATTGTTGAATTTTTCATATTTTACTTGAATTTCTCAACTATAGGCATATATTTTAATTGTTCATGGTACAATTAATTATTTTTCTCTTCATAGTACAAGATGGATCTGTTATGGTAAAAAAGGCATACAACAACCACTAATTCCTTCAAAAAACTATTCCAAATTTTTTTGGTGAATGTGGACCTGAATATGTATTAATTGGCTTAAAAGCGTGAATTAAAAGAGTGGTTAGAATCAAAATTGCATAATTGTAAAATAAAAAGAAATCTAATGATAAAGGTAAGTAGGGTGTGGTTATTTTAGGGTGCCTAATATAATCAAACATCATAATTATTTAGTTGTAAAATAAAAAGAAATCTAATGAGAAACTTTCTGAAAACCGCAATCGACCTTCCTTTCTAGTTGAGATTTTTCCCATCTTCCCATAAACTGCACAGACTTAAAAGCGTGAATTAAAAATTTTCTCAAATCAGAAATTGTCCAAATACATTGCATTGAAGAAGTAGTTCATTTAACTTTTAAAAAACTTTGAATTTGTGATGTGGGTGTTTCTTTAACCATGCTTTAGCAAGTACAAGTACTGTTATATTTGATTCAATAGTAGCAATTAGCAAACTAAATGAAAGATGCATTGCAACCAAATATGCTTTTGAAAGCAAGCATTTAGATACTTAATCAAAATGATATTTTTTGTACTTTATTAGAACCCTACTTTCGAATAAATATAATTGGGGATTATTTTCATATTTTCTGAGACAATAATTATGAGACGAATGGAGTAGTTAACACACAATAAGAACTTATGACTCAATTCCATCTAGGTAGTAAAATAAATTGACGTAAAAAGTTGAGTTATACTACATTTGTAATAAGGATCTTGTTAACGAGTATTATTTTTTATATTATTTAAGGTTTCTAAATGAATAAGTTATTCATTGAAAAAATTAAATAACTCAATTTTCAAGGATTAAATACACACATTTTTATACAAATTTTCTATTTTAGATAATTAAAGAATTCTTAAAGACATTTAACAGCATTTTTATTTTCTCAACCATGTGAAATTTATACCCAATTAACTATCTTAAAACTTCATCCGTCTCAAAATAATATAGTATTTTAAGGTTATTTTTTATGAAATGATAAATTTTATTGATTTCAATAGTAAAATTAATAAAAAGGGACTCAAAGAGTGGTTAGAATCAAAATTGCATAATTGTAAAATAAAAAGAAATCTAATGATAAAGGTAAGTAGCTAGGGTGTGGTTATTTTAGGGTGCCTAATATAGTCAAACATCATAATTATTTAGTTGTAAAATAAAAAGAAATCTAATGAGAAGCTTTCTGAAAACCGCAATCGACCTTCCTTTCTAGTTGAGATCTTTCCCATCTTCCCAAAAACCGCATAGATTGTTATACACATTTGTTTTGATTTTGGGTGTTGCTTTGTTTCTATTCATCTTTTATTTTTAAGTTTGTTAATGTTATTTAGTTTGCTGCTCTTTTTATTATTTATTTGCCTTTATTTTGTCCTCTGTCAAGAATCACTACAAAATTTGATTAAACAAATTGATTAAATTCAGAAACGTTGTATATACTGATTACTGGAAGAAAAAAAATACAAATTAATATGTTTAAGGTGGTTTTATTTATTTATTTTCCATTTTTATTTTACTATTTTGGATTTCCAATGAGTTAACAAACTCTTGATATTACTCTCTTATATCAATTCCAACTCGTACACATTCTTTCGTGTATTATCCTCTTAATTTTTTACTATTGTCATTCTCATCTTACTTCCTCTGTCCTTGTATGTAAGCATCTTTTGCATTTTTCACATTTGTTAAGAAAAGTTGATAGTGTAACTAATGTGTCTACTTTATGTGTTAATATTACAAAATTGTCTTTTGTTTGAATGTGTATTAAATTTGACTTTTCATATTTCAAGACAAGTTAGTAGTATTAATTAGATGTATGTTTAGGGAAAAATAATAACAAATGCATCTAGTAATTTGAAAAAGGTTTTATATTTAAAGACAAATTTTTAGTCGAAAGGTAGCTTGGATGAGGAGTGTTATTTGAACAACCAATTTGGTGACAACTTATTTGACAACCATATTTTACAAAGAAAAAAGTGGTATTGCCACGGAAACCATAGTAATAGAGAGATAAAGTAAAGAGTAATGTGAGTATGAGAGAGAAAGTTGTTGCAAAAATTGTTACTAAATGGATGTTCAAATATCATTTCTCTATGTCAAATCTATGCAATACAAGCTTATTTGCCTCTACAAAATAGTTGTACCAACTCTACAAAACTTTATTGGATATACATGCAATATATGCTTATGAAGTGGAAAAAATGGGATGTGAAGGCTTTACAAAATTTTATTACTAGTCTCTTAAGAAATATATGCTTATTAGCCTTTTTTTTTATAAATAGGTCAAATGTTCTATTTAAAAATTTTAAGATAAATTAGGCTTTTATCCAGACTAATAAATTAGACCGAAATTTTAAAAAGGTCAAAACAATCCTAAAGTAAAGCCTTTGATAGACTAATAAGCTATAAACTTATTCTTTAGTTTTGTCCACTAGAGCTTATTTGCTTCTACAAAATGATTAAACAAAGTTCAACACTACCTATTTCCACCCCTAAGTAGCACCCATATAACTGGTTAAACAAAGTTCAACACTACTTGTTTCCACCCCTAAGTAGCACCCATATCACCACAATACTAAATCTAAATGTTAAAACAACCAAATTTCCAAACACGACCTAAAAATTATTTAAATATCAAACGTTACATTCTTGTTTAATTTTGACGAATTTCTACAATCATTGTCAATATGTATCGCATTAGAGTTGAGATTCTCTAATCTGCAAACTTGTGTTATATGAGTATGCTCATGACTATAGTTATCTAAATTTAGAGGCCAAAATTCACTAAGAAGATGGAAAATATAAATTAATAACAGATTTAAGAACTTTTATATATGAGATAAGATGTGTAAGATCATTTTTTACAAAAGTAAAAAACAAAAAATTAAGAAATTTAAAACAACTTTTTTGGCTCCAAATTTTTTCTTAGGAGACTTGAGAACTTTTGTATTTAACAAGTACCAAATCTAATGATGATTCTAATTCTGATTGCTTTGAAATGATGATCAATAAAGTAATAATGCATTCTTTCAAATTCTTGTGCCCACCGCCACTTCTACAATCATACAGAAATTTCGACATTATTAAATAGGTCTATCAACTTGGTTAATAATGACGTTGGATTATCATTATTATTTGTCCAAATTGATCAATGACATAAGCAATCGGCGCAACGCGTTTATAGGATACAACACCATATGACCTTGATGGATGCTTTATTTGTGCTAATTACAAAACGAATGGAGTAATGATACGATAAGTATTATTTTTAAGAAATGATAGCATAAGTATGTAAGGTTGTCTTTTAATTAAAATATTAAAAATAGTATATTAATTAAATAAATAAGTATTGTACGAATTTGGATCCTCAACAATTTATATCTCTAGAGCTATCTATGTAGCTCCATTCTCAGCTGTTGTGAATTCGTTAAAAATCACACCAATAAAATTTGATGTGTGGAACAAATAAACAAAACAACCAATATCAAGTGGTTGACAATTATAGAATCAAGCAAAAATAAAAACAAGGGAGGAGAGAAGAAGAAGAAGAACACAAGAGAGTTTGTTTACCAGTTTGATCCAATACTGACCTACTATGGGGAGAGAGCAGATCGATCTCCATTCCACTATAATGAAGAATTTCTTTAGAAAGAGATATTAGAGGGTTACAATAACTAGTCTTAACATAATTCTACCTAAAGTCTTGAATCTCTTCCTGTAACTAACCAAGAGACTCTCTATCATAATAATGTTTAGTTTAAGGTGAATCAAAATAATCCTAACCCTAGTGTTTGTCGTCAAGAGAAATCTATTAACCTTAGTTTGTTGTTTGCTTCTAAACCCTGTTTTCCTACTCTCTTATACAGGATCTGTATTTATAGAGAAATATAACCCTCAAAATAGGAACAAATCTCACGTTGAAAATATGTTTTTATTTTTCTCCTTCAAACCAAAATCATAGCACGATTTTTACCTATCGTAGGATGATTTTTTACAAGACAACCTGTCTCAAAACTGTTCCAAAGTCGTGCTACGATTTTTCTTACTTGCATTATTGTACGACAAAGCAACTAAGAAAAATTTATTCAGAAATTTCTTGTCTTCCTCTATTTTGTGAGGAGATCTATTCAATTGAAAAAATTGTTACTACAGGTGATTATGACTCATGTTGTTCTGTTATGTGTATTTAACTTTTTTTGATTTGTGCCAAAATCCGTATCGAGTACATGTACATGATTATTACTTTGTGTCATCATTGATAATGATAATCATATAACGTGTTGTTCAAATTGGGTGTATCCAATTCAATTTTTGTTGAAATCGCCATGTGAAATATCCCAATTTGATTCTATATCATCATGAGAACAAAAAGAACCTACTAATTTTTATTAACACAGTGTACAAATTGGGCCATATTTATATTCACGTTTATTTTTTACATTATATGACCATGGAGGCATTTTTGTTAAAAAATGTGCGCATTTTAAATATATTGAAAGTGTTGAAAATATCTTGGGTACATAATTGGAAGTTTTTACATTATATGACCATGGAGGCATTTTATGCAATTCTTTTCTTTTAAAAAAAAATATATACAAATTTTTTAGCGTAAAAAAAAGTAAACGGAGAAGAAAAAAAAATTCTTTTTGCGTAAAAAAATATATGCAAATTTTTTCTTATGCAATATTTTAGAAGGAATAAAATGAATGATTCTTGAATTTTTTATTTTAAGGAAAGAATTTTAAGTTAACCCTCAAAATTCTTTTAGCGTGAAACAAAAAAAAAAAAAGCAATGGAAGAAGAAAAAAATCAATCAATTAAAAGACATTTATTGTTTTTTTGTTGTTGACAAGAGACATTTATTGTTTCGTTATTTTGTGGTGATAAGTGTTAACTACGATAGAAAATGAAATTAAAGCATACCATATCAATTAATCTAAGCCATTAACCAAAATTCGAATTAAATGTCAAGATTTGGAGTAAGATATTACACTTACTCTTGGAGTCAAAATATTCCTACCTTATATATATATATATATATATATATATATATATATATATATATATATATATATGATTAATACTATTAAGAGTATATAAGTTGATCCATATACATAGATATGATAATTCAAAAATCTATGTGAATGTCTGAATATTAAAAAATTAATACTAATGAGAAAGAATCTTGTAATCCATTGAGGAAAGAATTCGGAATGATGCCTTCAATAAGATGTTAAAGGACATTACATAATTAGATATATGATACAAAATCATATCTAATTGATCATCAATCATGAACAAATTTATTATTTAACCCAGTCCATAATTTTTTGATTTGTTGCGTCTCTTCACCATGTGACATATATTTCTACATAAATTGAGACACTTGGAAAACAAGAAGGACATGGATTTAACAACAATTCTAAGCCTTTTATCTTCTGTTTACATCATTCTAAATCATCCTTCATTTCTTTAATGCATGAGGGAAGTGTTTGGAAACACATTTTTATAAACTACTATCAACACATATGCTTGTTGTGTTTATACAAATCACATAAAGGTATTGAAACGATCCTGAAGAAAATTCGCTATACATCCCATTTGCATCCAATATCCAAAAGCTTATGAGAGTGAATTGATCCTGAAGGTTAGTGTGTTGAAATATACACACTTTGAATTTCTCTCAAAGCAAATCTTCGTCAACATCTCCTTTATTCAAATGGTGTTATTTTTATACTCCACTGGTAAAGGACTTAGTTAAACCCTCACCCTATAATCCATAAACTAGTGTACTGATCTTGTAAGAAAGACCCTTAATGTTCTCTCACCGTGGCAACTTACTGAATTGTGCTATACGCAACATTTATTACACCTCATCTTAGATATAAAATTTGTTAAGTCTCTTGAACAACATTCCTTAAAAAAAAGTGCCTTAAGCAACATCTAGAGCCAAAAAAGTCTCTTAAACAACATTCCTTAAAAGAAGTCTCTTAAGCAACATTTTAGAGTCAAAAAAGTTGGAACTAATATCTTGATTTTCTATCTATTTTTGTTTTAAAAGGTTCTGCTTATCTTTTCATAAAGCGCCTTCTCTTATATATAAATTCAAACCTCATATATGGGGACGGGTAATATAGCACCCTACCCAAATCCTATCTATTGGCATTCCCATTTTACCATCAATTTGATAGCTAATCGAGGTCGTTCAAACTCAGGGATTTTCACTACTTGGTCAACAAGAACAACAATCAGAGTATACTAATGTCAATTTGACTATACTCTAGTGGAAAAGTTACAACAAAATTGTTTTACGAAGTACTGGAGATCATATGAGTAGAAGTGCTTATGCTTGAAGGGTGGCTTAATATGCAAAATTATATTCAATACATGCCCACTATTTTAATAATGTTGAAGTGCTTTTTTAAGGTTATATTCAATACATGCTGCTATTTATTTATTTATTTTTTGGTACAAACATGCTGCTATTTTAATAATGTTGAATTCTTCATTGAGAGTTACAATGAAAGTTATTGAATATGTATGTTCTCAATTAAATTATAAAGAATCAGAGCATGATTGAAATTTATAGCGCCATGTTGAGCATGAGACACGTTGACTATGCAAAGAGATGAACAGGAAGTACTGGAGATCATATGAGTAGAAGTGGTCACTACAAAAAAACTAGTGTTTTCCCGCGGCTAAAAAATGTATGTTCCGGCGGTTTTAGCCGCCACTATGTATAATTCTGGCGTTTTAAAAATTGCCGAAATTTTGCCTGCCACAATGTTTAAAGCGGCATATTTTACGTAGCCGCCATGTTGTCCGCCGTTTTATACTTGGCTTAAAGTGGCGGTTATTTAATTGTATATAGCGGCAGTTTCAAATGCCATTATTTACATAATTGTGACAAAACCACTAGGTGTTTCTGGCATTTTTGACCGCCGTAACATGCAAAACGTACCGGCGGTTTTAACCGCCAGAAAGTACTCCTGATGTAACACCCCGTTACCTAAAAGTAATTAAATAACAAATAATTATCAGAGTATTTCACCAAACGGGTATGCTATCATTTAAACAGCAGCGGAATGTTATTCAACAACATCAAAAACAGTTAAATTCTCCAAAGCATCATCTTGGCATAAGCCTAACAACAATTTCAACCATCATAGGGCCATAACAACAAGATTCAAAATGAGATACATAAGGAATGAAATACAACAAATAAAACCCATCTCGAATGTATCAGAGCCCTAGACACGACATTGAGCCACCACCAACTACTCAGGATCACCTGCAAGTTACTCATAGGAAGGGCAACATTTTCAAGCAGAAGGGGTGAGATTCACAACAATAAATATAGATATTAAAATCTTCAATTGAATCTAACACCCTAATCAACAAACACATCATCTTGCAAACATATATATATATATATATATATATATATATATATATATATAATTCACAAGCAACAACAACATCATCAATATACCTCCATCACAATGAGTATATAAATACATATTCATCAACAACATCAATCATCAAGTAACAACCGCAATCAACAACTAAGACTCATGCAAATGACATGACAACACTACTAAGACACCACCTTAGACTTCTCAATGGATGCAATATGCATGTGGTACCAAACAGGACCGAAGCCCTCTCCGCTTTTGAATGGTTAAAGCATTCATCAGGACCGAAGCCCTCACCGCTGTTAAGCAACTAGTACTCCAGGACATGAGTCCTCTCCGCTGTTTTATGCATATGCCATGGACCTACTTGTGTATATCTACATACAACTGACCATGCAATGCAAACTCCATGTGACTCCACTTAAACAACATGTATGATTAATAGTTAAAACATACAATGCATTCCTTAACATCAATCAACAATCAACAGAGATTCAACAATTCAGAATTATGCACAATTAAATATAATTATGCTTAAACAACAGCACTCAATCATAACCATTCATTCAAGCACAACAGTACTCAGGAACTGTGGAACTCGCCTCGCGGGCACATCTACTCGCTATGGCGAGTTCACAAAAACACTAGCTCGCCATGGCGAGTTCAAGGCGAACTCGAGGCGAATGAAAATCATGTGCTCTCGGGAAAAATGACATTTTCTCACTCAAATCCCAATTCTAAGTTCCCTATTCATCTTTTTAACCTAAAACTTGTTCCAGTCTTCATTAATATCATCTAGGTACCTTAAACCATTCCCAAAACATCTTATAACAACTTTTCAAAAATCAAGTTTTGATCTGGGCTACTCGCCATGGCGAGTTGGTCTGCTCGCGAGGCGAGCTATGAAGTTGCTCACTCGCCATGGCGAGCAAGGCTACTCGCGAGGCGAGCGATGAACTTCTATACGGGCAGAAAACTGGTTTTTCCCAAAAATCCCATTTTTCTTCCAATCACTCCCCAAATCAGTTTACAGATGAGAAATGAATGTTTCTATGCAACCAAAACCAAATTCTAACATCAGAACATCAATATCTACCCCAAAAACCATTAATTCAATTTATACACAATTCTTCAATTTCACTCCAAAACCTGTTAAACTCAAAATCAGACTTTAAAATCTACACTATTGAAGTAAACCTCACCCTTACCTTAAATTTGCAGAAGAAATGCACAGCAAAAATCAACTCTTGGTTCTTCCTTGATTCTCTCTTGCTTTCTCCCAAAACTGGTTCTACGTGAAACTGATTCTAACTTCTCTGTATAACTTCCCACTCAAAAGTAACTCCCTTCTAATTACACTTAACTCCCCATAATTTCTATTAACTCCTATTAATTCCCCAAACACCAAAATAATTATTATTTCATACTTATTCTAATTATTATCAAATAAACCATATAATATAATAATACACCACATAAATCACCCAAAAATCACGCATATATATAAATATATACATATACTCCACATAAATCACCAAACATCATATATAAATATATATATATACTCCACATAAATCAAAATAATTAAATATAACAACTAGGGCGTTACACCTGAGACCTATGCTTGTAGTGGCATGTCCAACTGCCAGAATTTACTTCTGATATTTAATCATTGAGCTTCCACAATTGACATATAAAATGCCATAATGCTCAAAAAATTGAAATTATTTTATTTATAATATTATTATTTCATAGGAATATATAATTGTACATTTCTATTTTTTGAACAAAATTAAAGGACAAACAAATTTTGAACATTGTCATTGATATATTTATAATTCAACTCAAGTGGAGTTTGATGCAAATATCCAAAACAAGTCTCAAATATAAACAATTCTCCAAACATAAGGTTACACAAACCATTGCCACCATCTTTAGCTATTCTCAAAATAACAAGTTTCAAAACATAAAAATGACTAGACAACTGATGTCACTAAAATTAGGACTCTCATGCTCGACGTGCATTGCTTTCATCTGATGATCTAGTTATGTCATTGGGTGTTGGAGATTCATTTCCTACGTTTGATGCCTGCAAAAAATATTATAATTGTTAACTCATATTAAGCAAGATATTATTGCCAATTCAAGAACCTAAGCAAAGTAAAAGTTATTATGAAAGTAAAAGCTTGAAAGACAGTATTATCCAAAATCAATTTTTCATAATTGATGAATATAAAGATTGATGATGAAAAACTTAGAGAAATGCATTTAATTGATAAAAAATAAATTAGCAGTATTGATTTCATTAGCCCAATAACATTCAGATCCATTTTGTAAAATATCATCAAATAATATCAATGCTTCCAAAGCTTAATGTAGCGCCGGAACTACTCCAGAAAGACACATGCACAAAATCATAAATGCATCGAGTAGTTGTTATACCTGTTATGGATCATTGGGAAATAAGGCAGCAGCTAACTTTGGAGGTAGTGAACCACCTTCCTTCGCTTTAATGTAGCCAACAAGTGCTGTCATTTGAGCCTCCATAGTTGCAAGTTTTTGGTTCACCAATGCAGAACTGCCGCTTGAAGTACTACCACGAAAAGAGCTAAACTCCATACCGCTAAGTCGTGTGGTAGTATGCTTAAAAGCAATAGTAGGAACCACTCCCATGCCCATTCCTCGAACACGGCCAGAATGCTCTTTTCCAAATATCTTGCCAACAATATCATTTGGAGAAATTTCAAAATAAGCATTAGGGTTTTCAGCTATATAATTGCAAATTTTCTCCTACAAAACCAAATAATAAATAGATACAAACATAAACGTTTAAGATTGGTTATCCAAAATCCACCATGGAAGTGATTGGATTTACATCTTTTTGGAGTTCTGATGAAAAAGAACATAAAGGTTTAAAACGTCTAGTCTCTGCCCTTACCATGGGTCACAATACATTAGAAATGTACCTACCACGTATTGAGGACATTGTGATCAATTCTTTGGAGAAAATTTCTAGTATGAATCACCTAGTGGCGTTTTTGAAAGAGATGAAGAGCATTTCCTTTGATATCATAATTTCTATTATTATGGGCTCTTACAATAAACACATCCTTACCAAAATAGAGAATTCTTTTTCTTATGTTTTTGCTGCTTTATACTGTATGCACCTAAAAAAAACTAGTGTTTTCCGGCGGCTAAAAAATGTATGTTCTGGCAGTTTTAGCCAAATGATTCAAATGTTCCGGCGGCTACAAAAAGGCAAGTGACAAATAGTGAGGACAGAAGACGCACAAATGATTCAAATAGAACCTCTTAAGGTTCCACATAAGTTCAAGACAATGTTTTAAAGTTTTGAGCTATCACAACCCTTATAGGTCCAGAGATAATAATGAAATTGGGACAAAACCACAAAACCTGAATAATGCTAAAGTAATTTGTTGTCTTATGGTATCTGAAGAAATAATTAGTACATGAATATGTACAAGTTAATCAATGTACATATTTGATATTAATGAGTACATGATTTACATATAAACAATTAGCTATGCAAAATCAAACTATATTATTTCTTTAGGCGACACTTAACATCTCTATAGTGTAACACAGACTTTCAGGTATTTGTTATGAGTTGTTGCATCAGGGTCATGTTTTGTGTGCTAGCAATTTGGCAAAATCATGTCATCTTTGTTTAATAATACACATAAAAAAAACACTTGCACAAATAACATATTGAGAGCTTTCAAATAATTAATTTATTAAACTAAATTTCAAAACAAAAACAAAACAAAGATGAGGGTTATTCAAACAAAACAAAAACAAAAAAATCAAAAATGAAAACCAGAAAATCATCAATCATATAATCAAAACTGGACTTTATTATCAAAAGTGAATCTTATTAATCAACTAAAAAGAAGAATAATACAAAATGAGGGTTTGGGTATTTCAGAATCAGCAAATGAAGATGGGTTTGAGTCAAAAATTGAGGAATCCATGGGTTTGAGGTTCTAGATTAGGTTTTGAATCGAAAATATATCAATCATAAACATTATTTTCAATTCAATTTACATGATTATGAATGCATGAATCACAAAGAACACAAATTGACAGTTTACTGTCTCCACACTACAAATTAAAATTACTCATCAACACTTGTCAGTTTACTGTCTCCAGTTCTCGATCTGTTAATTAAAACTTACGCGAAAGCGAGATTAATTGATGCTGCTTTCTTGTTATTCGTTATATCAATGAATTAGGGTTTTGTGTCGGTTTATCGAGTTTTAATGCTTTGCTTCATGTTGCTCAGAGGTGTAATCGATTTGAAACGGTTTGGGAGGTTTATGGTTACACTTGCATGATTCAGAAAAAGTTTTACCCTAATGTTGTTACTCTCAGGATTGTGATTGATGCTTTTGTGAAGAAGGGTTGTTACAAAGGAATGTTGATATGGTTGATCGGATTAACGGGAAGAGAAATTCGCACTCACCTTTGGTTGTTGTTAATTCGAGTTTGATATTGAGAATTTTAGAAAAAGAAGGGTAAAATGAAGATGAAGGTGATTTAGTTAAGTTAGTTACATTGTTGCATAAGAATTTGATTGGTGATTCGGTTGCTTATTCCTTGTTTGTTCATATTAAAGTTAGGTTAGGGGATTTGAATTTTGCTTTTGAGATGTATAATGAGATGGTGAGGAGAAGTTTTAGTGAGAATTCGTTTGTTTACACGTCGTTTGTATGAGGGTTTGTGAAAAGGGACAGATTGAGGAGGCGATTGGATTGATGAGGGAAATGGAAGTGAAGGGGTTAAGGGCTTATGGTGAGACTTATGAACGTGTTACCGTTGGATGTGCGGATATATATAGGACGGTTGAAAGGAGTGTTGGAGTGTTTTTGAGGACATGCTGAGTGCTGGGTTTTTACCGAGTAATGTACTTTATTCACATTTGATACATGGTTATGCGAGTACAAGTCTATGTGTCCTGGATTGTCTGTTTATTCGTCGATGATTCAGTATTTGTGTTGTTTGGGAAAGAGAGATGATGATACTATGCAGAAGGGAAATGACGATATATAGTATGCATTTCAGATGGCAGTGCTTGTTATTATTTATGTAAAATTGCTGTTAGGTGTTTGTTTGTCTAATGACGACTGTGGCAATGTTCTTTTTTCGTTTTATCTGTTAATGTGTCATTGATTGAATTGAACCTTGTTTGCAATCTTACGATCAATATGCATCTATTTGAGATTATTATTTTAATTCACTTGATGCAAATTAGTGAAAGTTTTTGTTAATGAGTTTTGTTTTTCACATGTGCTCTGAAAAAACAAAGTGTTGTATGCATCAGAGACAATATATGTTTGAAACTTGGCTTAGAATGTGGATTGAGATGATATTTTACACATGTTATGTAGGTGCTTGTCAACATTTTACTCGATTGAATTTTTTTAATGAAAATTGTATCAAAAGATTATGAAGAAATTGTTAACATCTGTCTTCATACAGATCAAGCAGGGAGGTTCAAAGTTGTAGATATAGCCAACTGACTTTGAGCATCGCCAAGACTGTCATATTAGTGGAAGCAATAATGCCATATATATTCTTCTCAGATACACTTAGAGTGTGTTTGGATAGAGGGTTTAGGAGGGGAAGGGAGGGGAGAGTTTAGATTTCATTTTTAAATTACGGACACTGAAATGTTTTTTAAAGAGTTAATATATTAACATGATAAACGATCATATAATACTTCAATCATTCTTCATCTGCCCAATCGATACCTTTAATTGAAGGATATTCAGATATAATTTGTTTCAAAGCATTCCTTTTAAATCAACAGTGTTGAAACTCCCTCAACACGTAGAAACACCACCTAAAATGTCATGTTTGAATATGACAATTAACAAATATGTAACACAGTAAAAGAATCCTTCGACGCTACCCACCAGAGCAATGAGAGTAAAATTACAATAGAAGGTACTTGGCATGCAAGCCAATCAAATAACAGCATAAATAGAAAATAAAGAAAGTCTTTCAAACGCCAATATAAATAGCTCCTTGGCACAACTTCTCACATGTTTCTTGCGTCTGTGCATCATCGCAATCACCAAACACAAATACACAAATGGATGAGTAATCAAGTTTCATAAAGTATACTAATAAATTAGACAAACACATAAATAAATTAATTCAACTATTTCACAATGCATAAGTTTTCTTCCGAAGGACACATTATTGATCATATGAACACACATTTAATCACATGACACATGCATGCACAAATCCTGTAACACTTCGATTTCACTTGGTACCATCTAACTACAAAAAAATGGTAAGGAACGTGGTAGTATGCTCTTGTAAGAGACAAACACATTCAAGTCCTCATATACTTGCTCAACTCGACCCAAAATTCATTTACGCGACACGCAAAAATCCACAGTGGTTGCACGTAAGCTCCTAAATTAGGGATTTACCCACTAAACAACTTAGGAAAATTTCCTTCATTGTAGTCATATGATCTAACAAGTATGCCCTAACTATTAGGCACCACTAGTATATGTTCCCTTACACTTAAGTTTGTCAAACCCTACCTATATGATTACAATATAACCAACACTTTATTGAGTATTTGACCGTACAACACACCTCTCCCCCCTTGTTAGCCCAAATCACTCCGCAAATATAACACCATCATCAGTTAGAGACGGGTTATCTCAATTCACATATAGTACACAATGCATATTTCAACAAAATACTTCTTATTTACAACACATATTTAAAACACACATTTACATTATTCACACTCACATTGCACTATTATCAAATATTTTACCCACATATCACAATAGTACTATTCAAGTTCAAAACAACACTTAGCAGCAATATTCACATATAGAAAATTATACAACATCAATATCATTCATGTCAATGCATAATTCAACTATAAACGTAACAACCTATTAATGGGTCTAATTCCTTATTTTAATTCCTAATTTAACAAATATCACAATTAACTCATTAAAAGACTAAATACAGTTTGTTAGTTGGCCAACTCTAGAAAATGTGGGAATCATACTTGCCATTTGTGACATTCACTATTATACAAATAACTTAATAAAAAAATTCTCACCCTTATCTTAACCATATTATTATGTCCATTTATTGTTTTCAATTTTAATTAGTCATTAAATAAATCCTTGTAATGCTCGTTTAAAATTCAAATTCTTAATGAGGGTTTTTACCCTTACTATCTATACTATATCTCATTATATTGTCATATAAGGCATAGGATTATCCATCAACTAATTTATACTCTTATTGGACTTGAGATAAAATATAGGTCTTAAAGATGTAAGCATGGATATTTCCAGAGCTATCAACGAAGTTTTAGAAGTTTGTATAGATGTGTAATTACTTCTTGATTGCAATAGATACTCTCAGATGGAAAGAGGAGCTTGCTCAACTTATAGCCAAACACTTGGAATTCGGGTGGGGAAAGATTCAGTCTATATTGGGAAGAGTTAAGAGTAAAATAGCAACAATAATATGTATAGGGTGACTCAAGCCCTAATAATGCTCATTTAGTGACTCGAGTGGATCTATATGAGAGCATTGTTGTTATTATTCTTTTATCGACATGGTCGATCATAACAATGATTGTGTTATTTCACTTTTAATCATGTGGTTGTGTTTGTAGGAACATAGAAAGCTTACCATACTTACAAAAATTCAATCTCTAGAAGAACGAGCGAACACTTATGCAAGTTACACCTTGGAGGAAGATGGCAGTTGGGAAAGTTCTTTCCCCTCATAGAGTTCACATACTAAAATGTGTTCATTCTAGATTAGTGTAACACCCCGTTTCCCAAAAATCAATTAATTAATAAAATATGCATCAAAGTAATTACACAACGGGCATGTTACACGTCATTTCAAAATTTCTTAAAAAGAAAATAAAACTATTTAATCAACCACTTGATAAAAATGAAAACATAGCAGCGGAATGGTTTTCAATTCAACATCAGTCTATGGCATCAAAGGCCTAAACAACAATAAGTCGACCAACAAAAGACCACATCAACAAGTTCAAAATTTGATACATGGAAAGGAAAACAACAATAATATGAAAGACAGTTCCCATCCCACGTATCAGAGCCCTAGACACTTTGAGTCACCACCTCTAATAAGCCTCAATACCTGCAAGTTACACATACGAAGGACAACAATTCCAAGCAGAAGGGGTGAGATTCACAAAACAATAATAATAGATATATAAATCATCAAGTTAATTAAACAACATAATAAGCAACATATACTTCAACAATAATATTCATACTTCTTCAACTTTAATAACTCTTACTAAATCAACCAACAACGACAACAACAACTCGACCACAACAGCAATATCTCCCTCAACAACAACAACCACAACACAACCCACAACAACGACAATATCACCATCAACGACAACGACAACATCATCCACTACATCAACGACAACGAACAACGGGGTACTATTTTCAACTCATTGAATGACTAAGCATTCCGGGGCATAAGCCCCCAACAATTTGAATGATGAACGTTCCAGGGCATGAGCCCTCAACAGATTGAATGATTAACATTCCAGGGCATGAGCCCTCAACAGATTGAATGACAAGGCATTCCAGGGCATGAGCCCTCAACAATTGAATGACAAAACATTCCAGGGCATAAGCCCTCAACGGTTGAATGACGAGCATTCCAGGGCATGAGCCCTCAACGGTTTCCTAATCATGAAAGGACTCGACTTGTGTATATCAACATACAACTCAACTACGACAACGACTGTGCATAGTAACTTATGACTTACTCCCCAACTTGGCCAACATCAACAACCTATGGCTCCGTTACTTAGAACGACAACTTGCAACCTTACAACCCGAACCAACATCTTGTATAATCCAATTGAATGCATTTATGCATAAACCAACAATCAGCAGCAAATCATATTCAATTCAACAACAACATATAATAATAATAAGTAGCGAGACACAACAATAATAACCATCATATACAACGAGTAGGACTCATATCAACATCTTTCATAACATATAACTATCTCCTCATTTGTTCATCGACCTAAGTCGACGTCATTAAACACTACAAACATCCTCTCTGAATCTCCGTTTAATCAAGAATAACTTCTCTCCTACCTCAAGGGTCTACTCATATCATCACGTGCGACAAAAGATCGCAAAATCCTAAACAAGGCTTCTGAAATGGGACAACTCGCGAGGCGAGAGGCTCTACTCGCCATGGCGAGTTAGGGTAAAATACTCACCATTCCATTCTGACACCATTCCAAGTTCAATCTCATTCTAAAACTTTGCCTAATCATTAAGGTACATGTTCAGGCCCTCATAAACACCCAAGGTTAAACTCACAGCTCAAAAACACAGAATCTTGCAAGCTCTCTGCCCACACTCGCTACGGCGAGTAAACTTGTTCGCCATGGCGAGTTGCGAGGTGCAACTCGCGAGGCGAGTAACTCCTGCTCGCGAGGCGAGCCATGATCTTCATCACTCGCTATGGCGAGGATCATCACTCGGGAGGCGAGCGATGAATAACAGTGCGGCCAGGTTACAATTTTTCTCAAAAATCCACCCAATCCCATGGTTCTAACCTTAAAACTGATTCTAAACATCAATATATGAAACATCTAAGGTCTGTTCATCATTTCTACATCAATTCACCCTAATTCCATCATTTAATCATCAATTCTCAATCATAACCCTAATTCCCAATTCTCCAAATTTGTTCATAATCTTTATTAAAACAGAATCAGAATTATATAACTAAAATCATTGTAAGTTAGCCTCACCCTTACCTTAGATAATCGAAATCGCAGCCCTTCTAGGTTCTCTTCCCTTTTCTTGACTCTTCTCCTTTTTCTCTGTTGTACGTGAAAACTGCTTCTCCCTTCTATTTTCTATTTCTTAATAAATATAACCTCTCAATATTCCTTAACTCTTCTTAATTCTATTAAATTCTAATTTAACCCCCAAACTCCAAAATAAATCCTAATTCTCACTTATTCTATTAAATACTAAAAATAGCCATTTAATAAAATACACCACACCACAAATCAACATAAATGATTTAAAAATCATATAAAGGACTTTAAATCAACCAATAATAATTAAATAAAATTGGGGCGTTACAATTAGGATGACATAATATAAAGTTGTCTATAAGAGCAAATGCAAGATAAGACTCCACTATAGGGGTTGTGCCCCTTTTTGATCATCAAGAAAGACAAGAAGTTGATGCTTAGGTTGCATTCCCACACTATTCTACACTAATGGCCACAATATATTCCATGTGTGTCAACTTTGATTCACTGCTAAAAAAGTAAAAATTAGTGAGAGAATTTTAGAGAGGGAAAACGTGAAATCCCTCTCTAATTTCGTAATTAAATTTTGCGACTAAGGAATTTGTGAGAAATTTAATTTTTTTCCATCACTAATTTCCCTCTCTAATTTTACTTTTTTTAGTAGTGGTTGTATGTTATGTTGTCATGTTTGGTTAACTTAGATACATTATATTTGCATTTGTATCAACTAACTAATCAATAGTATATATATAAAGTAAGATATTTATGCCACGTGTCACTTCCACGTTTATTCGCTATATTTTTATTTTAGTCTATTTTTTAAAACCAATATTTAATTTGGCATAAATATCTCAACAAACATTTTATCTTATCTATTAAATATTTTACTTAACTTTTTCATTGAATTCCAAATATTTTATGTAACAGAAATATCTTAACAGATTACATACGATACCATTCGACTATAAATCATCAATCAATAGTAAATATATAAAGTAAGGTTTTTTAAGTCACGTGTCACTTTCACGTTTATTCGCAATATTTTTATTATTTTTCGATTTTTTAAAACCAATATTTGAATTGGCATAAATATCTCAAAAAAACTTTTGATCTTATCGAGTTTCTACTTGCACCCTAGTTAATCATGGTTGCACCCCAAAATGACAAAATTACCCTTTCATAAAATTTGATTTTCAAAAAGCCTATTCCTTCTTTTTTGGTTACACCCAAAACCCCTCTTCCAAAACCATAATTCTCCAATCGATCGATTGTGTTCTTCGAAGATTTTCAAAACCATACTTTCTCACGTCCATTCATGATTTCAAAGAAAATTCGAAGCAAATCAAGTTAGCAAGTGTTGTTCTTCAATCGATTGTGTTTTTCTTGTTATGGGTTCTCAGTTCTGCGATTTTGTGTTTTCCTTGTTCTGTGATTCACAGTTCTGCGATTTTGTGTTCAATTTGCGTTTTTCTTGTTATGGGTTAGCAAGTTTTGTAAAATTATTTCTCCCAATTTCTAGTTTCAATTTTTTTCCTTCAATTGCACTGATGCACTGTACGATTACAGTTTTAATTTACATTGGCAAGGTTAACTTAAATTCAGTTTAAGTATGTTCATGTAAACTCAGTTTAAGTAGGTTCATGTAAACTTAGTTTAAGTAGGTTCATGTAAACTTTTAAACTGAATTTAAGTTAACCTTGCCAATGTAAATTAAAACCGTAATCAGTGCATCAGTGCAGTTGAAGGAAAAAAAATTGAAACTAGCAAATAGAAGAAGAAATTCACTTACTTATATCCAATTGAGTATGGATGAAAAATATTTTGATTCACTCTTTAATTTTCATGGAGATTGATATTGGACATCAAATTGTTTGATCGATCGCTTTGTGGGGTGAAAGAGGGTGAAACTCACTGACAACGTATAAAATTAGGGTTTTAAGAAATTTATATAAAAGGACAATTTTGGTATTATAAAAAACTTTTAAGAAAATTTGGGTGTAACCAGAAAAACATGGGGTGTAAATAGAAAAATTCTTATCTATTTAATATTTTACTTAACTTTTTCATTAAATTCCTAATATTTTATGTAACAGAATTATAACAGAAATAACACAAATTCCTAAAAGTTAATTTTATTCTATATGTGTTAATATTTTTACTAAATCTAATTAATTTTATCTGTATCTGCATCTATAAATTTACGAGTATTTATAATATGATATATTTTATTATATTTGTGTGTATTTATTAAGATATTCATCATATATCAATCCGTGATAAATTTTATTTGCAGATATCATACATATAATTTTTTTATCTTCTTGAATATGTCTAACCCGGGCAACGTCGGGTAAATACACTAGTGGGTAATTAAAATATCATTAATTTTGAAAGTAAAATTTTATTTGATATTGTTTCAGGAGGTTTGATAATTGTTTATCCATTATTCCAAATACACTAGAGGGTAATTAAAATATCATTAATTTATAGGGATGAAATTAAGCAAATGAAAATAATTTAGAGTGACCAAAAGCAAAATTAAATCATTTTAGAGGAATTCAAAACATATTATAATTAATAGCTTCAATTAAGTATATTACATTTAACCAATAAAGAAGTTAAAGATATAAATTTCAACCAAAAGTTAAAGATATAAATAAACATGTAAAATAAAAATGTCTAAATTAATTTAAGAGGCTTAGCCAAGGTATTGAGTTCGACCAACATCATGTTGGGAGAGTTGGCAACATGAATATCTTGAGCAAAAGAACTCTTTTTGATCAATGGGATCACCCATTTGAGAGGTAGCGTTTACCAAAAAAAAATAAAAATCTTTGATGAATTGTTGTTATATACATGATTAGTCTCATAGCAAATCTAAAGGGTCAAATGCGGTCAAAGATCATCACTGGATTAGGAAAAAAAAATCTTGAGTACAAACTCGAACTTTGACATGCAATTTTAAATCTACTAAAAGATAAGTACTTAACATAATAATATAAAACATAACAATACAAACTTTTAAAGTATTGAACAACTTATAAAATGTTACTCCGTATTTAAGTATTTTAGCAACTTATAATTAGGACAAAAAAATTGCGTTGTAATTTAGGGACAAACAAGAATTTTAGTTTTTATCAAGTATCTTGTCCTCTTAACAGTTTTAAAATAAAATAAAATAGATTAAATTATTATAAAGAAAGATCATTAGGCCTTTACCATAGAATGTAGCTCTTACCTGCAAGATTATGAATCAACAACGGAACAACCGGTGCTATTGATGATGCGATATAACAAGACTGATATGCAAAGAAGAACAACAACGAAATATTAAAACAAACTAAAAATCACATTGAAATTTTACTCACTATTTTTACTCTCTTAGTGAAGGAAAATAAATTAATTAATGCGTACCTACTACTCTCTATTAGTTGAAGAAACTCCAATCTTTGAAATCTTTGAAATGAACAGTGAGAAAACTTTCCTTCACTATTTTTGTGTTTTGTTTTCTGAATGACAATGAGCAACGGTATTTTTTGTTTCAGCTCAAGAGCAATAAACTCTAAAATGGGTTTCAGGAATTGATGAACTATGTTTGGTAGTACTGTTTTTTTGTTTTTTTTTTGTTTTGAAGAAATGTTTGGTACTGTTATAAACATAATAATTCAAGGAGTCGTACTGTCACTGTATCGTCGGCAAGTGGTGCACACTCTTTCATAAATAACTTTAATAATTCAACAACTTTAATAATTCAATAACTTTAATCTACTATAGATAGATATAAGAAGATCAATCACCACCAAATCCTTTAGATCATGTGCAATGGAGGTGTTGAACGAGACTTTCAGCATGTGGTAGTAGTGCAATGATGCGTTGAGTTTTATTGAAGGATGATGTAGTAGTACAATAGAGTGTAAAGCAGCAGGCGCGGAGAGAGAAAGTTGATGAGAGGATTAACTGTTGACATGTGTCTGTTGCTGATTGGCTCTCAGGATTTTTTTTCATCTTAATAATTTCAACTCAATTATTCCATTGCAAATTAAAATTTTAAAATTTTATTTTTTACCAAAATTCATGATTTTTTTTTTGTCTATAAATAGAGACTTGGTTCATTTGATTTTGACACAGAAAAAAACCAAATTTTTCACTATCTTAATCTTATTATTATTTTTCTATTAGCAAACTAAGTGAAGTTTCATTTGATAATAATCTTATTATTATTTTTCTATTAGCAAACCAAGTTTTAATCTTGTCTTTATCTTTCTATTGCATTTTAATTTAAGAAAATAAAAATAAATTATTTAAATAATTTTTGTTTTTACAAAAAACAAAAAAATAAATTGTTAAGTGTTTTTTATTTTAATTTAATTATAATCGATAATTTTAATTTACAAAAATATAAAATTAAATAAGAATAAGAAATAAAAGGTGGTGGGGTAGAGTGTTGAATGAAAAATCTTTGGAGAAGATAAAAGTTGAATAAGTGTTAAATAAGAGTGAGAAAATGATGTGGAGTGTTGGGAATTGAAAAAGTGTGTGTTGAGTTTTGTTGAATGGAAAAATCATTGTAAATGGTCTTAGTTGTCCTTACTTATAGAGTAAATTACACTCCTCTCCCCCCTAAGATGCTTGAATTACAATGCCCTCCCTTCTTATGTTAAAATATACAATCCTCTTCTCTCTTATTCAAAACATATTAGAAAATTTTTCACCCCCTCGCTTAAGAGAAGCTTGAATTACATTCTCCTCCCCTCTTATGTTAAAATCTACACTTTACTCCCTCAATATATTTTTTTTTATATTTCTAATAATCTAGTAAAAATAATAATTGTTGAGGCAAAATCCCTAATTAATTTTAAAGATAATAAACTTTAATGATTAAGGATTAAATGGACTTTGATTGATTCCTTGGTATTTAACTTGTGCTCTTGAGTGTTTTCACTAAGACAGGAACAAGGTTTGAATCATACCAAGATGCATAAAATCAAAGGACATTGAATCCATGAACTAATTCTGAAGTTCAGAAAGTTAGTTCAGAATGTTGATCAGAAAGTTGATCAGAACGTTCTGATGAGAGTTCAGAAGCAACTCAGTTCAGAAGCAACCTAGTTCAGAAGGTTGTTCAGAAGCTACCCAGATTCATCAAGAACGTGAAGAGCATGCAAGTACACTTGACATGAATAAAAGGTCCAGAAAAGTACATCTGCATGGATCTATCAACAAATAAAGGCATGGACAATGATCTATGTCAAAAGGATCTTTAATGTTCATCCAAGACTATGAACATTAAAGTACTAGGAATATTCCAAAGAGAATATTGTCCTAGATGATGCGTTCACTGCACTTCAGTTGTATCTTACTATTAGGTTTGATTACATTAAAAGTTAAGTCTTATAAATCAACCTAAAGTAAGAACAAATGAAACATTCTGAGATCAGAATGTTCACTTCTGCACATGCTTCCATCCATGAACAGTGTAGTTGGTGGAAAGATGGAAAAGCTAGCAAAAGGAGTGTTGGTGTAAGCCCTAGAGGCCAATAGTTTATGTTAAACCTATTTTATGTATCATGACTTTTATTATTGGATAATATATGGCACTCTTTATTATATTTAGATAATGTTAATAAAGTCCTTAGAATAGATAGTTCGTGTAATAATATATTAAGTGTGACTTAATCATGAGATTACATTATCTTATAGAACGCTATTCTTAAATGAATCCGTAGTCAAAGCTTTAATATGAATAAAGGATAATAATAAAGCGTCGAGACTATTATGTATGTAGACTGATGACCGCATCTCATGGGTCATAGATATGAGATATCAAGTCTATACATAGATATAAATATTAGGAGTAATATTTATATTGGATTGACCCACTGTGAGAATACTACATAGTAAGTTATGAAATTGTCATAAGATATTCTCACAATGATAATAATGTATATCGCTCTTAGACCTGAAACCACTATGATCCCTAGATGTGGACTCAAGTGCTTTGTTGCCATTCTAACGTTGTCTGTAAAAGGATAACAATAACGTTGGTTGATGGGCACTTGATGAATCATGCTGAGGGTCATGAGTGTCCTAGATGGGATTTGTCCCTCCTCATAAACAGGAGATATATCTTTAGGCCTCTTGATGAAATATGACTATTAATATGCATGGCCATGCTGAACTAAGTCAATATAAGATGTTGGACTTATTCGTGAAATAGTATATTTCGGAATCAAGATAAATGAACATTGATCTATACAAGGGTGACACTATCTATGCCTTGGGATCAATGAAGATATTGAGACAAAGGAGTAATTATACACATATGTATTATCATGAAAGGTTTCGTCAGATCACTTGACATTCTTGTCACTTGGGTAGCAATGATGTGTTGCTAGATACCGCTCATTGTTTATGATATTAAATGATGGATTTAATATCATTGCCAACGTGACTAGAACCTAAAGGGTCACACACAAAGAGCAGTCAAAAGAGATATGTATAAGTACGACTTATATAAAGGGTGCGCTTAGTAAATAATGCTAATGATTTAGCAATATTTACTAAACTCGTATTGGGCTTAGTGAAGTCAAAAACGAGTTTGACTTGCAAAGCACATAAGGAGTTCTATAAATAGAACCCTAGTGCAATAGTTTGCAGTTACGTTCTCTGGCAAAACCTAGTTCTCTGACTTCCGTCTTCTTGGCTAGCACCGAGTTTTTGGGGAGCACTGTTCGTGTGGACTTGATAGAGGCTCTGCTACTTGCTTGGCTGTGATCGTGATTCCAGTTCGCAGATTCCACCGACCGTCTTCAGATTCCACGTTCTAAGGTAACAATCGAATCACTGATTCAAGTTCCAATTCGTAATGATCCAAGGAAAGTAAATCGAAATTTTATTCCGCTGCTTATTCTGTTAATGTCGATTTACCTTCAAGGAGATCTTGCATCAGAGATAACGTGTACTCTGAGATGAATCAAGCAAATCTCCTTGAAGCATGGGCCTGAAGATTGCAGATCCACTATCCTCTCTTTCCTGCACCAAATCCAATACAGATTTGAATCAACTTTATCCTACTTTTTCAAGCAACTTTTGATGCATATGGAGAAGTAACTTTTGAAGGATAAAACTTGAACAAATCTCATGTCACGTATTGGATGGACCCAGAAACTCATCAGACATTCATCCTTGATGAACCCAGATGAAGAACATCATGAATATCAAACATTCTGATGGTCAGAATGTTCAGCTCAGCACATGCCTACTTTATGAACAGTACAGTAGGTGAAAAGCAAAAAGCAAATCTGTCTTGATCAACAAGAGATAGACACATATGGGATTTGGTACAGTACATAGACCACACAATCCCTCAAAGCATGGGCATGAAGATGCAGAATCCCACTAAATCCTCCTGCACCGGTTCCAAGACAAAATCTGGGAAAGGAACATTCTGATGTATGAAGAAAAGTCCATACATTGGTTATTGTCCAGAAATTCATATGAAAAACATATGCATAGCCCAGAACTTCATGTGTTCATTCATACATGATGAACCCAGATGAAGAACATGATGAACCCAGATAAAGATCATCATGAACACAACAACATTCTGATGTTCATCAGAGATCAGAATGTTTGCCCAGAATTTCAAGTTAAAGCTTGTGGGACCCAGGACACATGGCATAACACCATTGGACATCCTACAACGGCTATATGAGCCCAAAGACTCTATAAATAGAGATCAAGGCATTAGCAAAACGTGCACCATTGCAAAGCATACAAGAAAACAACAAAGATTGTTTGAAGCTCTTGCAAATTGAAATTGATCAATCTCTAAGGCTTTTGTTTCCTTAGTGCAAATCAATACTCTTAGTTATCTCGTGCAAAGATAACTTTCTTCCTCCTCCTCTGTTTGATTCTCAAACATTCAAACTCCACACAAATTGCAAAGCATACAAGAAAAACAACTTGAGGTTGTTTTGAAGCTTTAGCATCTGAATTGATCATCACTGAAGATTCTTTAATATCTTCTTGTAGTGTAAATCAATTCTTTCTGTTATCTCTTTAAAGATAACACTTCCTTCCTTTCTTCTCTTGTCTGATTTCATTCATTCAAGCTTCAAATATCTTGTAAAGTCTCATCTAGCTTTAGGGGTACTAAAGTGTTAGTTTGAGCTAAAGGTGCAAGAGTCTAAGTGGGTAACTTAGCAAGAAGAAAAGAAAGTCTCATCTAGCTTTAGGGGTAATAAAGTGTTAGATTGAGCAGAAGGAGCAAAAGTCTAAGTGGGTAACTTAGCAAGAAGAAAAACAAAGTTTTATCTAGCTTTTAGAGGTCCTAAAGTGTTAGGTTGAGCAAAGGTTGTAAAAGTCTAAGTGGTTAACTTAGCAACAAGGTGCAAGCCTGCTGAGGCTTATGATGAGTCATTTATATGTTATTTTAATATGCTTTTTAGTTTAGATTCTATATAATTTTATATTAGTATTATTTCCTTTTTAGGATAGTTTACTTTAAAATGCAATTTATTATATTTCAGGAAAGAATATTTGATGGAGAGAGTCTTGGAGCAAAAGAAAGGGATTTGGAGCAGATTGGACACAAAAACATGAAGATTGGGAAACAAAATATATCTCCCACAAGTCAGAAGCTTGGCACGGCCCGTGCTAGCCTTGGCACGGCCCGTGCTAGCCTTGGCACGGCCGTGCCACCCTCCAGATGCCTTTTGCTGCTTTTGCTTTGACTCCAAGCTATTCTATTTTGGCGCACAATCTACCGAGGAATATTCTAGGAATATACTTGCTTAGATTTTAAGTCAATTGTGTACTATAAATAGAGTAGCTAGCCATCACTAAGAATCATCTTTACTTGGAATACAATAAGTGACATTTGCTTTTCTAAATAAAGTTCTTTTCCTTTATTTCTTTGTCTTTTACTTTCATGCTTTCTCTCTTCTCCCCCATGTCTACGATGAACATGAGTGAGTAGACTTCTTCCTGTCTTGGGATTGTTGGATAAGTCTAAATGACATAATCCTAATCAAACCAAGCCCTAAGCCTTAATCTTATGTAACCCTAATTTCTTATCTGAATTCACCGTCTTAACATGGATTAACCATTATCAAACTGTGGAAACGAAAGTGGAGGGTTTGATAATTGTTCGTCCATTATTCCAAATATCAATTCATAAAACGAAAGTGGAGCTTTAATATTCGAACAAGTGAATTCAGACAAGGATTGCAAAGTCAGCGAAATAGGCTTTGCAATCTTTGAGACATATAGTTTCGATCTTCAAGGGAACTAATAACAATCAAGTCAGCGAAATAGGCTTGGTTGTTAGAGGAACCAAAATCCAATAGTAATCAAGTCAGCGAAATAGGCTTGGTTGCTAGAGGAACATAAGAGAAACTGTCTTGAGAAATTAGGTCTAACATAACATTATAAGCTTATGGTTTCGGTTTGAGAAGGACTTGTTATTTAGATGAAACCAACGATCCCAAGGCTCTTTTATTATATTGTTTTTAACCGTTTAAAAACCCCCAACTTACAACCTCTTCTCTCTTCTAATCATCTCTAAAGGTTAACTAAATTAAACTACTCCCTGTCGGAACGATACTCTTTATTACTACTTCGGTAAGACCGTGCACTTGCGGTTTTATCTCATCAGCTTAGAGAATACAGTTGTTGTAATTGTTCAGGTGAACAAGGATTGTAAGGTGCAGGATTTGAGAGGTTATCTCAAGCATCATAGTGGAAACTCTCACAAGATCGTGAGGAGTGGACTAACCCACATTGGGTGAACCACTATAAATTTGCTGTGTGTTGATTCTCTCTTCCCTATACTCTTTACTTACTGCATACACAACACACACAAACACATTTACTTTATTAAGCTGTTTTTGCACTCAGACATCAGAACGTTCTGAAGTCTGCTTTTAACTTAACCATTCCAAGTTTCAACTTGAGAATCAATTTTAAGTTACAGGTTTAATTTTTAAAGGGTCACAATTCAAACCCCCCTTCCTTGTGACTATTTTATCTACTTCAATTGGCATCAGAGCCTGCCTCTATGGGTTGAGCACTTAACAGTGTATAAGGAAAAGATCCAGAAAGAAGTAATGTCAAAACCTGCAAGCCAAAGTGCATATCACATATGCAACAATGTGGGATATTTAAAAAGTAAAATCCCTCTGAAGAAGAAAATGCAAAGATGGCATTCAGAGATGATTTTGAAGAAGAAGTCAACACATGAGTAAAAGACAACACATAAAGTAAAGAGGTAAGAAATCTGATCCTTATCTTTTATATAAAGTGTTTACTATTATCTCATATGACTCATGCATTTTATCTTAAAAGTATGAACTTTTAAAATAATAACTTTTCTTGTATAAAGAAAGAAAATGTGAAACTGCTAATCTTGAATGATATATCTTGAAACCATTCAAAAATTGTAGAACTCTCATTTTAAAATATTTGAGAAACATAAGATTCTCAATGAGCAAAAATTGTAAGATTTAACAAAGTATGAATTTTTGAAATAAAATGTTATTTTGAAAAGCGAAGTAATATTTTGAAAAAGGACATAACCAACTTTATAAAGTATGTTAAGACCTTTCAAAAAGGATGATTTAGGATTCATAACCTATCACAAACAAAATTGTCATGAAAATATGTTATACCAAACAAAAGTGAGAAGGTAAATAAAAATGATCATTTTGAAAAAGGATTCAACATTTTGAACCTGTATATTGTTTTATGAAAAGAAACTTGAGAAAAATCCTCATTTCAAAAAGACATTTTATCCTAAATTAGATTGGTCTCAAAAGGTTGAGATTGGTAAAACATAATGTTCTTATTACAACAAAGCTGATTATCTTAAATCAGAATATGGTCATAAGAAATAATCTCTCAAGAAGAGAAACACTAACCTTCAAGGACCCAAAGTAATATGGGTACCAAAAGCTTTGCCAATTTGTGATGCAGAAATATTTGCTTCCAAGATGATATGTGGAGAAAATGTTCAATCACTAGAAGATGAGCAAAATGGAATTTGCAACTAGTTTTAGTCTCAACATAGAAGATCTAAACTCAGACTTCAACACTGATGTGTTTCAAGATGCTCAGAAAAACAGCTCAGATTGTGCAAGAAACATCTGAAACTGAAGATCTGCATGTTCATGTGTCTGTAGATCAGAATGTTTAGGAAAATGCTCCTGATGCTGAAGCTACTCAATCCTAAAAGTTGAAAGCTTCAAAGTTCGTTCCTTTGTGTTCAAGAAGGAACAAGAAGACTTCTCATATTTTATATGAATTGGCTTTCACACTCACACTCAAGCATTTTAATATGCCTCTGAAAAAATGAAGTGTATGAGAAGGAGTATCAAATCTTTAAACTAAAGAATTTGACAACAATGAGGTCCTCCAAAAATGGATCAAGACATCCCTGGAGAAACCTTTCAAAAAGCTTCTGACATTGCTAACAAAGTTGTTCAGAAAGCTGATGAAGTTCAAAATGTTGAAGAACTTCAAAAGGAAGTTGATGTTGCTGAAAATGAAAGTCAACAAGTTGAAGCAATACCTCAAATATTGAGATTGCAGCCAATAAGGTTCAGGAAGCTGATGCAACTACTGAAACATGAATTCAGAAAAGTTGATGCAGCTACTAAAAGATGGAACTCAAAAAGTTGATGAAGTTCCTACATAACAACTTCAGAAGGTTAATGAAATTGAAAAAGCTTCTAAAAAAAAAATACCTCAGAAAGCTAACAAAGCTGAAAGCGTTTATTGGAGAAGGATCCTTTAAATCTTCTACTGCTGAAACAATTTCAAAATCTGAAGTGATGTTACAAACATCATGAGTAAACTCCAGTTTGATGAACAAGAAATTGTTCTAGAATCTGATATGGGAAATGACCCTCTGTCATTAAAAGATCATGATATGTATGATGTTGCTAAAGTTCTAGCCACACATATGCTTAGTGGAAACACTACCACAAAGGAATCTGATGAAGCTGAGCCAGCTTGAAATCAAGATGGTTTTGAACTGAATGCGGAGGAATTCAGCCCAGACTTCAATGCAAGTGTCTTTGAGGATTCTCAAATGAAAATGATGAAACAATTCCTTCAAATCAAGTTCAGAATGTTCAAGCAAACATTCTTCATGAACAAAGCATTCCATATGTTGATCATATGTCTGCAAATCCTGGAACTTCTGAATATGTTAAAAGACACTTATATCAGAAAGCTGAAAAGACTAAGAAGAAGAGAAAGCTACTGATGATTAAATTGCTTCAGAAGGTTTTTCTTATTGATGCTTGGACTTCTCCATCCAGACAAGAAAGTATTTCAAAGAAAGAGAAACATGCTCTCTTCATTGAATCTCAAAAGTGAGGGATATCATCGCAGAAGGTACACATTTATTTGCACTATAATAAATATGATATATGATTGAATGCATCAAATTCTGTCATGTCTAATATGTGCATATATCAAATGTTTGAACTTAAATGCAAATAAGTGTTTCATACTTTGTTCATACTCCTTTTATGATGATATTATACTCATTTACAACTGCACACGTCATAATTAATGACTGAAATCATTGCATTATGTCTTATGCTTTAACAAGATATATTAAGGGTGCATTGAAAATGAATTAATGTTCTTATAATTGAACAATGTGTTGTTTCTGTTATGTATAAATTCATGCATAATATTCTCTCATTATTTGCCCCAAAATTCTTTCTTAACTATCATGTTAAATGTTAAATGTGTTACATCATTTTGTAATACTTATCTCTTCACATTTGAAATAAATGACTCTTAAGCATTTCTATCAGAGTTATTGACATGAGATGGAAACTAAATCATCATTGTTGTTAAATAATTCATAGGAAGATTTATGTTTGATCATAAATGTTAAATCATGATTGTTCATTGATATGAAACATAAAAATGTCTTAATTTGTCAAACTTCAGAATAATCTGAAACGTGAAGATTTCACTTAACTTTGATATGGTTTAAGAAAATATCATTCATCAAACATGATTTTAAATGAATCTTATGTTTGAATTTATCATTAGAAGATTTTTTATATACTTGATCTTCATTATGATGTTGTATGTGATCTTGTTATAATCTTCAAAAAATTGCTCTAAGGTCTGCATATTTTGTTCTTACACTTATATTGGCCCAGCTTTGAGCATAAAAGTTTGTTTTAAGCATTGTTGAATAATTATCTTACTTTAATTACAAAAATTGAAGACAAAGATAGAGTTGTAAACATCAATGGCATGTCAATATGTGCTAGATTTCAAACATGTGCAAAAGAATCATATTTAAATGCAGTTAAAAGAATCTTTAGATATCTAGTAGGTACTACTGATCTTGGCCTTTGGTATAGAAAAGGTTCTAGTTTTGATCTTGTAGCCTATTGTGATGCTGATTATGCTGGAGACAAAATTGAGAGGAAGAGTACAATTGGCTCCTGTCAATTCTTGGGACAAGCATTGATTGGATGGTCTTGCAGAAAGCAAAACACCATTGCGCTCTCCACAACTAAAGCTGAGTATGTATCTGCAGCAAGTTGTTGCTCTCAGATTTTGTGGATCAAAAATCAGTTGAAAGATTATTCACTAAGGTACACAAATATTCCTATTATGTGTGATAATACTAGTGCTATAAATCTTTCTAAAAATCCTATACAACATTCTAGGTCTAAACATATTGAAATTAAACATCATTTCATAAGAGACCATGTTCAGAAAAAGAATATTGTATTAAGCTTTGTTGATACTGAAAATCAACTAGCTGATATTTTTACAAAACCCCTTGTTGAGGATAGATTCAATTTTCTTAAAGAAATATTGCAAATCATGAAAAATCCCAATAAAGATTGATCATTAATCACTAAGGGCCTTGAACTTACCCCCCTTGATGTTATCTGATTCATTTCAGCTAAATCAATCTTAATCTGGAAAATTCATCAGAATGTTCATGAGATCAGAATGTTCATCAGAATGTTCTTATTTATCAGAATGTTCAGGATCTGGATTCTGGGTCAGAAATCTCAAACGATAGATTTTGTGTTGACTTTAACCAAAAATCTCACTATAATCTAAAGCATTTAATGTTTGGTTA
Source organism: Medicago truncatula (assembly GCF_003473485.1). Classification (NCBI taxonomy): domain Eukaryota; kingdom Viridiplantae; phylum Streptophyta; class Magnoliopsida; order Fabales; family Fabaceae; genus Medicago; species Medicago truncatula. Next base: position 20,843,733 of record NC_053042.1, read on the forward strand.
TAAGAAGATAGGTTTAAGGATTAACCACCATGTAAAACCTTAACCATCCATTCACTTTTCCTCAAATGGCTAGTTTCTCTCTCCTGGTCACTACTTTTCAGTTTCATCTTTTCCAATGCAAAAACTGTCAAGTCACTTCCTTTTTCTTCCCTCAACTGAACACGTTTTGGTTCCTATAATAACCAACAACTATTCAGATTATTTCCATGACACCTCTTCTTTTCAAACCATTTTTTTCTCAAAACAAAGTTCATACTCTGTTCTTGCGAAAAATGGCACGAACCAAAACTTCTTCACGCGTTCGTTCTCAATCACCACCAACCGCTGCTGATGATCAACCCTCTGATCATTCTCCACTCAATGAAACCCCTCTTCATACAATTCTACAAGATGTAATCATCCCTGCGCATGATACTCCAAAATCATCCAAACTCAAATCTTTTAAAAAGCCAACTAGAAGATCTCAAAGGATGAGAAAAGGATCCTCATCTAAACAAACTACTACTCATGTAGATCTAGTTTCTGATGATGAAAAGAAAGAGAATGAAGAGATGCATGGAGACTCTGATGAAGAAACCATTTATGAAAAGAGAAATGTTTCTGAGAAAGTTGAAGAAGAATCCTCTGGAAAAGGAAAAGGAGTTGCAGAAGAAGGAGCAACCTTTGAGGAAACTCTCTTTGAAATGGCCAAGGCTACAAAGATAGTTTACCAAAGAAGGAAGCAAATTGCAAAAGAAGCTTTGAGGTTATCACTGACACTGATCTCTGCATAATTCATCACCTCATGACCAAAACAAAGATCAATATGTGCTTTGTCATGCTCCAACACATGATGGATCAATGCTACTCCTTCAAACAGAAAGTTGCTGGGTTGCCATATGGGATGCACTTGACACCCATATTTGAAGCTGCTTGAATTTCTCTGGACAAAGAAAAAGGTCAAGATACCTTTATGAGATTCATAGCCAAAAATATTAGTCAACTTCACATCACAACTTCAAACATGTCTATTCCTCAAAAGACTGGATCAGTTAAGAGACTTGCTGATCAGAAAGTTCAGGAAAGTGAGGAAGAAGTAGAAAGTTGACAAGCCTGCCAATAAGGAAATTGGTTCAAGTTCTCAGAAGGTTGAGAAAGGAAAGGCTACTCCAGCTCTTGAAGTCTTTGCTCATGTTGCTGAACATGCAAAAGAGCTAGTTGAAGCAAGCCAAGAACAGTTTGAAGCTATGCTGGCTAAGAAAGCTGCTGAGAAGGTTGGAGAATCTGATGGTGATCATCATAATGTTGAAGACTCTTTAAATCAAGGTGTTGAAGCACCCTCTGAAGATATTAGAGTTGAAGAAAATACTGAGCTACAAGCTCAGAATGTTGATACAAATACTAGGGAAACTGCAAAAATTCTAGTATCCAACATCTTTGGAAGTGAAAATCAACCAATGGATGTTGATGAAGAAGTCCATATGGAAAAAGAGAATGTTGGTGTTCAACCTGAGTTTGATCTTAATGTAGAAGACACTACAAATGATTTCAATGATGAAATCTTTCAAAATGCTCAGAAAGAAAACATTCAGCAAGAAGATCAGAATGTTCAAGATAACACTGATCAGAATGTTCTCAAAACTGTAGCTCAGAATGTTCCTACTGCACCTGTTGAACAGCTGTCAGCAGATCCTAATCCATTGGCTTCAGGATCTTTGCCTTCTGAGGAAGTTCAGCTTCTTGTTCAACCTGGTCAGAATGTTCAGAATATTCCATCTGCTCAGAACATGGAACATGCTCAGTTTGTAAATCTGTCAACTTCAACCATGGGGTCTATTGCTGGAATAAGCAAGTATCTGGTGTATTCCCTACCAACACCAAATACCATTCCTTCATTCACACCAACTCCACCTCAAACCAAAACAACTCAGAATCTCCCAAATATGTCTTCCTTGTTTGACTCTTTAAACAATTTTGTCACAGCAAACAAAGGAAAAGCTGATGTTTCTGGTGATGCTGCACTTGCCAAATTTGGTGCTTTTAACTAGTTTTCATATCTAATAGAGTCAACAACAACAAAACATAACATAGCAATTCACTTCAAATACCAAACGGAGACAATGAATTCCACTGAAAACCATAACTAAAATTTAATTGTCAAAATACTGACCTATGTATCCGAGAGAGAGAGAGAGAGAGAGAGAGAGAGAGAGAGAGAGAGAGAGAGAGAGAGAGAGAGAGAGAGAGAGAGAGAGAGAGAGAGAGAGAGAGAGAGAGAGAGAGAGAGAGAGAGAGAGAGAGAGAGAGAGAGAGAGAGAGAGAGAGAGAGAGAGAGAGAGAGAGAGAGAGAGAGAGAGAGAGAGAGAGAGAGAGAGGTATATATGCCATTATTGCTTCCACTGATACGACTCTGTCTTGTTGGAAGTTCTTACAGTCAGGTCCCAAAAGCTTGCTTTCTACACATTTTCTGCTGTTGCAAACTCAGTATGTCTTCAACCTCTGAATTGATTTGTGAAGACAAATGTTTAACAATTTCTCCATAATCTTCAAACCAATTATCCTTAAAAAAAAACAGAATCATCCATATTGTATGCAAAGTTTAAAACATATATTGTTATTGATCCATACAGCACTTTGTTTTTTCAGAGCACCTATGAAAAAAATCTCAGTAACATATAATAACTTCACAAATTTGCCTTAAGTGAATTTGGATAATGATATAAACTAGATGCATATTGATCATAAGAGTGCAACCAAGGTTCAATTCAATCAAATGACACATTAATAGATAAAACAAAGAAGAACAAAACCCGGACTCACATTCGTTACTAATAAATTAATATTGATTTAAAATTAAAACTCAACAAAATAAAAATACACCCTACGAATTTGAACTAAGCAAAGATGTTAAATTTACATTTGAACATAAAAATAATCGCAACTCTAGAAATAGAAAAACTGAAAATACCTCCAAAATACAAAGCCAATATGATAAACGCGAGCTGATGGGTTAGGATCCGAATTTGCTTACAACTTAGTAACAACAATTTCACATAAACTACCTTTTGAAAGGCTTACTACCTGCACTTCACCTCTTTTGGAAACAGAATACTATCATTGTTTCCCTACTGCGCATGACGGGTGATCAACGTCTCATATATACTCACATTTGGAGCCAACAGTCGGCCTTTCATAATCCTTAAATATCTCTGCGCATCATCAACGTTTCATAATTGAACCCCACACATAACCATGTATAAAATGAGAATAAGTAACATCACTCGGTAAAAAACCCCACACTCAACATTTCCTCAATAACCTGAAGACTCAACAAGATAACCTTCTAACGTGTGGAAAAAACATTTATTTGAGTTTTTTTAAGATACTGTCTTCCTTGCATATGATCATGTTTTTATTAGGATTGATATTAAGATTTATTTAGTCCAGACTTATTTCCTCAATTAAGGGATTCTTATTGTACAGTTTTCATTATAAATAGGGAAACATATAACAACCTCCCTTGAGTCCCTTGAGTTATTTCTAAATGCACCTAACATCCCCTCCATTTTCCCAAACATCAAAAACCTCCCCTCTGTTTTCACTTTCATAAAACTCTTAAAACTCAAGCCTTTTGTTGCGAGAATTTATTTCTATTCCTGGTTATACATAATCAATCATCCCTTGTGGCCTTTGTTGCTCATCACTGTTCCGGTGAACGCACTCGTTCTCATCATAATTTGCACCATTATTGTTCCTATCATGTGAATGTTCTTCTAGTTTGCGTCGTATTTGCTTTCTACGTCGGTCATTGTTGGGAATTTGAGTATATCAAGAAGGACTTATGCCACTAGACTTTACAGGAAAATTACTCCATCATTTACACAAACCAATGGAGCCATTAAAATTTGCAACTTTTCATAAATAATTTTCTTTAATTATTTATCATCTCAACTCACTTATTTCTCTTTTCAATAAAAAAGCGCAGAGGTAATTTTGAAAAAGTAAATTTTAATTTTACTTTGAAATTTGAAAGCCACAATTATAAAGGAACAACCATTTTCCGAAGAGAAAAAAAACACTTAAAAAGTAAATAACAAAAGTATATACATATTTCATCTTTCTTATATTCTTGTAATGAAATTTGGACGGGTTGAGCCTTTTATATACTAATGTTTGGTCTTTCCATTGTATTTCTTGTTGTTGTGTTTTTCTCTTAATTTTGACGTATGCAATAAATTATCGTTAGATGCAGGGGTGATTGTATTCGGAATACATGGTGTAAATGTCCCACCTAAAATTTTTAATGTTTTGAATTATATAGTTCCACCAATTCCAAACCCAAGCAATATCTCCAATAGAAACTTTTAAAAAATATTTCACGAAACAATGACATATAGGCCTATGACATAGCATGCATATCATTTGTCCAAATAGAAATGTTCAATTTTTGAAAACAAAATGATTGATACATCACACACGTATAAACACCCCCTAAAATGTCATGGTTGAATCTAGAAATTACACAAAAAGGTAACATAGTAAAATCCATCGACGTCACCTACGAGAGTAAAATTACAATACAAGGTACTTGACATGTAAACCGATCAAATAACAACATAAATAGAAAATTAAAGAAATTTTTCCCAACACCAATATAAATAGCTCCTTTGCACTACTTCATCACATGTTTCTTGTGCCTGTGCGTCATCGCAATAGTCAAACACAAATACACGAAAGGGGTGAGTAATCAAGTTTCATGAAGTATAATAATAAACTAGATAAACACGTATAAATAACATCAATTCAATTGTTTCACAAGACATAAGTTTTCTTTCAAAGAACACATTTAATCACAAGACACATGCACACACAATTTATGTACCATCTATATTTGCAGAGTGCAAATACTTGTTAAACCATCAGTCTCGTACCCATCTCAGATTTTATCACAAATACCACAAATATGAACTTTTTTCCATCCCAATATGAAGGGCATATCTCAACACATTTTATGTTTTGAGTTGTGCTTGTTAATATTAGTTTTCCCTTTAAACAAAAAGTGATAACTTTTTATTTACAAGAAAACAGAACTAACGTATCTAAAGCAACAAGTTCTATATGATTAGCTTATATTTAATTTTTTGTCAAAAAAACTTATATTTAGTTTTAATAATAATAAATTTGAAAATGAAAACGGTCCTTGGAAATTTCAACAGTTCCGAAATTAGTCCTTGTAATTTTCATTTTTGTAATAGTCCTTGCAGTTATCTTTTGATTCTTGTTGTTTTATTTTACTCCTTAAAAAACTTAATTATATTAAAAATAGTCCTTATAATATGTCAAATATTTGATTTTAACACTTAAAATAAGGACTAAAATGTATATTAAAAAGAATGATTTGAAAGTATCAAAACAAAACTCAAAGTTCGTCATAAAGAAGAAAAAACATTTTGTAGGACTAAAATCAAAAAGGTGTCCGGGGTTCGAACTTCCACCCCTACATATATATATATTATACAATATCCCTACCAACTAAATTAAACTCAAGGGAACAAATAAAAAGTATTTTTTATAGATATTAAAAGGAAAAAAACAGAATATTTACAACTAAAAATATATTTCAACCTTAATAATATTAAGGCTTAAATATGGAAATGGTCCCCGTAAATATCTGATGTTTTGGTTTTAGTCCCTATAAAAATATTTTTTTGGTTTTAGTCCCTGCAAATATAGAATATTTGGTTTTGGTCTTTCGTATTTTGTTTTAATCCTTGTAAAATCATTTCATATTGAAATTGGTTCCTATAATATTCATTTTAGTCCTCATTTTGAGGGACTAAAATCAAATATTCTACATATTACAAGGACCAAATCCAATATGAATCAATTTTACAAGGACTAAAACAAAATACCAAGGACCAAAACCAAAATTTTTTAATTTGCAGGGACTTAAACCAAAAAAATATTTTTACAGGGACTAAAACCAAAATGTCTGATATTTGCGGGGACTATTTTCATATTTAAGCCTAATATTAATAACCGGTGATTCAAAAGAGAAGGAAAAATAAACAAAATGTATTCCAAAATATTTCAGTCAAGAATAAACATAACACTCCACAATCAAATGATACTTCCCTAGTGAAAAAATAAAATGTTTGAAAAGAGAAGAATTTGGTGTTGGGTATATATGATGGTTTTATCATTCAACGTATTAATTAGAATGTGGGATATAGTTTGGTAACGTTTGCTCAAAAAAATTCACTATCCACTCTTTTGATTTCGAAGTCCTTAAAAATTCACTATGTATAGGGAAAATAAAGTAGAATGAACAAATCTCACCTGAAAACTCCTAAATTATGCTCAAGTCGACCATACCACATATTTTTTCATAGGGAAAATAAATGCTCTAAACCATCAAATCCTTCCTGCAAAAACAATTGTATTGCGTGTTAATTCAAACAAAAGTAGTAGTAAAATATAGTTCATAATCCGATAGCACCTACTAAAAGTGTGGAAATTTACAAAAAGGTAAAACCAAAATAACTTTGAGTGGGTTGATAAGCCTCAGGAAAACTGAGATATAAGGTACAACATGAATAAAAGGCTATCAACAATAAGGTTTTTCATGTGATAAAGCCTTATGCCATAAGCACTTAAATAAGGTCCTATGTATAATATTTTAGTCTATTACACTACATTTTTTCGACCTTCAAAATGATCATGAGCTAGCTAGATAGTCTTAAACTAACCGAAAGCAAATAAAGTGATGGACGAAAGTAAAACATACCTAGTAACACTCGTTTTGTAACATTCATGACTCAGTCAATAATACTAAAACAGAGTTGGATTAATTCTAGCTCAAAGGGAGTAGCTAAGGCTCTTATGGTGACCATAATGGAGGAAATCCTCCTCTGGTAATTGCTCCTAACTTTCCTCAGTGGGATAAAGATGATTCTGTATGTTCCTTTCAAGAACCAAATATCTCTTTATTTATCATTCCATAATAGATGGCCATGCTTGAGAGGCTTAAAAACGGCTTAAATGTAACAGAAGCGATGATGTCCATGGGTGTCCTAGTAGCGCTTCATGTCCATCTACAAAAAGACTCCGCCTCCAAAAAGACTACAAACTCTTGAAGTCTTTGTTTTGACACTATGTATCTCTTTTTCTTTTTTAAAGAGAATATTGCGATATACTTTTAAAATCTGCATATAGTCGTTTTTCCACAAAGTTCCTAACCGTGCAAATTAAAAATCAACTATTATGCATCCAAAGAAAATAAAAACACAAATCATTATATTGTTACACAAGAAGTAAAGTGGTAAATAAACATACCTTATCTTGAAACATGTTGTATATTGTATCGTTTAAGTTTCCTTGCCATAGCCATTCTTCATCATTTTTTGCAATTTTAACTTTTTGAAGAAGTGGTGTACTTGTGTTTCCGGCTGAAAAAATCTTCATGCGAGGACATTCCCTTACAATTACTTCCTCCATCAATGGAAACTTCATGAAACACTTACTAGAGCAAAATTTGACGAGGTTTGGCAAACATTTCAACTTGAAAACTTCCAAACTATTAAAAGCAATGTCGACATTTTCTACTCCAGTAATTACTTCTTCAAGTGAATTACAGTCTTTTATCTTCAACACTGTGAGCTTGTCCAAGCTTCGTGCCGTAGAAGTTGTGAATATATATTTTAGCCCATTGCATTTTATTATCTCCAACTGCGTCAGATGATTAAGGGTGACAGAGGAAGGCATCAAATTTATCAGACTAGAACAACTATCAACATCTAAGTATTCAAGGAACTCAAGAACTGGGTCAATTTGGCATCCTTCCTCACATATTTGTTGAAGTTCAGGTAATTCATTCAATATCAGTTTTTTTATTTGTGCATGAGTCTTCTCACTTATTTCTCCTCTATCTTGAAATATCTTCTTGAAGGAACTCATCTCAACAATTAGTGAATCGAGAGTATGCACATTTTCAAGAAACCAATAAGGAAATGTAGCCTCTTCACTGTCATAGCCACTCAAGGCAACAAACGTCATTTTGGTAAAGAGGGAACTTGAGTTTTGAGTTTGCAATATCATGTAAGCATCCGCCTGTTCCATCGTCAACTTCTCCAAGTTTGGAATCACCTAAAACATATTTAAACAACAATGTAAAAGAATTAAACATGTTATTATTGAGTCAAACTATAATTACTATTGACTAAAATTTGTATTTTTAATTTTTGCCAATACCTCTACTTTTTTCAATTTCTTTTAAATTAACATTTATCCTTTATGAAATTTATCAAATACTTTTTTTGAGATGACCAATGCTAGTAGTTGTTATTTTCCTTATAGAAATTATCAAGCACATCTATGAAATAAAATATTTTAATAACTTTTGATATTTATAGTTCGACATATTTTGCTCTCAATTGATTATAACGTGTTTTTGAAAATGCTTGCAAAGAAAAATACATCATATTTTATAATTTTTAAGAGTTTTCAATTTTTTACCTATTTTTTACTACTAGATATTTTGAAAGGTAAATTTTGTGGTACATCCAAAAATTTAAGTGCACCGGTACACCAAATTCTTAAAATAATAATTAAATAGGTTGTTTTTTTAAGGGAACAACTATTTTCTATCATTGATTATTATAATAACTAAATTTTATGTCTTAATTTTTATTATTCTTAATAGAGAATATTAATTATGATTCTTTTAAACAATGAGATGATGTTTTTCTTATGAAATAATGGTTTCTAAAATATAAATATCAACAAATAACTCTTTATTTCATAAAAATATTCATTAATTTATTGATTTAGGAAGAAAAAGTACGGTGCACTTCAATTTACAACTATACAGTAGAAGTTCCCATTTTAAAATATTTTAATTACCAGATATTTTGAAATACTCACTAATAAATGGCGCAATTAAATAAAAAAATAAAAAAAAATAAATAATAATAATAATAATAATAATTGTTGTAGTACATCCCGTGAGCTTAGCTCAGTTGGTAGGAAATTGCATATTATATGCAGGGGTTGGGGTTCGAACCCCGGACACCCACTTCTCTACATGACAAAAATAAAAAATTGCAGTAGTACTACTACTAATAAGGGTCATTTTAACCGGTATTCCCGACAACTTGTTAAATATACTAAAAAACGAAAAATATTATTAAAAAAAACATGTTTTGACTTTTTTATGGTCTAATTACACAATTTTCAATGTAATAATTATTATTTCCTCCGTCCCTATATCTAAACACTCATTCGACTTTATTTTTGTCTCTAAATGTAAACACCGATAACTTTTTTAAGAAATATGAAAAAATCAAAGGGGGCATACATATAGGGATAGAAGAAGTATATAATTCACTTTTTTAATATTCTTAACCAGATCCCGGAGACATTGGATAACATTTCCTTTAATAATAGTAATAATAATAATATATTTGAAAATTTCTCTAGTATAAACTATAAACACAATTTTAACCATGAAAATATTGAACGAGATGCCATTGTTCTTATATATTTTTTTTAAAATGGCGATATACGGTTACTTTAAATCTTTCTAGTTATTTATAAAGAATAATCTGCGAATATTAGTATTGTTAGTAATTAGTACTTCCTTATTATAAAAAATAATTGACTTTTTAGGTTTATTGTGTTAGTGATATATCTAGCCTATATTTACAAGTTACGTTAATTATACAATGAATCTAAAAAAACAATAATTTCTTATAATAAGGACCTGAGGGAGGATTACGCTGAAGGTGGGGTTGAAACCTATTCAAATTTGTGCATATATATTCAGAGCAAGAATGATATTTAATGCTACTCTTACCTCTTCAAGCACAAAAAGAGGTTGAGATGTTGAGATATTGAGCTCATCATTTACGGAATTCTCTTTGTATCTCAAAGGCTCTGCCTTAAATAGCTGTATTTTTGGACATCCACAGAAGTTGATCGTTTTCAATGATTTACAGTGAAGAGAATGAACCCCAACATAGAATGCCTCAAGTTCTTGCAAATTTAGAAGTTTAATGAATGTCAAATGAGGAAACACAAATTTAACCATCTCATTTGTTCCTTCTTCCTTGCCAACAATTTCTTGAATCCCACACTGACTTACTTGAAGACTTTGAAGTTGCATCATATCTCTAGCCACTGAGAGCGGAAAGAGGCTTGTCAAGCTTTCACATTCCTCAACAGATATATCAATTAAATTTTCAAACCTAATAGTGTAATGTGGATCATCCTTCCATACATGCTTCAGATTTGGAAGATTAGATAGTTTTAATTTCTTCAATTGACTTGAATTCTGAACAACAATTTCTTTGGCAAATTCATCATTCAAATCAAAAACTGCTTCTAATGAATAACAATCCTCCACATCTAATTCTTCCAGGTTCATCAGTACTTCTAGCAAGTTAGGTTGAAAGAGCACATCGGATAAAAAACCACATTTATGAACCACTAGATGCTTCAAACTCTTAAATGCGTTATGCTCAAGTTGACCATACCAGAACTCTTTTAACTCAGGATATTCAGATAGTTTTAAATGCTTGAAACTACCAAATCCCACCTGTAAAAACAATTGTATTGTGAGTTAGTTCAACAAACGTAGCAGTAAAATATAGTTCATAAGCTTATATCCCATAGTAAATGTAAGGATGTTTTTTCAGAAACTCATGAAAACCAAGACTGTGAATCCTGTCCAAAGGATGACATTAGCTCAGATGAAACAGAAGATGGAACGGTTCCTTTGAGTTTGCATGCTCAAATGGCTCTCAATCTTAACTCCCTAGGGTGTTGATTAATAAGATGAAGTAAAAAATACTCATTGACATGAGATTCTTAACCATGGAAAATTTCAAATAGTTATTTCTAATATAGAGAATAGAATGATAAAAAAGATTAGAAAACAGTCCAGAAATGATCCAACAATGCCCATTACAGGGATGTTATCCCAAAACCATATTTTCCATTAAAATATCATATTTTTTTAGAAGACCTTTGGTTGGAAAATCTCCTTTAAAGCAGAAGACCTCCGTTCTTCTGGAATAACTAAAGGCTCAGGACTCCTCTTCTTGATGCACACTCACACACACAAAATTTGACCATTACCATCTTACTTAGTCTTCTAAACAATCCATGTGAGCAGCTAAACTTCAAATTCCTTTCTATTTGAAACTCTCATAAAGATTGCAAAAAAAAAAAAAAAAAACACGGAGTGCTTGAAAAATGTTAGTTATAGGAGGCAATCAATCCATCCTTCACAGAAAATTGTAAATTCTCAAGTCCAAGCTAAAATGGTGGAATAAACACTCGTTTTGTAACATTCATGACTCAGTCAATAATACTAAAACAGAGTTGGATTAATTCTAGCTCAAAGGGAGTAGCTAAGGCTCTTATGGTGACCATAATGGAGGAAATCCTCCTCTGGTAATTGCTCCTAACTTTCCTCAGTGGGATAAAGATGATTCTGTATGTTCCTTTCAAGAACCAAATATCTCTTTATTTATCATTCCATAATAGATGGCCATGCTTGAGAGGCTTAAAAACGGCTTAAATGTAACAGAAGCGATGATGTCCATGGGTGTCCTAGTAGCGCTTCATGTCCATCTACAAAAAGACTCCGCCTCCTAAAAGACTACAAACTCTTGAAGTCTTTGTTTTGACACTATGTATCTCTTTTTATTTTTTAAAGAGAATATTGCGATATACTTTTAAAATCTGCATATAGTCGTTTTTCCACAAAGTTCCTAACCGTGCAAATTAAAAATCAACTATTATGCATCCAAAGAAAATAAAAACACAAATCATTATATTGTTACACAAGAAGTAAAGTGGTAAATAAACATACCTTATCTTGAAACATGTTGTATATTGTATCGTTTAAGTTTCCTTGCCATAGCCATTCTTCATCATTTTTTGCAATTTTAACTTTTTGAAGAAGTGGTGTACTTGTGTTTCCGGCTGAAAAAATCTTCATGCGAGGACATTCCCTCACAATTACTTCCTCCATCAATGGAAACTTCATGAAACACTTACTAGAGCAAAATTTGACGAGGTTTGGCAAACATTTCAACTTGAAAACTTCCAAACTATTAAAAGCAATGTCGACATTTTCTACTCCAGTAATTACTTCTTCAAGTGAATTACAGTCTTTTATCTTCAACACTGTGAGCTTGTCTAAGCTTCGTGCCGTAGAAGTTGTGAATAAATATTTTAGCCCATTGCATTTTATTATCTCCAACTGCGTCAGATGATTAAGGGTGACAGAGGAAGGCATCAAATTTGTCAGGCTAGAACAACTATCAACATCTAAGTATTCAAGGAACTCAAGAACTGGGTGAATTTGAGATCCTTCCTCGCATATATGTTGAAGTTTAGGTAATTCATTCAATGTCAGTCTTTTGATATGTGTATGAGCCTTCTCACTTATTTCTCCTCTATCTTGAAATATCTTCTTGAAGGAACTCATCTCAACAATTAGTGACTCGAGAGTATGCACATTTTCAAGAAACCAATAAGGAAATGTAGCCTCTTCACTGTCATAGCCACTCAAGCTAACACACGTCATTTTGGTAAAGAGGGAACTTGAGTTTTGAGTTTGCAATATCATGTCAGCATCTGTCTGTTGCATCCTCAACAGCTCCAAGTTTGGAATCACCTAAAACATATTTAAACAACAATGTAAAAGAATTAAACATGTTATTATTGAGTCAAACTATAATTACTATTGACTAAAATTTGTATTTTTAATTTTTGCCAATACCTCTACTTTTTTCAATTTCTTTTAAATTAACATTTATCCTTTATGAAATTTATCAAATACTTTTTTTGAGATGACCAATGCTAGTAGTTGTTATTTTCCTTATAGAAATTATCAAGCACATCTATGAAATAAAATATTTTAATAACTTTTGATATTTATAGTTCGACATATTTTGCTCTCAATTGATTATAACGTGTTTTTGAAAATGCTTGCAAAGAAAAATACATCATATTTTATAATTTTTAAGAGTTTTCAATTTTTTACCTATTTTTTATTACTAGATATTTTGAAAGGTAAATTTTATGGTACATCCAAAAATTTAAGTGCACCGGTACACCAAATTTTTAAAATAATAATTAAATAGGTTGTTTTTTTAAGGGAAAAACTATTTTCTATCATTGATTATTATAATAACTAAATTTTATGTCTTAATTTTTATTATTCTTAATAGAGAATATTAATTATGATTCTTTTAAACAATGAAATGATGTTTTTCTTATGAAATAATGGTTTCTAAAATATAAATATCAACAAATAACTCTTTATTTCATAAAAATATTCATTAATTTACTGATTTAGGAAGAAAAAGTACGGTGCACTTCAATTTACAACTGTACCGTAGAAATTCTCATTTTAAAATATTGAGTAAATTACACTCCCCTCCCTTCAAAGATGCTTGAATTACACTCCCCTCCCCTCTTATTCAAAACATATTAGAAAAAATTTCACCCCCCTCCCCTAAGAGAAGCTTGAATTACATTCCCCTCCCCTCTTATGTTAAAATCTACACTTTACTCCCTCAATATTCTTTTTTATTATTTCTAATAATCTAGCAAAAAAAATAAAATTTAACACACTTAAAAACAATAGTATTGCAGATCTATTTTAATATAATAAAAAATTGAATACATATTTTTCGCTATTTTTTATTCACAATTTCATTAACATTTAGTTTTAAACTCTATTATAAAATATGAAACAACCCAAAACAAAATTAAAATATGTGAATAATTACTAAAATCATTAAAACATGATTATTTAAAAGTTAATTTTATACTCTAATTTATAAAATCAATAGCAATATATTTAAATTTAATTATCATTGACATTTAAACTATAAAGAAATGAATTAATTTTTCTTAAATGGTGATTCAAAATTAATATATATTATAAGTATATTTATATATGTTCAAATAGATTAAAGTGTAGTGCATATTTAATTATTAAGGGAGGGGTTTGTAATTCAAGCATCTTATGAGGGAGGGGAGTATAAATTTTAACATAAAAAAAAATATTGATGGAGTAAAGTTTATATTTTAACTTAAGAGGGGAGGGGAGTGTAACTCAAGCATCTTTGAGGGGAGTGTAATTTACTCTAAATTTTAACATTAAAAAAATATTGAGGGAGTAAAGTGTATATTTTAACTTAAGAGGGGAGGAGAGTGTAATTCATGCATCTTTGAGGGGAGGGGAGTGTAATTTACTCTAAAATATTTTAATTACCAGATATTTTGAAATACTCACTAATAAATGGCATTATGCAGCTAGGTGTGGAATGAAATAAAGGTGGAATTTCCAACGTAAGGGATTAATTAAAAATAAATAAACACTGTGAAATAATTACAAAGTCACAACAACAACAACAACAATTGTAGTAGTACATCCTGTGCGCTTAGCTCAGTTGGTAGGGATATTGCATATTATATGCAGGGGTTGGGGTTCGAACCCCGGACACCCACTTCTCCTCATATTATGTGTTAGTTCTATAGCCACTAGGCTACATGACAAAAATAAAAAATTGTAGTAGTACTATTAGTAATAAGGGTCATTTTAACCGGTATTCCCGACAACTCGTTAAATATACTAAAAAAGGAAAAATATTATTAAAAAAAAAACATGTTTTGACTTTTTATGGTCTAATTACACAATTTTCAATGTAATAATTATTACTTCCTCCGTCCCTATATCTAAACACTCATTCGACTTTATTTTTGTCTCTAAATGTAAACACTGATAACTTTTTTGAGAAATATGAAAAAATCAAAGGGGGCTTACATATAGGGATGGAAGAAGTATATAATTCACTTTTTTAATATCCTTAACCAGGTCCCGGAGACATTGGATAACATTTCCTTTAATAATAGTAATAATAATAATATATTTGAAAATTTCTCTAGTATAAACTATAAAGACAATTTTAACCATGAAAATATTGAACGAGATGCCATTGTTCTTATATATATTTTTTTTTTTTTGATCAAGTAGCCTAGTGGCTAGAGCTCACACAATTTAATTGTGGAGAAGTGGAATGTGCGGGGTTCGAACCCCGCCTCCTGCATATAATATGCAATATCCCTACCAACTGAGCTACGCTCACGGGGATTTCTTATATATTATTTTTAAAATGGCGATATACGGTTACTTTAAATCTTTCTAGTTATTTATAAAGAATAATCTGCGAATATTAGTATTGTTAGTAATTAGTACTTCCTTATTATAAAAAATAATTGACTTTTTAGGTTTATTGTGTTAGTGATGTATCTAGCCTATATTTACAAGAAGATACGTTAATTATACAATAAATCTAAAAAAACAATAATTTCTTATAATAAGGACATGAGGGAGGATTACGCTGAAGGTGGGGTTGAAACCTATTCAAATTTGTGCATATATATATTCAGAGCAAGAATGATATTTAATGCTACTCTTACCTCTTCAAGCACAAAAAGAGGTTGAGATGTTGAGATATTGAGCTCATCATTTACGGAATTCTCTTTATATCTCAAAGGCTCTGCCTTAAATAGCTGTATTTTTGGACATCCATAGAAGTTGATCGTTTTCAATGATTTACAGTGAAGAGAATGAACCCCAACATAGAATGCCTCAAGTTCTTGCAAATTTAGAAGTTTAATGAATGTCAAATGAGGAAACACAAATTTAACCATCTCATTTGTTCCTTCTTCCTTGCCAACAATTTCTTGAATCCCACACTGACTTACTTGAAGACTTTGAAGTTGCATCATATCTCTAGCCACTGAGAGCGGAAAGAGGCTTGTCAAGCTTTCACATTCCTCAACAGATATATCAATTAAATTTTCAAACCTAATAGTGTAATGTGGATCATCCTTCCATACATGCTTCAGATTTGGAAGATTAGATAGTTTTAATTTCTTCAATTGACTTGAATTCTGAACAACAATTTCTTTGGCAAATTCATCATTCAAATCAAAAACTGCTTCTAATGAATCACAATCCTCCACATCTAATTCTTCCAGGTTCATCAGTACTTCTAGCAAGTTAGGTTGAAAGAGCACATCGGATAAAAAACCACATTTATGAACCACTAGATGCTTCAAACTCTTAAATGCGTTATGCTCAAGTTGACCATACCAGAACTCTTTTAACTCAGGATATTCAGATAGTTTTAAATGCTTGAAACTACCAAATCCCACCTGTAAAAACAATTGTATTGTGAGTTAGTTCAACAAACGTAGCAGTAAAATATAGTTCATAAGCTTATATCCCATAGTAAATGTAAGGATGTTTTTTCAGAAACTCATGAAAACCAAGACTGTGAATCCTGTCCAAAGGATGACATTAGCTCAGATGAAACAGAAGATGGAACGGTTCCTTTGAGTTTGCATGCTCAAATGGCTCTCAATCTTAACTCCCTAGGGTGTTGATTAATAAGATGAAGTAAAAAATACTCATCGACATGAGATTCTTAACCATGGAAAATTTCAAATAGTTATTTCTAATATAGAGAATAGAATGATAAAAAAGATTAGAAAACAGTCCAGAAATGATCCAACCAATGCCCATTACAGGGATGTTATCCCAAAACCATATTTTCCATTAAAATATCATATTTTTTTAGAAGACCTTTGGTTGGAAAATCTCCTTTAAAGCAGAAGACCTCCGTTCTTCTGGAATAACTAAAGGCTCAGGACTCCTCTTCTTGATGCACACTCACACACACAAAATTTGACCATTACCATCTTACTTAGTCTTCTAAACAATCCATGTGAGCAGCTAAACTTCAAATTCCTTTCTATTTGAAACTCTCATAAAGATTGCAAAAAAAAAAAAAAAAAAACACGGAGTGCTTGAAAAATGTTAGTTATAGGAGGCAATCAATCCATCCTTCACAGAAAATTGTAAATTCTCAAGTCCAAGCTAAAATGGTGGAATAAACACTCGTTTTGTAACATTCATGACTCAGTCAATAATACTAAAACAGAGTTGGATTAATTCTAGCTCAAAGTGAGTAGCTAAGGCTCTTATGGTGACCATAATGGAGGAAATCCTCCTCTGGTAACTGCTCCTAACTTTTCTCAGTGGGATAAAGATGATTATGTTGTTATTACTTGGCTGGGGAACTCCAGAACTTAGCATAATAGATGGCCATGCTTGAGAGGTTTAAAAACGGGTTAAATGTTACAGAAGCGATGTTGCCCATGGGTGTCCTGGTAACGCTTCATGTCCAGCTATTTTCAGCGACTCGAATGCCAATCTGTAGCAGGTTTTGCTACTAATTTAGGCATATCAACGACCTTGTGTGCATAGATTACGACGGTCATGCTCACTTTTTAGACTCCTTACGAGCATAGTTGGAGGAATATTTGGATTTAAACGGATAACATGTTGGTTATATCTACTTACCAATCTAACATTGTGTCACTTGGAGCATTAGAAATAGTTAGCTTAAATGTTTGAATCTTTGGAATTCAGAAGGAAATGCCTACGCTGAAAGAATTATTAATCATGTAGAAATTCAGTATTGACAGGATATGAATGGATTCAAGATACTCTTGATGGAATTGATAGGATATGAATTAAAAAAGATTTGAAAAAGCGTTTTTTTCTAGTTCTAAAATTTTTAAATGAAAGAAAAAAATGGTTTCGAACTATGTTAAAAAAAATAGAAAACTGGAACATCAAAACTTAAAAGTATTCTATTTAGGTTCAAAACAATAGATGAAACAATAGATGAACTGAGTGAAAGCAATAAAACTTCAACAATTAGTAAGAATAATTTAAAGATTGAAGTGATTGAGGAATCACCCGTTAAAATGGAATCTATTAATTGGACAAATTCTTCATTCACAGGAAAAAAGGATAAAAGATCTTAATGTTAAAACAAAGACAATCATAAAACAAATAGAAACAATGACAGAAGAAAAAAAAGGGGATTCTAACTTCAGAGATCAATTTGAATTCGAAAAAAACTACTCATGATGCTAAAAGATTAGAATTACAAAAAAATATTTTGCAAATCTTAAAAAGAAGATTTGTTCGATTAATACGTAAATCCTATTCTTTTTTCAAAATTTTCATAGAAGGGGTATACATAGATATCCTTTTATGTATCAGTAGTATTGCTAGGATCCATCGACAACGTTTTTTTTATTTTCTTGAATCAACAGACAAAATACTAAATGTAAAAAAATCCATTTACTACAAAAAAAAATGCAGAAAGAATTGAAAATCAAAGTATAATTCCATTTATGTCGATTATAGACAAATCTGGGAATATTACGAATATGAATTCACAGAATTCTTGAGATGTATCTTCTTTGTCACAAGCATATGTATTTTATAAATTATCACAAATCCAAGTTAGTAATGGATATAAATTTAAGTTAAGATCTATTTTTTAATCTCCTGAAAGATCTTTTTTTTCTTAAGAATGAAATAAAGGATTATTTTTTTAGAATACAAGGAACATATAATTCCAAATTAAGACATAAGAAACGTCCCGATTCGTTGATGAATCAATGGACAAATTGGTTAAAGGTTCTTTATCAATATGATTTACTTGAGAACATAACATGATTTACCTGAGAACATAACAGATGGTCGAGATCGGTATCACAAAACTGGAGGAATAAAATCAATGAAGTGTGGCTCAAAATAAAGATTTAGTTGAATATGATTCATATGAAAAAAATCAATTAATTCTTTCCAAAAAACAAGAACAAGAAGGAGACTTATTAAAAATAGAAATTAAAAACAAAATTAAAAAACAATATAGATATGATCTTTTCTCCTATCAATATATTCATTTTGCGGATAAGAAAAAATCCTATATTTATGGATATAGATCACCGCAAGGAAACAAAAACCAAGCGATTTCTTATAATTACAACCTATGTAGAAAAGAATTTTTGGATATAATAGGCGATATCTCTAACCAAAATTATCTAGAAGAATAATATCTTCTAGATATGGAAAAAAATCTAGAAAAAAATCCGGATAGAAAGTATTTCAATTGGATGGGAATGAATGTAAAAAGGAAAAAGACTTCTATACCGAAGAATAACTTCCTTATTCCCGGATTTTGGTTCTTTTCAAAATTAAGCAAATTTTATTGTGCATATAAGATGAATCCTTGGATCTTACCAATAAAATATTCTTTGTTTTGCAGCTTGATAATTTAGAGTTAACAACGGAAAAATACGTGAATACAATAGATAAAGATCTTAAATCTGGCTCATACTATTATAAAGGATCAGATTCTAAATACATGACCGATCTAAAGGGAGAACAGGATTTCTTACTATCAAAATATTTGGGTTTTTATTTGCACTGTGATAGTTCCGACGAAGAAATAGGAATGGATAATACCAACTTATTTTGTCTCCTGCTTAGAATGAAAAAATTTAAAATTGTAATAATGTCGATTAAAAAGCTAGAGCTAGATATAGAAATACTAGTTGATTCAATTACGAAGGATTTTTTTTATACAGAATGTAGGGACACTGAGGACTTGAAGGAAAGGCTAATATTTTTTATTGAACCTATTCGCCTGCCTACAAAAAATCATGAACAATCTCTTCTATATCAAACCATAAGACTATCGTTGATTCATAAGAGTAAGAGGCGAAAAGGTTGGAGTTGGAAAAAGAAAAAAAGTCGTGTTGATCAAAAGATAACAGAAAATAAAGATAAAAATCTTCATGATTTGTTTGTTCCTGAAAATCTTTTGTCCACTAGACGCGTAGAGAATTGAGAATTCTAACTTGTTTCAATCCTAGGAATAGAAATATTGTGCATAGAAAAACAATAAATGACAATGAGAATCAAATAAAAAATGTTTCTCAAGTTTTGGCTAAAAATAAAGATCTTGATAGCGAAACAAAAAAACTAATGAATTTTAAATTATTTCTCATCTATTATGGCTGGGACCTTTTATGGCAGATATTGGTGCACAAACCCCCTTTTTCTATATTTTTAGAGAAATAGAATTAATATATGATCTATTTGAAGCTGCGTCGGTTATGAGAATGATGCATTATTATTTTCGTATTGGAGGAGTAGCGGCTGATCTACCTTATGGTTGGATAGATAAATGTTTTGATTTTTGCAATTATTTTTTATTGAATATCAAAAACTGATTACGGGAAATCCAATTTTTTTAGAACGAGTTGAAGGCGTAGTTGTTGTTGGTAGAGAAGAAGTTATAAATTGGGGTTTTTTTTTCTAAAAATTTTTAAATGAAAGAAAAAAATGGTTTTTTACACACTAATTAATGTAAAACTCAATTTAACAATTCTATTCATTTTCTTGTTAAAAAAAAACAATTTTATTCATTTTAAAATTAAAGATAATAATAATTTTCTCTAATGCTAACTTTTAAAATTAATCTAGTCAAAATAAATTTTGTCCTTATAGGCTTAACTCGGTTGATAAGGACAATGTATAATATATGCAAGGTTCGAGGGGGTGCGGTTATCATGAATAAGGCATCATTATGCACCCTGCATAAATCCCAACCCATTAACCGGTAGCCCAACATAATTGCTTCGTACACCCCAACCCATTTTGTCATACACCCCCAAACAAAACCACAATTCCGTTACTTCATCTTTAATTTCTGCAATTCACATGTTCACTTTACTGATATGTGGTCATGGCAACACATATATGCACAAGTCTTTAATTTTTGAATTAAGCTTTTAGCAAAACAATATATACATGTGCTTAACTTGGTAACCGTCAACATTTGCATAACAATCCAGTGTCCACGGCGACACCAACACGAACACATCAAATGAGGAACACTCAACAGCAACAACACACCACATCAATTTCCATTTTTCACATCAAATGAGGAACACTCAACAGCAACAACACAACACATCAATTTTCATTTTTCATCGTCTTCATACGATACACTTGATTTGCATAAAGAGTTGTTGCTGAATTGAAACAAACTTCAAGGTATGGATTACTGAAACCATAAGTATGGTTTAATGGTTTTGATAGTCTTGTATGTGAAACCAAGATAATTGTGTAATGGTTTTTAATGAAAGTATTATTGTTACATGGTTTTAAATAATGATTAAGATGTTATACACTGAAATTATTACTGAAACCATAATTATGGTTTAATGGTTTTGATAATCTTATATGAGAAACCAAAATAATTGTCTAATGGTTTTGTGAAGTGTTTATGCAGGGTGCATAAGGAAATGACTTATGCATAATAATTTTTGCCGGTTAGAGGTTCAAACCTCGACAAAAGAAAAAAGAAGTCAAAAGAAATATTAGTAGTTGGTAGTTATTGAGTAGATTGTTTGTAGCTAATGCTGCAATCACCTTACGACTTTTAGTTTCTAAACATTATTAAGCGTTAGTTCATGTATTAAACTACTTCTATGGTGTTTTGTTTTATAAATAACCACGTGTATCTTTTTTAGAAATGATAATTTAAATTATCATTATATTTATCTAAACGCTAATTTGTCTTTCAATTGACGTGCTTTTTTTTTTTTATATGGTGGCTGGGTTTGAACTCTGAACCTTGTATATTTTATGCATTGTTCAAACCAACTAAGCTAAGCTCACGAGGACAATTGACGTGCTTTATATATACTAGCATTGGATGGGCTAACGCTGATATATTTTTTTTTAACTGTTTGTCAGTTCTTTCTATTGCACTAACACGTATAAATTATCATATTTTTTTTATAAAATTTATATTTTCATGAAAATTAGTTAGATTTTGTCAACAATTGCGCTAACACACTTTCATCAACAACATCAGTGTCATTCCTCAAAGAAGTCGGCTGGTTCTCAAGGTAGTCTAACAAGCGCTATTTTTATTGCGCTAACATTTAAAAATGATGAGTTTAACATTTCTTATTCTCCTCCAATTATTCATCTTCATTAAAAATTAAATCAATCAATTTTCCACTCGCCTTCGAGGTTAAGATCGAATGATTCATCTCCATTAAAATATGAATCAATTTTTTCATCTCTTGTAGAATCAAAATTATTCTTTGGCTTAATTGCACTTTTTCCCCTATAGTTTGCCAATTGTGCGATTTTGCACCCCATAATTTTAAACGAGCGATTTTGCCCCTATAGTTTTCTCATTTCTGATTTTATGGTCCCCATGACATTTAATGCTGATTTTTTTATGCATTAATGTGTGCCACGTGTGTGATTCTATTTTTTAAAAAATAAAAAATAGTATTTTTCAGATTTTGAGATAAGGAGCACGTGATTTTTCATATTTTAAGAAGAAATATCACGTGCCTCCTTCTCTCAAAATCTGAAAAATACCATTTTTTAATTTTTTTTTTAAATGGAATTACACACGTGACACACATTAATTGATAAAAAACAAACATATCAGCACTAAATGTCACGGGGACCATAAAATCAGAAAAGGGGAAAACTATAGGGGGCAAAATCGCTCGTTTAAAACTATGGGATGCAAAATCGCACAATTGACAAACTATAGGGGGGAAAAGTGCAATTAAGCCTTATTCTTTTCATCATTTCCACACACACAGGTGATATAGTGAAAAAAAAGTTCAATTTTTATCGGTATATTTCTCCAACAATAAAGAATGTTTAAATTGGACCTATACAAAATAAACATTTAAATGTAAGCATTAATTGGAGTAAAATCAAGCAAATTTTTGCCAAAACATCCATTCGATATTTATATATATTTTTTTTATTTTTTAAAAATAATAAAATATTTACACGTACTGGATACCTTGTATTTTTTTTATACTAGAGTTGTACTTTAGAAAATCATCTTAAAAAATGGTTATGAAACTCACTGTTCATATTATCTAATTTTTTTTGGTTCAATATTCATATTAATTATGATTTACCAAACTACATGTGTTTTATATATGTCGAAAAATGAAAGTCGTTATAAAGTCACGACAAAGCACTCCATGGCTAGCACTCACTAAGCTGGTTAATTAATATACGGACTATATATGAAGAGACAAATCAAAATTACTACCCTAAAAAAAAAAATCAAAATTACTATTTTTTTTAACGGCATATATTTATATTATTATAATTGCCAGTATATATATTTTGAAGTCTTTTGTTACAACCTCAGGGTCCATTTCTATGATTTTTTTTTCTTCTTTTTATCAAATATGACTTTCTTTCTTTTGACACTATGTATCTCTTTTACTTTTTTTTAAGAGTATATTGCGAAGTACTTTTAAAGTCTCCAAATAGTTGTTTTTCCACAAAGTTCAACTATTATGTAAATTAAAAATCAACAACTATGCATCCAAAGAAAACAAGTGAAAATAGAAACCCAAATGACATTATGAATAAACATACCTTATCTTCAAATATGTTGTATATTGTATCGTTTAAGTTTCCTTTCCAATGCCATTCTGAATCATTTTCTGCAATTTTGACTTTTTGAAGAATTGGTGTGCTTGTGTCTCTGGCAGAAAAAATCTTCATGCGAGGACATTCCCCCACAATTACTTTCTCCAACAACGGAAACTTCATGAAACACTCACTAGAGCAAAACTTGATGAGGCTTGGCAAACATTCCAACATCAAAATTTGTAAACTAATAAAAGCAATGTCAACATTTTCTACTCCATTAACTACTTCTTCAAGTGAATTACAATCTTTTATCTTCAGCACAGTGAGCTTGTCCAAACTTCGTGCAGTAGGAGTTGTGATCAAATATTTTAGCCCATTGCATTCTATTATCTCTAACCTTGTGAGATGATTAAGGGTGACAGAGGAAGGCATCAAATTTATCAAACTAGAACATCCATCAACATGTAAGTATTCAAGGAACTCAAGAACTGGGTCAATTTGAGATCCTTCCTCACATATATGTTGAAGTTTAGGTAATTCGCTCAATTCCAGTGTTTTGATTTGTGTATGAGTCTTCTCACTTATTTCTCCTTTATCTTGAAATATCTTCTTGAAGCAACTCCACTCAACAACTAGTGACTCAAGAGTATGCACATTTTCAAGAAACCAATAAGGAAAGCTAGCATCATCAGTGTCATAGCAATTAAAGCCAATCCATGTCATTTTGCAAAAGAGGGCACTTGTGTTTTGGGTTTGCAATAGCATGTCAGCATCCGCCTGTTCCATCCTCAAAAACTCCAAGTTTGGAATCACCTAAAACATATTTAAACAATAATTACTATAGACTAAAATTTGTCTTTTTAATTTTTGCCAATACCTCTGTACTTTTTCCTCAAGAAATTGTCAAATACTTTTACACGCCATCTAATTCAATTGTAAAAGGTGAATGAATCAGAATTATTCAATTGAATACAAGTATAATAATTATTGTTTGGTATTTCAAAGTAATAACACTAATTCCTTACTGTAGAGAAAAACAAAAAACAAGTCCTACATTTATTATATTGATATGCATACCTCTTCAGCAATGAAAAGTGGTTGTTGCTTTAAAACAGAGTGTTTGTCATCTTGAAAATTGGAGCTTCTTGTAGAATGAGTTCTAAACAAATTCAACTTTGTACATTTGAAAACATCAACTTTCCTCAAAGATGGACATAGCAGAGTGTGATTTCCAGCATAGAAACCATTGAATTTATGTAAGCCCCAAAGCATTAAAGTAGTTAGTTGATTAAACTCAAATATGGGAGCTGCATTCACGCTAGATTCATTCTCCTCTGCAACAATTTCCTTCATGTTCCCACAAGATTTTATACTAAGTTCCTTGAGATGAGAGCAACGAGTGGCTACAGAGAGTGGTAATAGATACTCCAAGATTGGACAATATCGTACTTCGACATTTATTAGATTTTGAAAACTAAGAATTCCTTCAGGATCTCCACTACATATATTTTTCAACTTCAACAGTACTTGTAGAGTAACCTCTTTCAATTGTGTCATAACCTCTTCACTGTTATTTTCATTCAAATTCAATTCAAATATCTCTTCAACTAAATCACAATTTCTAACCTCCAACTTCTCAAGCTCATTATATGTGTTTTGCATTGAAGAAGGAAAAACCACCACAATTTTCTTACAATTGTTCACTTCCAACATCTTCGATGTTTCAAATTGCCGATGCCATATTGTCTTCAAGCTGTCCATATCCTTCAATATGATTTTCTCTAATTTCAAAAAATGAACCTATGAAATCATGAATAACCACCATCAGTATAAATAATTATTTAAATTACAATTTTAAAAAATTGGATGTTTTCAATAATAGAATTACCATACCTCTTTTACTGCATTATTTCTATCTTCTTTAGTTATTATATCCTCCATGATAGGACAATTACTTATTTCAAGATGTTTGAGGTTCATAAAACTTTCAACCAAAGTAGATGAGAATAAATACTTCAATCCAACACAATTATCCACAATCAAGCTAGTCAAGTTGCACATTGATTGATGATTCTCATCCCAGACTTTGTTCAAATTGAGAAGTGAGCTTAATTTAAGGGTATCCAAATTAGGAAATGAAACCTACATAAAAACAAATTAACAGAAATCATTACTCTTATAATATGAAACATCGAAACAACGTATAAATAGTTAAAAAGTAAATACTATGAAACAGTATGAAGTCTTCAAATACAAGAATCTATTTAAATATATTTTTTAAGGATAAAACTAACTTATAACTAATAGTATACTTATAATTTTTTAAATGACTTTTATTATCACATCTATTGCAGTTTCGTGGAAAAAATAAGCATTATAGTTTTTTGAACAGAAAATATTAATGTTGTTCATTTACTCAATTGTTTTTTCTTTCTTCTCTAAACAAATTTATTCATGAATCAATCTGTTTTTACATATCACAAAATCAAAAATTATATCATATGTATCTAAAGAAGGTAAAAACAAAATAGCATACCTGAGCATTGAAAAATGGTGTAGTAGAAGCATATGGCTCTACATCGTGATACTTTTCCTTACTTCTATGATGTGTCAAATAATCAGAGGCGAAATTATCAAGTGTCTCCAAATGTTCTAAAGTCAAAGAACGCAATTGAAGAAACTCGATTTTTTCATCAGTGATATCATTATTAGCACTTGAATTGTTGTCTCTGAACACTATATCCTTCATAGAATTGCACTCACAAACTTCAATCTTACAAAGGTGAGAAAGTCCTTTAACCATTGTAAAGGAGAAAAGATACTTTAACTGGACGCAATTTTTTACTTTGATAACACTGAGACTTCCAAAAGAAGCAACTGAAGGTTGACCATGACATATATGCTCCAAGTTTCTAAGATTAAGAAGTACTAGTGTTTCCAAGATGGGAAAGGACGCATGGATTTGATTTATCTCTTTATTGTCAACAATGTGATTCAAGTTAGTATTATTTTGGACGTGGAGATGTTTCAGCAATTTAAATCCTTCTCTATTTAGGTTAGGAAGCACATTTTGAATTCCATCTACATCATCCAAATACAAATTCTCAACACCTTTAATCAATGCTTTAATTCCATGCTCCAAATGTATGTTTGTACCAAGTTTGAGCATCAATGTTTTTAAGGTTCCATCCTTGATGTCAGACCAGTCCCATACATCTCCAATAGCTATTTTATATCTTTCCAGCTTCTCAAACATCAATCGCAAGTCCCTTGGCAACATCCAAGTCTCACGAATTTGTAATTCTAGAGCTTTCAAGTTGGGTAGCTTTCGAAGCTCAGCAATACTAGCATGTTCATTTTGAACCGTTGAATTCACATCTTCCCAATTAATAGAGGTATTTCCCATGTACAACTCCTCCAATTTAGTCAAGCTTGATATAATGTTGTGTGGGATTACTTCTATTCCTGAACTTCTCAAATCAAGCATTCTCAATTGAGTCAATTGCCCTATTTGTCTTGGCAACTTGATCATTGAAGAATTCCAGAGGCAAAGTATTTTCAAATTTTGTAAAGCTTCTATTGCATCCATATTTTCCAAAACGCAGAAATTCAAACACAATGTTTGAAGGTCGGTTAGGAACTGAAACGGTAATGAAGACAAGTTCAGACTTGTTAAATCTAGCACTCTAAGGCTTCCCATACCCTCAAAATAATCATCTGGGATTTTTAAAGAACGATTCCCACTAACCAAACAAAAAAACTTTATGTTAGGACAATCAATTGTTTGAGGAAGCTCGTGCATATGATAGCGATCTACAACAATCTGTGTGCACCTTTGTAAAAAAGCACTGGTTGGCCATTCCTCATCCCGTTGTTTCATTAGAAATACATGTTTGTCCCTGCATGCTATGGAGATAGCAAACTCACAAACAAAGTCATGCATTTGGATCTTTCCATCTACTTTAACTTCAAGCAAAAGACAAGTTGCCTCCAAAGATTCGATCATTGTGTAAAGTTTATTTCTTGCATCATCAATGGTATTAACATGTTTTAATATGTCTAGACCCATTGCAATTTTTAGAAAGTACGATACATAATTACCTGGAAGTAAAGAAAAAAGCAAGAAAAGGTCCCTCATTTCATCACTATCCAATGAGTCATAGCTCAATTCCAAAGCAGAATAAGTTAACGCATTTAACGAGTCATGACTTTGCAATTTCTTTAATGCATATTTCCATGAATGAACATCCCTCTTATTTTTCATTGCACGCGCTACTGTCACTACCCTAAGCGGCAAACCTTCACATTTTTGGGCAACTTGATATGCTACATCTTTCAAAGTTCTATCTTTAACCACATCCCCTGCCATAAATTGAAACAAGCTCCATGACTCATTTTCACTCATAAGTTCAACTTTGAAAGTGAAATCCTTTGGAACATCCATTTCCAGCAACACTTCTTGACTTCTACTTGTTATCAACAATTTGCAACCATTATGTTCATCACCAACTGGTATCCCCACTTCTTTCAAATCAAGGGTCCATATGTTATCTAGAATGATAAGGATGCTTTTCTCCATCTTGATTCTTTGTCTGAGGCGTTGTGCTCTGCCAACAATAGTCTCCTCTTCAAATCGCATACTCAAGAAATCTGCAATCTCGCCTTGAATTCTTTTAATGTCTGGTTTTTTAGTAACTTCTGTCTTAACCACTCTATCGAACAACTTATGTTCCTTGGCTATTTGAGCAACTTTCTCCACAAGAGTGGTCTTACCCACCCCACCCAAACCATAGACCCCAATGTTGCATGAAGTAGAATCTGCTAAAGCTTTCACAATGTCCTCCTTAAGTGACTCTCTTGTGTCATACTTTTCACGATCTCTTGTTGAGGAAGCGGCTACTACATCTAGAGGAGGAAGGTAGCCAACTTGATCAAAAATCCCTTTTCCTTGAACTTGAACAACATCTTTTGCAATTTTTGTGGCTTTCCTACTTAGTTGATGTCGTAAAATCAAGTTGGGGAACGGCCATGCTGAGCAGCTAACATTGGCATTGCGAGGATCGTTTTGGAGCCCATTCGCCTTTTCAATAACCTCGTTCACTTTCTCCAACCAATTCAGAACATCTTTTTCAATTTCTTTGCCATTTCCCCTTTCTCTTTCAACCGAATGGATCATTCTTGCTCTTGCAGCCTCAAGGTCTTCAACATGATCCTTTAACGTCTTGAAGTTACCTTTGTAGAATATCAAGTAACTTGCTTGACGTCCAATAGGCACAACGGTATATTCTGCTATTTTTGCAACAACAGAAATAAAAATTTCCATTGATTTTCGTTTCTTCTGCTCTTCCTTGAGACTTGAGTCAAAATCTGAAAGTGAAAGTAAAAGATACTGTTTATGGATGAGGGAAAAAGAAACAAGGGCAACACAACATTTGGAAATGTGAGGACATTAACACACTATTCTTATTTTCAAAGGAGAACTGCTATTATTAAATAAAACATGTGCTTTGGTTAGAATTAGAAAAATGTAATTGTAAACAATAAAATCCAATAATAAAGGTAGATTGGGCAAATTGAATTTCATTACAATCATGTGTAACCGATCAAAAATTTAAGACGGACTACGATCTACGTGACTTTCCATAGACACGTAAGAAGTTAACGAATGTTGCATAATGATTGGTATAAAAAAACTAGTTACAAATATTTTAGGGATGAAAACAAATTAAATTGATTCAGGGGTCAATTGGTTTCTGATCAAAGGTTTAAGACAGACTTTTGTGAGGCCATTAAATGTCGAACCGTGTTTGCAACCAATTCAATTTGTTGTAACTAGATAAGATTTAAGATTGTGGCATCTCATCTCTTCTATGTCCAAGACCGCCAGAGGAAGTGATTGTTTTGTTGGATGCTAGGATACAAAAATTGGCTTGATGCCCCTAAGCTTTGTAGTTGTCATATGGTTTTAGTGTAGTTGATTTATTTGGTTTATCTTTTAATTTTATGTCCTTCTCAGGAATGGAAAATGCCCTTACACTACACGATAAATTTGTGTAATGGCTCTCTCGATATCTGAATGAAGTTCTTTTTTTTCGGTCAAAAAAAATTGATTCAGGGGTGTTTGTTTCAAGGTCACTAGATTTATTCGTAGGGATTAATTTTTTCTAGGAATATAAAGATGAAAGTTTTATTTTATAAAAATGATGTTTGGTTAATAATATAATATTCCCGGGAACTTCTATAATATGGAGGTTAATAGGTGGTTACACTTAAAATTATTTTCATCTTCATGGGAACTTTATTCCCACAATTTTCTTTGGGAATGTTATTTCATTCCCAGGAACATTTTATATTTAGGAATAAAATTTAATAAACTTGCAACAAACATAGGAATGCATATTTCCATCATTCTATTTCCAGGAATTTACAAAGATAACTTGAAACAAACACACCCTTGCAGCGTCCAAAAGAAAAATTCAATCATTTTCGTGGAATTCAAAACATATTTAACCCTAAAACAAATTATAATTAATAACTTAAGTTGAGTATATTACATTTAACCAGAAATAAATTTAAGGTATAAATGAACAACATGTAAAATAAAAAACAACATCATGTTAGGAGAGTTGGCAGCATGATTATCTCAAGGAAAAGAATTGTGTTTGATTCATTGAGCCACCGATTTGAGATGCAGTCTAGCTCTAGTAAGAAATGAAATTTCAGATGAATTCTTGTTGACTCGAGGATTAGTTTCATTGCGGACCCAAAGGGCCAAAACCATGGGCATACCTTGGTGTATCTTGTGGTCAAAGATCCTACTTACGGGGATGAGAAAAAAACAAAAAAGTCTTGAATTCAAACTTGGGTTTGAGCGTGCAACAATGTTAAAATTTTTGTGGTGAGTTTGTTGCAAATCAGTAGCATTAAAACTCTTTGCATTAAAACTTTTAGGGAGAACTTGCTGACAATTTGAATCTCACTGGACTCGAAAGATTAGTCTTCACAGTTTTTCTTTAAAAGAAAGAATCTCCACAGGTGTATGTGGAGGTTACTAGGTTGTTAGTTTGTTATAATTTTAAACAAATAGATTATGTTTATGTTTGGCCACTACACGGTGTTTATGTGTTTTTTTTTCTAACAAGTACATAGTGTTTATGGTGTTTTGTAATAGATGGCATCAAAACTCTACCTTGGTTTTGGTTTGTAGCGAGATTTAGAATTAAGCAAAGTGTTAATTTATCTGTTTGGTGTTCTAATACTTTGACTTGTCTTCAAAGTGGTTATCATTTTGTAATGGGATTGAGTACCTTTATACTTCCATTAATTCATTTGCTTATAAAAAAACAAAATTAAATTACTAAAATGAAAGATCATTAGGCTTTTTGATAATTATTTTATTGAAGAGCATGTACCTCTTACCTGCTATTGATGATGCGATCTACAAGACTGATGCAATGTGGCTTCAAAAGAAGTAACTAAATGAGCTGCAAATAACAACAAAATATCAAAACAAACTACAATCACAAATTGCAAAATTTTAAGGTGAACCCAATCTCTTCACTATTAAAAATCAGAAAATATATGAGATAACATTCCATCACTATTTTTTTAGTTTTGGTTTTTTTTCTCTTTTTTGCCATTGGAATGGGAAAATAACAAATATCTGAAAGACAAAACAGAAATACGAAGAGATTAATTCATGACTCAGTTAAAAAGCGATGAACTATGAGATGGGTTTTAGGAATTGAGAAACTATGTTTGGATTTAGAATAAACTATGTAGTAGATGCATGCTTACTGCTTAATTAAGAACAGAAACATAATCATAATCATCAATTAATTTAGACAGTAGTACTCTGCACGTGATACACAGTCTCCGATAATTCAAATACTTACTAACCCAATCAAAGATAAACTAATTAAGTTAGGCAGTGTTCACATGTGCAGTGCACATGATGTACACTAACCCAATGAAAAATAAATTAATTAACGGAGAATGTTAACCGATGTTCCCGGAGCATTGGTTAAGCGCTAAATAAAGTAAGTTGTTATTAAAAAGTAGGCTTAATTGCATTTTTTGACCCCTATCTTTCCAAAAGTTGTGGTTATGACCGTAACTAATTTAAATACAAAACAGCACCCTATGTTTTTTGCTTATCAATTGGGACGGATGGAGTACTTTTTTTTGTCAATTATTCTAGAGACCGGAAACTTAACTTATAAATTGAATAAATGGAGTGTCCAAAATTCAATCGGCCTATATATATATATATATATATATATATATATATATATTTCTACTAACCGGGATCAATCGCAATGACATTTAATTATATTAAGTTTAGTTAAATTATTAATAGATCTATTCATAACTTTTTGGCAAAATTACACTTTTAGTCTTTTAACTTAATTTCAGGTAACAGTTTGGTCCTTTATCTTTTTTTCATTTCAATTTGGTCCTTTTTATCCATTTTTATATACATTTTCAAGCTTCAAATCTAATATTCTTATGCAAACATAAACAGGGATCATAGATTTGAAGATTGAAAGACCATAAGAAAATAAAATCATGAATTTTAAACTTAAAAATTCATATGAAAATGGACAAAAAGGACCAAATTGAAATGAAAAAAAAATAAAGGACCAAACTGTTCCATTAAAAGTTAAAGGATTAAAAGTGTAATTTTGCCTAACTTTTTAAAGAGAAATTATATTTGTACAACCATTTTGTGACAACTTCTTAACAACTGTTTCTCTCATACTCATATTATATTCTTATTCTCTCTTCTTTTGTCTCTCAATTGTTTTTAATGATAAAAAAGAGAAAAAAAGAACGTATTATTTCAAATAATTGTTAAAATATCACTGCTCTTTTTGAAGACGTGGACCTCTTACCTATTGGATTATGAAGACTGATGTGAATTGGCTTCGAAATGAAAAATACTAAATGATCTGCAAAGAACAAACAACAAAATATTAAAACAAATTGCAAAATATTAATGAAGGAAAACAAATTAATGTGTAGCTACTAACTCTAAAGTATAACCACTTGTTGAAGAAACTCCAATATTTGAAATGAACAGTGTGATAACAAATTAATAGTGCAGATAATATATATGAGATAACTTTCGTTCACTAGTTTTGAGTTTTGGTTTTTTTTTTTTTTTTTTTTTTTTGGCAATAGGAATGGGAAAATGGCAAAAAACTGAAAGAAAAATTAATAAACGAGAAACAGTGAGAGATTAATTCAAGAGGGGTTTGAGGTTGAGGAAACAGTGAGCAAGAGGGGTCAAAGATACTGATTACAATAGGTAAAAAAGAAAAAGTCTCGCGTTCGAAGTCAGGTTTGGGCATGCAACATTAGAATTGTTAGTGTAAGTTTTTCATCGATTGACGTTAAAACTTTTAAGAAGATTTTTCTGCCAATTTGGGTTCCACAAGATCGGAAAGATTAGTCTTCATATCAGTAACGTGTCAAAGATAACCGGTTGTTATTTTGTTGTAATTTTTGAAAAAGTAGATTAAATTACTAAAAATAAAGATCATTAGGCTTTTCATCAGGTTTGAAGAGCATGAACCCTTTTACCAGCTGGATTATGAATCAGCAACGGAACAACTTGTGCTTTTGATGATGCAATCTACAAGACTGATGCAAATTGGCTTCAAAAGAAGAAACTAAATGACCTGCAAATAACATCAAACTACAATTACAACTAATGAAGGAAAACAATAAACTAATTCAAGACTGAAATCTGATAGACAAACAGTTCAGAAGTGTAGTGAATTTGGTCTCAAATTTCAAACCTCACATCAATGAAATTTAGATTTGTGGAGCAAGTATCAATGACAATCAACAACCAAAAGTAAATCGCAAGCAACAACAACAATATAGACCTAGTCTATAAACCAAATGCATAGCAAAACCACAATCCAATATAAGGATAAACAAGATAAAGAGAGTAAAGAAAAGATAACAACACCAAGAAATGTTCACCCAGTTCGGTCCAACAATGACCTACTCTGGAGGAGAGATTGATCTCTCCAATCCACTATCAATGAACAAGAAATTAGCTTCAACAAGCTCACAAAGAACAAACCAAATTTCTACCTATTTTCTCAATCTCACCAATGAACAAGACACTCATTGAATTTTCACTCTCCCAAGGTGTTTACAATTGTTTCCCAACTCTAGAATCTAACCCCCAAAATAGAACCAACCCTTAGCCTTTGATTTCCTAAGTATCTTCTCTTTTGGTTTCACAAGACTCACCCAAGTTGCTCACAAATGACTCTCCACTCATGTGTTTCCCATCCCCATGAATCTTCCCCAAAAGGCACCAACCCTTTTCCCAAGAGCCCCCTCTTTTGGTTCTCCAAGATTCAAATCATGAAGCTTTGAACCTCACCCAAATACCCTCAACCTTTAGTATCTACAAATCCTAAAAGTTCCCTCCTTTGGTTTCCATGAGATTCACCAAGCTTATTAACAAATGGGTCATAGGGTGCTTAAATAGTGTGACAGATCTGTCAAAATCGCACCGCGCCAGCCAAAATCGCGCCACGGTTCATTGTGTACGACCCAAGGTACAACGACCTTATCCAGAAATCGTGTCATGCTGCACAAAATCGTGCCACGATTTGCCTCATCAAAAACCATCCATTCTGCCAGCAAGATCGCGCCACGCCTCTGAAAATCACGCCACGATTTTCAGCTTTCACAATATCACAATTTTGAGTCATTTCTCAACAAAAAGCAATAAAAAAGAAAAACTATCGCGTTCGAAGTCAGGTTTGGATGCAACATTAGAACTGTTAGTGTGAGTTTTTCATCGATTGGCGTTAAAGCTTTTAGGAAGATTTTGCTGCCAATTTGAGTTCCACAAGATCGGAAAGATAGTCTCCATATCAGTAACGTGTCAAAGATAACCGGTTGTAATTTTGTTGTAATTTTTGAAAAAGTAGATTAAATTACTAAAAATAAAGATCATTAGACTTTTGATCATGTTTGAAGAGCATGAACCCTCTTACCAGCTGGATTATGAATCAACGGAACAACTTGTGTTTTTGATGGTGCGATCTACAAGACTAATGGTCTGCAAACAGCAACAAATTAAAATTAAAACAA
The DNA here is from genome assembly GCF_003473485.1 of Medicago truncatula. Lineage (NCBI taxonomy): Eukaryota > Viridiplantae > Streptophyta > Magnoliopsida > Fabales > Fabaceae > Medicago > Medicago truncatula. Next base: position 20,878,228 of record NC_053042.1, read on the forward strand.
ATCAAATGGTTGTGAAAATCCAAGGTGTATATCATGTGAAGAGTAGGTGCAATATATATGGATCATAAGTCAATGGTACAAATCCTAAAGAGTAGGTGTATCGCATGGAGAGTAAATGATATGTAAAGAACATACTAATAAATTAATTTAGTTAATTGGGTTGATTTCAGTTGTAAAATTGTTCTAAGTTATTAAAATATTATTATTAATTGTAATCAATATCCGTGGGTGTCATAAAAAAGTGTCACTGGTATCCGTTGAGATCTTCTCCATTTTTTTTCTATAGTATTGTAGTTTTGAAAGTTTTTCAAGTGTAATACTCCCCACTTTATGCTATTATTATTTAATTTTTTTATTTTTTTTTCCAAAGTAAAATTCAATGCAAATTGCATTCAATTTGTTCTCTTTTTTATTTTCTCCATAATCATTAACTAATGAGAATTATTTTTACATATTTTCATGAAACTTATTTTAAAGAGAACATAAAAAATTATACCTCAAATTACTATATATTAGTTTTCTTAATAAAGGTGAATTAATGTTTTTAACTTATAAATTGAATAAATGGAGTGTCCAAAATTCAATCTGCATATATATATATATATATATATATATATGGGTTTACTAGAACACACCCACTAATTTTTATCTGGGAGTGTTTTAGCAAAGTTATATTTTAGGGTGTATTTAACCAGTCGCGATGACATTTAATTTTAGTTAAATTATTAATAGATCTATTCATAACTTTTTAAGGAGATATGATATTTGTACAACCATTTTGTAACAACTTCTTAACAACTCTATCTCTCATACTCATATTATGTTTTTATTCTCTCTCTTCATTTGTCTCTCAATTGTTTTTTAATGATAAAAAAGAGAAAAAAAGAACATATTATTTCAAATTATTGTTAAAATATCACTGCTCTTTTTGAAGACATGGAACTCTTACCTGCTGGATTATGAAGACTGATGCAGATTGGCTTCGAAATGAAAAATACTAAATGATCTGCAAAGAACAAACAACAAAATATTAAAACAAATTGCAAAATATTAATGAAGGAAAACAAATTAATGTGTAGCTACTAACTCTAAAGTATAACCACTTGTTGAAGAAACTCCAATATTTGAAATGAACAGTGTGATAACAAATTAATAGTGCAGATAATATATATGAGATAACTTTCGTTCACTAGTTTTGAGTTTTGGTTTTTTTTTTTTTTTTTTTTGGCAATAGGAATGGGAAATAGTGAGAGATTAATTCAAGAGGGGTTTGAGGTATTGAGTGAGCAAACGTATTAATTCAAGAAATAGTGAGCAAATGTATTTTTTGTTTAAGCTTAAGAGCAATAATCTCAGGAATTGGTTTGGATATATTGACTTGACTCTTTAGGATAACAAAACATAATAATTCAATTCAATGAGTGGCTGTTATCGTCTGCAATTGCAATTGAAAAATCTACGGAAAAATACACAATATTTTCAAATAAATATAATATTAATTGATACTATCTATATTCCAATCAAAATTAATAAATTTATAGAATATCTGCTTCCCAAATGGATCTAAACACAATCCAACAATTATAGGATAACACACTCCACACACTGCCTTCTCAATTATATATTTTTTTTAAATATATAAATAAAAATCACAACTATGCTTAAACAGACAAAACTAGAGCTACTTGTTCTCATATCCACACACCCTAAATTATACGGTCACACCCAAATTTAATAAAAAAAAAAAGTAAATATAACACCACAGTTGCCCTTTTCAATAAGGAGATAAAAAAACCTTATATTTGAAAAATGGGTTATGAAATAAGTTTTTATTAGAGTAATGATATTTTGACAACTATTTTGGTACAACTTTTGAGACAACTTTGTTGTTCTCTCTTTTCATTGGTCAAAAACAAGAGAGAAAAAGGAGGAGAGAAAATAAAAACATAATGTGAGTATGAGAGAAAAAGTTGTACAAAAATTATATCAAATTGGTTGTACAAATATCATTTCTCTTTTTAATATGCTACAAAAGATGACAATGATTTCCATCATTGAAGAATCTTTGACACCCAACGAGTTTCATTTTATAAAGATGGTAAATAATCTCTATTGAATAGTCCATTATTTTGATCTATGTCAAAGCTTAAACTTTGAGATTAACACATATATATTCTACAAAACAACACTATGCATAAATAAAACAAAATAGACTCAGATTGGTTTTATTTTGTGTTAAATCCGTCCTGGTGAAGGAAAATCAAAAGGGTTGTGAGCTTTATCACAAATCTTGGAGAAAAGACAAGAAGGGATGTGAGAAAAGGGCATTATAGTCTTTTTAGAGTGTGGTTGGATAAATTATAGGTGTTACTAGAAAAAAATCTTAAATAATTAAATACTCCCTCCGATCCTATTTACAAGAGAAGGTTGACTTTTTAGATACATTGAATAATGTATGTATCTAGTCAAGAACCTAAACCAAATATATAAATTATTTAATATATCTAAAAAGTAAATTATCTCTTATAAATAAGATTGGAAGAAGTATTATCTATCAATTCACACCTTTATGAGCTTTTTATTTAATTATTGTTAGATGTGCAACTTTAAACCCTTTTAAATTTTTTGAACTTACAAGAAGTAGAATCCTTCATATTCTTACTGATGTTGTCCCTCTAAGGGCAGACAATCATGTTTGTAAAAGTGATCCCCTTTTTCTCAAAGCCTTCCTCTTATTTTATAGAAAATGCTATCGGGGGTTTAAGGAAGTTACGAGGAGTTAGAGATGTTTAGACTAGTAAGAGCTTAATAGACGACTTGGATTGTATGGACGACCCAAATTGAATCAACGGACGGGTCAATGTAGCTTGTCTAGGCCTATACATTTGTATGAATGTTATTTTATTCAGTTATTTAGGACGAGGATATAGAGCTATATATCTTTTGACGGTCCATAGCCCCCAAACACGAGGCTAAAACTTAGGTGAAGTGCTTTATAATCATTAACGCCAAGACTGACACTTGTGTCCGTCTTCATGCCCTTTTTACCGCGATAACACGTGTAAGCTATAAACGGAATTTTGCATAAAATTTTATGACTTTTAAATCGTACAAACCCAACAAATCATGTTTATCTTTTTCCCATAACACCAATTAAATATCAAATATAATATATACTCTTTTTTTTTTTTAATAACACCAACAATATAAAATTATTATAAAAAAAAATTGGTTAAAGATATAATTAGAATATAGTAAAAAAAACCAACCCAAAATCCTCAATTTTTTTTTATATATAATATAGACAACATTAAATTGTACGTTTGATGATAGTTCACAAATATGTTGAGGGTGTGGGATGATATTCCTTTTGATGGTCCACAACACCTTAAACACGAGACGAAGTGTTTTATGTAAGAATTAGGCGAAATGCTTTTGTAGTGTAATCTCCATTAGCCAAACGCATATAATGAATCCAAAAATTATGTACATATAATATATAATATGTTACTTTGATGTAATATGTTATTTTGCTACAGTGCTCTAAGTTGTAACCTTATCATCGTCATTTGACAAATTTAAATAAAAGCTTATAGATACATTATTTATTCTAAATGTGAATTGTCATAATTATTGGCAAACAAGTTTTGTCCAAATAATTTTGTAAAATAAACGATAACTTCAAAACAAACACACTGCCTTAAAAACGTAGACACGAATCAGGATCTTCCAGATTTATCATTATCACTGGAGTCAGGGGCGGATCTAGACATTGCATATTAGTGTGGCAAATTTTTTAAAGAAACTATAATACAATTATACTAAAATAATATATAAACATTTAACCATACATTTGTTAAATTACAATGAAAATCGTCTGCCATCCATTTGTTGAAAATGAGCTAGAATAACATCAGTGCTAATTGTGAAAAGAACATCTCTTTCAATAAAAGTTACAAGCCGATCATTTAACCATTGATCACCCATTTTGTTACGTAAATGACTCTTCACAATCTTCATAGCTGAAAAAACACGTTAAATCGACGTCTTGTTCCACGAAAATCAGACCAAGGATAAACAAAGTTGCTAAGAGGTTGATGACGACGAATTTTCAAGTAAGCTTTACGTACCTCATCTTGGATGTCAGGATGATAGCTTGAAATTGGAGGCCTAATTCCTGGATCCGTTTCCAACAATTTATAATCAACAACTTTAACACCCTCATTGGTCGAGTTGGGAGCAATATCCGTATTCGAAGAACTAGCTTTGTCTCTAGACAACAGGGAAGAATTTCTTCATCCTATAATTTATAAACACCATTGTACAATAATTAATCAATTATCATAAACAAGCAATTTTTAACTTGTATTATTAATAAAACAAAACAAACAAAGCCATAAAACTCGGCACCGGAAGTAGCAAAATAAACAACGAAAATGATGAATTGTTAAACTTGCACATACAGGTTGAAATCATAGTTCACATCACCCTAAAGTTGCTTAAATTCATTCATTGCAGAATTTTAAAACCCCAATTCAAACCCTAAAAAAAAACCCCAAATCCCCAATTCACAATTCTAAAACCCTAAAAAAGCAATTGTAGAATGAATGAGAAAGTAGAGAATCAATTGACTATTTCACTTACCTTGGCTTAGACTTAGAGTGAAGAGAGAAAATTATGTTGTTGACTGATGAGAGTGGAAGGAGAGGTTTGTTTGTTTGTTTGTTGTAAGAAGATATTTGATTCATTGATTGTGAATTGTGATTTTTGAGAAGAGGAGAGTAGAATGAATGAGAAGAGGAGAATAGGAAAAGAAAAGTGTTTGTGTATGTTTTTCAATTTTCAATTTCCTTCTCCCCGTTCCAGGCCTTTTATGAATTATGCATATAAAAAAAAAAAAAAAAAAGATTAGAAACTGGTGTGGCATATGCCACACCATGTTTCACACTACCTCTGCCCATGACTGGAGTATGAGAATAGAATATGGTGCCATTATTTTCTCATATATCTCATTTCCATATTATCTCTCAACTTATTTTGACATGGATTCTTTCACTTAGATCGCGCTCGATATTTCATAATTAGGGACAACCTTGAACACCTAACTTTTTGAAATATATTAACAACATTCGGCGTTCTTTGCATTTAAAGTTTTCACATATAAATTTCAAAGGTCATACCTTCCTCACAACTCCTTTACCAGACGAGTTCATGGAACTTTCGAAGTTTTTAAAGAGCCATGTTACAGGGACTTACCTTCCTCTCAACTTTTATTAGTAGGAGAGTTTGTGGAGCTTTCAGGGTTTTTAAAGAGCCATGTTTCAGGACTTACCTTTCTCGCAACTCCTTTAACAAGTGAGTTTGTGGAACTTTCAAGGATTTTAAAGAGCCATGTTTCAGAACATACCTTCCTCGCAACTCCCTTAATAGGGGAGTATGGAACTTTTTTGAAGTTTTTAAGGAGTCATGTTTCAGGACTTACTTTTCCTCTTAACACCCTTAACATGCGAGTTCATGGAACTTTTGAGGTTTTTAAAATGTCATGTTTCAAGACTTACCTTCCTCGCAACTCCCTTAGCAACGGGTTTAGGGTACTTTCAAAGTTTTTAAAGAGTCATGTTTTTGGACTTACCTTCCTCGCAACTCCTTAAAAACTTCAAAAAAGTTTGAAAGTCCAGAAACATGACTTCTTAGCAGGCGGGTTTGGGGAACTTTCTGAACACAAACATCCAGTACACCGAACTGGATGCTACCAACTAGTAATATGTCAGCCATCAATCCAAACATCCTTGTACAAGAGGCTTTTCGGGTAGCTCAACTGTTTTGAGTTTAAAGTTGAGGTGTAGGAGGTCTATGGTTGAACTCATGTAAAACTAACATAACAATTAATTAACATACTCTTAAAAAAAAACAATTAATTAACATATCAACATTAGCCATAGTGGAATGCAAATAATTTTTTTTCCTCCCGAGCTCTATTAGGGTTTCCTAACATCTAATTGGCGGCCGGTCCCAATCTCTGTTGGCTTTCCCCCAGAATCTCCTGGCTCTTTTCATTCCTCAATGGTCTCTGTTCCTAGGCTATCCTAGCTGATTTCGGGCTCGAATTTTCTCTGTTTGGGAGTGTGGTGTAGCTTAGCGACCAGATCTGGTGGTTTTGTAAGCTGTGAACGCGAATCTCGCTCCAAGGTTGAAGTGGAAGATGGAGGGGTGGAAGAAAGTGGAACTGTCAAAGGAGGAGGAGGAGGGTTTCGATCTGGAAGAAACTGAGGTAAGTACTGATGAAGCCTTCTAAAACACACTGGTTGGAAAACTCTGGACCACAAGTCCTTTCAATATTAGAGTTTTTATTAAACAAGTGATTGTCCAAGCTTGGAGGCTCAAAAACCCTGTTGAAGTACAAGATCTGAACAAGAATATGTTTCTATTTCGCTTTACGTCAAAGCGAGATGTCGAAAACGTCATGTGTAACACCCCGTTTTCCCAATATACAAATTTCTTAAACAATTATTAGAGTAAAAACCATAAACGGGATATCACATAGAAACGTAATCCAAAAATAGTTAAATAATAATTTAACCTTCACAAAATATCTTAACATAGCAACGGAATATTAATTCGAAAATCATAAATCAGTTTGGCACGTAGGCCCCATCAAAATAGTTCATAATCCATAACATGATAAAAGAAATAACATATTATTCACGTAAAAGAATGAAGCATGTATAACATTAAACCCCATCCCGTTACGTATCAGAGCGACCTAGACGACACAGTGAAGGCAAGGCCACTCACGACGGCAACCGCACACTAAGCACGATCACCTGCAAGTTACCCATACGAAGGGCAACATTTTCAAGCAGAAGGGGTGAGATTTCATAATAAAATAACATTAATCAATGTAATTGTGAATCATAAATTACCATCATAATCATTCCTTTATTAACTTTGCATAAATGCTAAACAGTTATCACGTAATCATATATCCAATCATTATGAACAACATAACATAATCAATAAACACTTATCACGTAATCACATATTCAATCATTATAAACAAGGCATCTTAATCATGACAATGTGACAATGCTCTTAGACTCCTTATATGCATGTGGTACCAATCGTCATCATAAGTATTAATATACTTTAATCGTGCGGAGGACAAAGCTCCTATAAAACGTGCGGAGGACAAAGCTCCTAATATTCGTGGTGAGGACTAAGCTCAATGAGATGCTATGCATGGACACATATGAACAAAACATCGTAACAACTTATCAACATGCATCCAATAATTTGGAGCTAAACTTCATCATATACTTATGCACTTAGTTAAATAACGGAAGCAGCATAAACAGGTCACATAACATGATGATATCATTATATCAATAGCACATAAATTGTATCATTATCAAATCTTCTTATCTTGCATGAATATACAATACAATAGTTCATATTCAATTAATATCAATATAACTTAAACAACTCTACAGACTGCATTAAACGACATCACTAGGTCTCATTACCAGTTAGGGGTTCACTCTTGATCAACACATGCGACACAGATCGCACAAACACACAAACAAGTTCATTCTGGTTGTACTCGCGAGGCGAGAGTCCTTACTCGCCATGGCGAGTACCACTCAACTCCCAAACTAAGGTTGTTCTGGGTTCCCTCTGATCCTACGTTCATTCCTAATCAATACTAGGTATGTTCAGGCACTCAAGGGTATACAAGATTCAACTAAAAAGGTCGAAACACGAAATCTAACATACACTCTGCCTTAGCTCGCTATGGCGAGTAAGGTGGCTCGCAGTGGCAAGCTGCGTCACACAACTCGCGAGGCGAAGGGGATTGCTCGCCATGGCGAGTTGAACCAAACAACTCGCGAGGCGAAAAGGAAGGACTCGCGTGGCGAGTGATGAAGTTCATCACTCGCGAGGCGAGGATCATCCCTCGCCAAGGCGAGCGATGAACAGAAGCTCGGGCAGACTAGGGTTCTTCTCAAAAATCCATCATACAACATGGTTCAAAGCTTGGTTTTGATTCCAGAATTCATCCTAAACATATTCTAAGGTTAAAGGACGGTTCTTTCATCAATCTAAACAAGTTTTACCGTTTGATCATCAATTTTTAGGGTTTTGACCTAATTCCGAAACTTTTCTAAATCAATCCTAACTTTGTCAACTAATCATCAGAATTACAGCAATTAACATTATTGAATTATTAGTCTCACCCTTACCTTGTATGAAGAAAATCGCATCACTCTACCTTGGTTCCTCTAGACTTGGCTTTTTCTCCCTTTTCTCCAAAAACAGTCGTACGTACGTTATGTTTTTCTAAACTAGGTCTAACCTATTTATATCTCCTCTTAATTACTTATCTTATCTCACTTTCTCCCCCAAAACTATCTAAAATATCAAAACAGCCCTCAACTAAATATTTTATATTATTTTCAAATCTTTATTCTATTTAACAATAAAATAATTCTCATATCATAATCAAATCCTCCAAAACTCATAACTTATCACGTCATCAATCAAATCACTAAATTCACCACAAATCATCAAAACATATCAAAATCATGCATATACTATATAATTATAATATAATTGCCTAAACTCGATTAAATCACGATTAAACGAAAGTGGGCGTTACAACTCTCCCCCACTTAAAAGATTTTCGTCCTCGAAAATTTACCTCAAGCAAACAACTCTGGATAAGACTCCAGCATCTTACTCTCAAGCTCCCACGTCAAGCTTTCACCAGTCGCTCCCGTCCAAACGACTCTCACGAGAGGTATCTCCTTGCCTATCAACGTCTTCACTTTACGATCATCAATCCTCACCGGTAAAGTTTCCACCGTAAGGTTGTCTCTAACTTGCACATCGTCACTCTGAATTACGTGAGATGGATCCGGAACATACTTCCGAAGTTGCGACACATGGAAAACATTGTGCAAATTCGAAAGATGCGGCGGTAAACCCACTCGGTAAGCCACCGTTCCAACTCTTTCCAAAATCTGATATGGACCAATGAACTTCGGGGTCAACTTCTTTGACTTCAAAGCACGTCCTACACCAGTCATAGGAGTGACTCTCAAAAACACGTGGTCTCCTTCTTGAAACTCAAGATCTTTTCTACGCTTATCATGATAACTCTTTTGTCGACTCTGTGACGCCTTCATTTTCTCTTAGATCATCTGAACTTTCTCAGTAGTTTGCTGAACAATCTCTGGTCCTAAGACCACTCTTTCACCTAACTCAAACCAGCACAACGGAGTTCTGCATCTCCGACCATACAAAGCCTCGAAAGGTGCCATTCCAATACTAGAATGATAGCTATTATTATAAGTGAACTCGATCAACGGAAGATGACTATCCCAAGTTCCTCCTTGCTCGAGAACACAAATCCTCAACAAATCCTCTAGCGACTGAATTGTCCTCTCCGACTGACCATCTGTCTGTGGATGATACGCCGAACTCAATCTCAACTTCGAACCCAAGGCGTCTTGCAAACTTTTCCAAAATCTAGAAGTAAATCTTGGATCTCTATCTGATACAATGCTCGAAGGAACACCATGCAGCTTCACAATCTCCTTGATGTAAATCTCTGCCAACTGTACAACAGGGAAACTAATATTAATAGGTGGAAAATGAGCCGACTTCGTCAACCTATCAACAATAACCCAAATTGCATCATTCCCTCTAGGAGTATTCGGCAAACTCGTCACAAAATCCATCGATATACTATCCCATTTCCATTCTGGCACATCTAAAGGTACCATCATCCCAGCGGGTTTCTGATGCTCGACTTTCGACTTCTGACAAACTAAACAGGAATACACAAACTGTGCCACATCTCGTTTCAAACCAGACCACCAGAAAATCTTCTTTAAATCGTGGTACATCTTCGTAGCTCCCGGGTGAATACTCAAGCTACTTCTATGACTCTCTTCAAGAATCATCTTCTTAATCTCTTCATTGTCTGGAATACAAATTCTTCCTCGGAATCTCAGCACACCTTGATCATCGATTCTAAAATCACTGTCTTCAGTCTGATCTCTAGTAACCAACAAGTCCACAAACTTTACATCAACTTTCTGCGCTTCCTTAATACTTTTCAGAAATTCACTATCAATCTTCAGCATACCCAGTTTCACGCTCTGAGGTGTCCATTCACAAACCAAACTCATATCTCTGAACTGTTCAAGTAATTCGAACTCTCTGACCATCATAGCGGACATATGCAATGTCTTCCTACTCAAGGCATCTGCAACAACATTAGCTTTACCTGGATGATAATTCAAACCATATTCATAATCTTTCAGCAACTCTAACCATCTACACTGCCTCATGTTCAATTCCTTCTGATCGAACAAATACTTCAAACTCTTGTGATCACTAAACACCTCAAACCTCGAACCATACAAATAATGTCTCCATATCTTCAACACAAAGACTACGGCCGCCAACTCGAGATCATGCGTAGGATAATTTTTCTCATGAATTCTCAACTGTCTTGAAGCATAAGCTACCACTTTACCTTCTTGCATAAGCACACCTTCTAAACCCAACTTGGACGCATCACAATACACCACAAAAGGTTCATCTGACTTTGGCAAAATCAAAACTGGAGCAGTCGTCAGACGTTTCTTCAATTCACTAAAACTTTTCTCACAATGGACGTCCCACACAAAAGTTTTACCTTTACAAGTCAACTGCGTAAGCGGAAGAGCTAACTTGGAAAATCCTTCAATAAATCTTCCGTAGTAACCAGCTAAACCCAAAAAGCTTCTAATCTCAGTAACGGACTTAGGAGTATCCCATTGCGATATAGCTTCGACTTTAGACGGATCCACAGCAATACCATTTCCGGAAATAACATGGCCAAGAAAACTCACCTCTTTCAACCAGAATTCACACTTAGACAATTTGGCATAAAGTTTCTTCTCTTTCAACACTTGCAAGACAATCTTCAGATGCTCAACATGTTCTTCTTCAGTCTTGGAGTATATCAAAATATCGTCGATGAACACAACTACGAACCGATCCAAAAATGCATGGAAGATGCGATTCATATACTCCATAAACACTCCAGGTGCATTGGTCACACCGAAAGGCATAACTTTATATTCATAGTGACCATAACGCGTTCTGAAAGCTGTCTTCTGCATATCCTCACCTTTTACTTTAATCTGGTGATAACCTGATCTCAAATCAATCTTGCTGAAAACTCGTGCATCCACTAACTAATCCATCAAATCATCAATTCTCGGAAGTGGATACCTATTCTTGATAGTTACCTTGTTCAACTGCCGATAATCAATACATAGCCGCATACTACCATCTTTCTTCTTTACTAGCAAAACCGGCGCTCCCCAAGGTGAAACACTTGGTCTAACAAACTTCTTCTCAAGCAAGTCCTCCAACTGTTTCTTCAACTCAGATAACTCGGAAGCAGACATACGATAAGGTGCCATCGAGACCGGCTTCGTTCCAGGAACAAGATCAATAGAAAACTCGACTTCTCTCTCTGGAGGTACATCAGGAATCTCATCTGGAAAAACTTCAGGAAATTCACACACCACCGGTAGCCTATCAATCACTGCTTGATTCTCAACAGTTACAGAAGCCATTAATGAAAACATCAAGATACCATCGCGTTCCAGTTGCTTCAGCTGCTTAGTGGACAAAAACTCTGCACCACTTTCCTCTTCGACGGAAGAGAAATGTACTGACTTGCTAAAACAATTGATGAGAACGTGGTTGTACTCTAACCAGTTCATACCCAGAATCACATCCATACCACTCAAAGGTAGACAAACTAAATCCATTTCAAAATCACGACCAAACATAGACAAAGGACATTTCACACATACGAGAGAAGTAGTCACCGAACCCTTAGCTGGAGTTTCGACAACCATATCTCCATTCATATCAGACAATTCAAGACCCAAAGCAGAAACACAATCGAAAGCAATAAAGCAATGCGTAGCACCAGTATCAATAATAGCAACTAAAGGAGTATTATTAATATAGCAAGTACCTCTGATCAAACGATCCTCACTCTCTGTCTGAGTCCCAGTAAAAGCGAAAACCCTACCAGTAGTCGGCGCCCTCTTAGGCTGAGTACACTGTGAACTAATGTGACCCTCTCCATTGCAATTAAAGCACACAATGTATGTACGATTGCAATCAGCTACAACATGACCTTTCTTACCACACCGGACACACTTCTTGATTTCCTCAGGGCAGGCGTTGCTCTTGTGGCCTTTCTCACCATAATTGAAACACACAATCTCTGCAGCATCCCTCTTCTTAGGCCGCCTAACATCGACCATCTTCTGTTTCCCTTTATCAGCGGGGGCACTGTACGGCTTAGGACGACTCTGCTGTCCCTTACCCTTCCTCTCATTCACTACCTTGTAGTGAGCCTTTGTATCCTCTTCATAGATCCTACAGCTATTAACCAAATCTGGAAAAACTCTCAACTGTTGATACCCAATTGCCCTCTTGATGTCGGGCCTCAAACCGTTCTCGAACTTGATACATCTCGAGAACTCAGCATTCTCAGCAGTATAGTGCGGGTAGAACTTCGACAGCTCCACGAACTTGGCAGCATACTCTGTCACAGACATGTTTCCTTGCTTCAGCTCAAGGAATTCGATCTCCTTCTTCCCGCGAACATCTTCCGGAAAGTATCTTCTCAGGAACTTCCTCCTGAAAACAGCCCAAGTCACAACAGCTCCCTCCTGCCCAAGGGTAGGCAGAAGAGCAACCCAACAGTCATCAGCTTCCTCGGCTAGCTGATGAGTACCAAACCGCACTTTCTGATCCTCAGTGCACTGCATAACTCGGAAAATCCTCTCAATCTCCTTAAGCCACGTCTGGGCTCCATCAGGGTCATAGCGTCCTTTCAACGTCGGAGGGTTCTTCTTCATGAACGTCTCCAACATCCTAGCTTCAGCATTCGCACCAGCATTCACGTTAGGTTGTTGTCCGACAGCTTGGGCAACAACTTGTAGAGCAGCAGCTAATGCAACATCGTTTCTTCCAGCCATTTCTAAGATTCTACAAAAGTAGCAACAACAACATAAGATAGTAATATAAATATTACTAAGACTCGACACGACTCTCTAATTGACCGGACGGACTGACCTGCTCTGATACCAATTGTAACACCCCGTTTTCCCAATATACAAATTTCTTAAACAATTATCAGAGTAAAAACCATAAACGGGATATCACATAGAAACGTAATCCAAAAATAGTTAAATAATAATTTAACCTTCACAAAATATCTTAACATAGCAGCGGAATATTAATTCGAAAATCATAAATCAGTTTGGCACGTAGGCCCCATCAAAATAGTTCATAATCCATAACATGATAAAAGAAATAACATATTATTCACGTAAAAGAATGAAGCATGTATAACATTAAACCCCATCCCATTACGTATCAGAGCGACCTAGACGACACAGTGAAGGCAAGGCCACTCACGACGGCAACTGCACAGTAAGCACGATCACCTGCAAGTTGCCCATACGAAGGGCAACATTTTCAAGCAGAAGGGGTGAGATTTCATAATAAAATAACATTAATCAATGTAATTGTGAATCATAAATTACCATCATAATCATTCCTTTATTAACTTTGCATAAATGCTAAACAGTTATCACGTAATCATATATCCAATCATTATGAACAACATAACATAATCAATAAACACTTATCACGTAATCACATATTCAATCATTATAAACAAGGCATCTTAATCATGACAATGTGACAATGCTCTTAGACTCCTTATATGCATGTGGTACCAATCGTCATCATAAGTATTAATATACTTTAATCGTGCGGAGGACAAAGCTCCTATAAAACGTGCGGAGGACAAAGCTCCTAATATTCGTGGTGAGGACTAAGCTCAATGAGATGCTATGCATGGACACATATGAACAAAACATCGTAACAACTTATCAACATGAATCCAATAATTTGGAGCTAAACTTCATCATATACTTATGCACTTAGTTAAATAACGGAAGCAGCATAAACAGGTCACATAACATGATGATATCATTATATCAATAGCACATAAATTGTATCATTATCAAATCTTCTTATCTTGCATGAATATACAATACAATAGTTCATATTCAATTAATATCAATATAACTTAAACAACTCTACAGACTGCATTAAACGACATCACTAGGTCTCATTACCAGTTAGGGGTTCACTCTTGATCAACACATGCGACACAGATCGCACAAACACACAAACAAGTTCATTCTGGTTGTACTCGCGAGGCGAGAGTCCTTACTCGCCATGGCGAGTACCACTCAACTCCCAAACTAAGGTTGTTCTGGGTTCCCTCTGATCCTACGTTCATTCCTAATCAATACTAGGTATGTTCAGGCACTCAAGGGTATACAAGATTCAACTAAAAAGGTCGAAACACGAAATCTAACATACACTCTGCCTTAGCTCGCTATGGCGAGTAAGGTGGCTCGCAGTGGCGAGCTGCGTCACACAACTCGCGAGGCGAAGGGGATTGCTCGCCATGGCGAGTTGAACCAAACAACTCGCGAGGCGAAAAGGAAGGACTCGCGTGGCGAGTGATGAAGTTCATCACTCGCGAGGCGAGGATCATCCCTCGCCAAGGCGAGCGATGAACAGAAGCTCGGGCAGACTAGGGTTCTTCTCAAAAATCCATCATACAACATGGTTCAAAGCTTGGTTTTGATTCCAGAATTCATCCTAAACATATTCTAAGGTTAAAGGACGGTTCTTTCATCAATCTAAACAAGTTTTACCGTTTGATCATCAATTTTTAGGGTTTTGACCTAATTCCGAAACTTTTCTAAATCAATCCTAACTTTGTCAACTAATCATCAGAATTACAGTCGTACGTACGTTATGTTTTTCTAAACTAGGTCTAACCTATTTATATCTCCTCTTAATTACTTATCTTATATCACTTTCCCCCCCAAATCTATCTAAAATATCAAAACAGCCCTCAACTAAATATTTTATATTATTTTCAAATCTTTATTCTATTTAACAATAAAATAATTCTCATATCATAATCAAATCCTCCAAAACTCATAACTTATCACGTCATCAATCAAATCACTAAATTCACCACAAATCATCAAAACATATCAAAATCATGCATATACTATATAATTATAATATAATTGCCTAAACTCGATTAAATCACGATTAAACGAAAGTGGGCCTTACATCATGAAAGGGAGGCCATGGAGCTTTGATAGAAACTTACTAGTGCTCAAGAGGATATCAGGGGAAGAGCAGCCGTCTGAAATGGTGATGGGTATGGCGGATTTCTGGGCAAGGGTTTACGATCTACCATTGAAGCTCAGGACTGATGCGACTGCGAAGAAATTAGGAGACACACTAGGGAAGTATGTGGAGGTGGACACGAAGGAAGGAAATCGAATGGAAAAGTTTCTAAGGGTTAAGGCTGAAGTTGATCTAACAAAACCCCTCAAAAGAGGTACTGTTATAAAGTACCAAGGTAAAAGTCTGCGTGTGTTCTTAAAGTATGAAAGGCTCCCAAATTTCTGCTACACTTGTGGAAGAATTGGGCACCAGATCAAGGACTACGAAGAATGGGAGGGACAAGAGGATATGGACTATGATGAAATTGAAGAGAAGGACCTGCCCTTTGGTTTATGGTTGAGAGCTTCTCTGTAACACCCCGTTACCCAAAAGTAATTAAATAACGAATAATCATCAGAGTATTTTACCAAACGGGTATGCTACATTGCAGTTTCAAAATTCTTAAATAGCATATGAAACTATTTAATTAAACAACGTCAAACATCATTTAAACAGCAGCGGAAGGTTATTCAACAACATCAAAAACAGTTAAAATCCTCCAGACATCATCTTGGCATAAGCCTAACAACAATTTCAACCTTCATAGGGCCATAACAACAAGATTCAAAATGAGATACATAAGGAATGAAATACAACAAATAAAACCCATCCCGACTGTATCAGAGCCCTAGACACGACATTGAGCCACCACTAACTACTCAGGATCACCTGCAAGTTACCCATAGGAAGGACAACATTTTCAAGCAGAAGGGGTGAGATTCACAACAATAAATATAGATATTAAAATCTTCAATTGAATCTAACATCCTAATCCACAAACACATCATCTTGCAAACACACACACACACACACACACACATATATATATATATATAATTCACAAGCAGCAACAACATCATCAATATACCACCATCACAAAGATTATATAAATACATATTCATCAACAACATCAATATCAAGTAGCAGCCGGAATCAACAACTAAGACTCATGCAAATGACATGAAAACACTGCTAAGACACCATCTTAGACTTCTCAATGGATGCAATATGCATGTGGTACCAAACAGGACCGAAGCCCTCACCGCTTTTGAATGGTTAAAGCGTTCATCAGGACCGAAGCCCTCATCGCTGTTGAGCAACTAGTACTCCAGGACCGAAGCCCTCACCGCTGTTTTATGCATATGCAATGGACCTACTTGTGTATATCTACATACAACTGACCATGCAATGCAACTCCATGTGACTCCACTTAAACAACATGTATGATTCAATAATTAGCATACATTTCAATCATGATCAGTAATCATCAATTCAGCAATCCAATCAACCAAAATAATGCATAATTACATGAAACTATGCTCAACACATCAACATTAAATCACTACCATTCATGCACAAAATTCAACACTAAGGAACTGTGGAGCTCGCCTCGCGAGCACATCTGTTCGCCATGGCGAGTTCACAAAACTACTTGCTCGCCATGGCGAGTTCAAGGCGAACTCTAGGCGAGTGAAAATTAGGTGCTCTCGGGAAAAATGCCATTTTCTCACTCAAATCCCAATTCTAAGTTCCCTAATCATTCTTTTAACCTAAAACTTTCACCATTCATCATTAAAATCATCTAGGTACCTTAAACCATCCCCAAAACATCTTATAACAACTTTTCAAAAATCAAGTTTTATCCAGGCTTGCTCGCCATGGCGAGTTGGTATGCTCGCGGGGCGAGCGATGAAGTTGCTCACTCGCGAGGCGAAACATGAATGCTCGCGAGGCGTGCGATGAACTTCTGTACGGGCAGAAAACTGGTTTTTCCCAAAAATTCCATTTTTCTTCCAATCACTCCCCAAATTAGTTTACAGATACATAATTAAGTATCTTATACAACCAGAACCTAATTCTAACATCAAAAACACACTCACCACTCCAAAATCAACAATTCAACATAAAACCCCAAAAATCCCAATTCTCACCAAAACTCTGTTAAACACAAAATCAGAATTTAATAGCTACAATATTGAAGTAAACCTCACCCTTACCTTAATTCAGAATGAAAAATGCACAGCAAAAAGGGTTCCTCTGGTTCTAAGTTGCTCTTCTCTCCTTCTTCTCCCCAAGTTGGTTTTTACGTGAAACTGGTTTTCTGACATCCATCCTTTTCTTAACTTCCCATTAATTGTAACTCCCTACTATTTTCATTTAACTCCCCATAATTTCTATTAACTCCTATTAATCCCCCCAAACACCAAAATAATTATTATTTCACACTTATTCTAATTATTATTAAATAAACCATATAATAACATAATACACCACATAAATCACCCAAAAATCACACATATATATATATATATATATATACTCCACATAAATCACCAAACATCATATTTAAATATATATATACTCCACATAATTCAAATTAATTAAATATAACAACTAGGGCGTTACAACTCTCCCCAAATTACAGAATTTCGTCCTCAAAATCTTACCTCAAGCGAACAACTCCGGATACAACTCCCGCATCTTACTCTCCAGCTCCCAAGTCAAACTTTCACTAGTCGCTCCACCCCAAACGACTCTCACAAGAGGTATCTCTTTACCTCTCAAGGACTTCACCTTTCTGTCATCAATCCTCAATGGCATAGTCTCAACTGTCAGGTTGTCTCTAACCTGTACATCATCATCCCTCAGAATCACATGTGAAGGATCCGCTACATACTTCCGAAGCTGAGAAATATGAAACACATCATGCAAGTTCGAAAGATGTGGTGGCAAACCAACTCTATATGCCTCTGTTCCAACTCTCTCTGAAAAATGATACGGACCGATGAACTTAGGAGTCAACTTCCTCGACTTCAAAGCACGACTGACACCCGTCAAAGGAGTGACCCTAAGAAAAACATGATCACCTTCCTGAAACTCAAGATTCTTTCTTCGCTTGTCATGGTAACTCTTCTGTCGACTCTACGAAGCTTTCATCTTTTCCCTTATCAACCTGACTTTCTCAGTAGTCTCATGAACCAAGTCTGGTCCCAATACTACACTCTCACCTGACTCAAACCAGCATAAAGGAGTCCAACACCTCCGACCATACAAGGCTTCGAACGGTGCCATACCAATACTCGAGTGATAGCTGTTGTTATAAGTGAACTCAATCAAAGGCAAGTGACTGTCCCAAGCTCCACCTTGTTCAAGCATACACACCCTCAACAAATCTTCCAATGATTGAATTGTCCTCTCCGACTGACCATCTGTTTGAGGATGATAAGCCGAACTCAACCTCAACTTCGAACCCAAGGCGTCCTGTAAACTCTTCCAGAACCTAGAAGTGAACCTCGGATCTCTATACGACACAATACTTGACGGTACACCATGAAGCTTCACCACACTGTGAATATAAATCTCTGCAAACTACGCTACCGGATAACTGATATTGATAGGAATGAAGTGTGCCGACTTCGTCAACCGGTCGACAACAACCCAAATAGCGTCATGCCCTCTCGGAGTGTTCGGTAAACTCGTCACAAAATCCATAGAGATACTGTCCCAATTCCACTCCGGTACATCCAACGGTGTCAACAACCCTGCAGGCTTCTGATGCTCAACCTTGGACTTCTGACAAATCAAACAGGCATAAACAAACTGAGCAACATCTCTTTTCAAACCGGACCACCAAAACAGTTTCTTCAAATCATGGTACATTTTTGTAGCCCGCGGGTGAATACTCAACCTACTCTTGTGACTCTCCTCAAGAATCAACTTCTTCAAATCATCATTGTCAAGAATACAAACCCTTCCTCTGAACCTCAGCACACCCTGATCATTAACGTTAAAATCACTATCCTCAGTGTCATTACCTGAAGTCATCAAATCAACAAACTTCAAATCCACTTTCTGATCTTCTCGGATACTGTTCAAGAAATCACTATCAATCTTCAGCATCCCCAACTGTATACTCTGAGGTGACAATTCACAGGCAAGACTCATGTCTCTGAACTGTTCTAACAATTCAAATTCTTTCACCATCAAAGCAGACATGTGCAAAGTTTTCCTACTCAAAGCATCAGCAACAACATTGGCCTTACCAGGATGGTAATTCAAGCCAAAATCATAATCTTTCAGTAACTCTAACCATCTCCTCTGCCTCATGTTCAGTTCCTTCTGGTCAAATAAATACTTCAAACTTTTATGATCACTGAATACCTCAAATCTGGAACCGTACAAATAATGTCTCCAAATTTTCAAAACAAAAACCACCGCAGCTAGCTCCAGGTCATGTGTAGGATAATTCTTCTCATGAACACGCAATTGCCTAGAAGCATATGCTACCACCTTACCATCTTGCATCAGAACACCACCTAAGCCCAGCTTAGATGCATCACAGTACACAACAAATGGTTCTTCTGGTTTAGGCAAAATCAAAACAGGAGCAGTTGTCAATCTTCGCTTCAATTCATTGAAACTACTCTCACACTGACCATCCCACACAAAAGATTTACCCTTACAGGTCAACTGTGTCAACGGAAGAGCCAATTTCGAAAACCCTTCTATGAACCTGCGGTAATAACCAGCCAAACCCAGAAAACTTCTGATCTCAGTTACCGACTTCAGAGTCTCCCACTGTGACACCACATCAACCTTTGAAGGATCCACCGCAATACCACTACCAGAAATAATGTGACCCAGAAAGCTTACTTCACTTAACCAGAACTCACATTTTGACAACTTTGCATACAACCTCTTCTCCTTCAACACTTGCAATACTAATCTTAGATGCTCTGCATGCTCGTCCTCATTCTTGGAATAAATCAAGATATCATCAATGAACACTACAACAAACTTATCCAGAAAAGCATGGAAGATTCGGTTCATGTACTCCATAAACACACCAGGCGCGTTAGTAACACCGAAGGGCATCACTTTGTACTCGTAATAACCATAACGTGTCCTAAAGGCCGTCTTCTGCATATCCTCATATTTCACCTTGATCTGATGATAACCACACCTCAAATCAATCTTACTAAAAATCTTAGCACCAACCAATTGATCCATCAAGTCGTCAATCCTCGAAAGCGGATACCTGTTCTTTATCGTAACCTTGTTCAACTGACGGTAATCAATACACAGTCTCATACTACCATCCTTCTTCTTGACCAACAACACCGGTGCTTCCCAAGGTGAAACACTAGGTCTTACAAACTTCTTATCTAACAGATCCTCCAACTGTTTCTTCAACTTAGCTAACTCAGAGGCTGACATACGGTATGGTGCCATCGACACCGGCTTAGTTCCTGGAACAAGGTCAATTGAAAATTCAACCTCCCTCTCTGGTGGCACACCAGAAATCTCGTCAGGAAATACTTCTGGGAATTCATTCACCACAGGTAACCCATCAATCACAGCTTGACTTTCTAACGACAATTGTGCCATTAGAGAATACATCAGAATTCCATCACGTTCAAACTGTTTCATCTATTTTGTAGACAGAAGCTCAACTTCACCTTCTTCTTCAGCAGAAGAAAAATGCACCGTCTTACTATAGCAGTTGATATGAACTCGGTTATACTCTAACCAATTCATTCCAAAGATAACATCCATACTCGTCAACGGCAGACAAACTAAATCAATCACAAAATCTCTACCAAACATAGATATAGGACACCGTAGACAAACAAGAGAAGTGGTTACTGAACCCTTAGCTGGAGTTTCAACAACCATTTCCTCTTTCATATCAGATACATCCAAACCCAACTTATAGGCACATTC
The DNA here is from genome assembly GCF_003473485.1 of Medicago truncatula. Lineage (NCBI taxonomy): Eukaryota > Viridiplantae > Streptophyta > Magnoliopsida > Fabales > Fabaceae > Medicago > Medicago truncatula. The sequence goes on from NC_053042.1 coordinate 20,899,363, forward strand.
AATAGCAATAAAACAATGAGTAGCACCAGTATCAATAATAGCAATTAAAGAAGTACTATTAAAGAAACAAGTACCTCTGATAAGTCGGTCCTCATTGGTAGTCTGCGTACCAGTCAAAGCAAATACCTTCCCACCAGTTCTAGTCTTCTTTAGCTCAGGACATTGTGTACTAATATGACCCTCTCCATTGTAATTGTAGCAGACAATGTCCCCACGTTTGCATTCAGCTAGGCTGTGACCCTTCTGACCACACCTGAAGCACTTCCTATCATCTTTAGCACAAACATTACTCTTGTGGCCATTCTCACCACACTTGTAACAAACAATCTCAGCAGGAGCATCTCTCCTCTTAGGCCTCCTATCATCCCCCATCTTCTGTTTCCCCTTGTCAGCAGGAGCACTGTAAGGCTTAGGACGATTCTGCTGTCCCTTACCTCTCCTCTCACTCATTATCTTGTAATGAGCTTTGGTATCTTCCTCATAAATTCTGCACCTATTAACCAACTCAGAAAAGACTCTGATCTGCTGATAGCCAATAGCTCTTTTGATGTCAGCCCTCAACCCATTCTCAAATTTGATGCACTTGGAGAACTCAGCTGTCTCCGCACTGTAATGAGGGTAGAACGTGGCAAGTTCCACAAACTTTGCAGCATACTCTGTGACGGACATGTCACCCTGCTTCAACTCCAGAAACTCAATCTCTTTCTTTCCTCGGACATCTTCCGGGAAGTAACTACCCAGGAACTCTTTCGTGAACATATCCCAAGTCACCACCACACCATCCTGCTCCAGAACAGGCAACAAACTAATCCACCAATCATCGGGCTCTTCAGCTAGCATGTGCGTCCCTGATAGATATTTTAGCAAGTGTACTAAATACTATGGAAGTAGTAAAAATATCGTTCCCACGAGGACTGTGTTAATCTCAATTTAGCAATAAAGTTAATATCTAGGATGTGTAAATTTCTTTTAGTGCCTGAGGCAGTAGTTTTGGTTTGCATAAAATTAAATAACATAAAATAAAGATAGAGTTGGAAAGAATAAGAGAGAGATGAGATCAGGTCTTTCGAGTCATCTATGTTCCCCTAATTGGTATACTGCACCTATTCTTATGAATGATTTTCTAGTTCCACAATAGTTAACAAAATAGTCCTAATCAATCCCTTGAGTTAGAACCCTCTTCTCAGACTACAGCCCCTAATTCCTTAGGTGGTCTAATAATCTTTGAAGGTTTAAAGCACGTTAACCTAATATCACTAACAAACGATTATCCATTCCTAGACTAACCCTGTTTATTAGAACAATTCAATTCTGTCAAAGTAGAAAGCTATGGTCAGTAGTCATTCATTCTCACTAAATCATGTTTATATTTGATCAGGATATTAAAAGCATTAAGAACAATTGAATTGAATAAAAACTAGATTGTCATTCACAATAAATAGAGTTTCACAGCAACATGGATCAATTAGGGTTACAAAGAATCATCTCAGACCTAATCTCTAAGAGATTTAGCTACTCATAATTGAGTTTACAAATAGCATAATCAATAGCAGAATTAAAACATACACAAACTGATAGAAGGTTGAAGAAATCGCCCTCCTAGCCGTCTTGAGGTCTCAAAATCGCACTTGGCTCTCTCCAAATCGTACCCCTTGTTTTCAGAATAGTCTTCAGCTTAAATAGGCACAGAATTTCGCCTAAAATCGTGGCACGATTTAAGTAAATCGTGGCACGATTCTCCTTGAATCGCAAATCGCTGAATTAGGGTTTCGTCAGATCGTGTCACGATTATGCCATCGTGACACGATTTCTTCAATGTCGAATGCTTGATTTTTTGTCTTCTAAAATCGTGTCACGTTTTTACCAAATCGTGGCACGATTCTCTTCTTTGTATTTTCTTCAGTTTCCTTCAGTTTTCAACTCTTTTGCTGCATAAGTTGCCTTGTGAACTCCACTTTGTGATTAAAATAAATATAAAAAGACTCTAGAAATAGCGAATGACGGACTGTCATCAGTCCCAAACCGCACCTTCTGAATCTCTGAACATTGCATGACCCTGAAAATCCTTTCAACCTCTTTCAGCCATTTCTGAGCACCATCAGGATCATACCTACCCTTGAATGTTGGTGGATGATTCCTCAAGGAAGTTTCCAGCATTCTGGTTCCATCATTACCAGTCTCAACCTTAGGTTGCTGTTGAACAGCTTGAGCTACTGCCTCAAGCGCAGCATCACTACTTCCAGTCATCTCGAAATTCTACACGACAAACAACAACTCAGAACAACAACAAAAAGCAACATTAAAGTTGACACTCTATCCTAGGTGGCTCAACACGACTCTACTACTTGGCCGGACGGACCAACCTGCTCTGATACCAAATTGTAACACCCCGTTACCCAAAAGTAATTAAATAACGAATAATCATCAGAGTATTTTACCAAACAGGTATGCTACATTGCAGTTTCAAAATTCTTAAATAGCATATGAAACTATTTAATTAAACAACGTCAAACATCATTTAAACAGCAGCGGAAGGTTATTCAACAACATCAAAAACAGTTGAAATCCTCCAGACATCATCTTGGCATAAGCCTAACAACAATTTCAACCTTCATAGGGCCATAACAACAAGATTCAAAATGAGATACATAAGGAATGAAATACAACAAATAAAACCCATCCCGAATGTATCAGAGCCCTAGACACGGCATTGAGCCACCACCAACTACTCAGGATCACCTGCAAGTTACCCATAGGAAGGGCAACATTTTCAAGCAGAAGGGGTGAGATTCACAACAATAAATATAGATATTAAAATCTTCAATTGAATCTAACACCCTAATCCACAAACACATCATCTTGCAAACATATATATATATATATATATATATATATATATATATATATATATATAATTCACAAGCAACAACAACATCATCAATATACCACCATCACAAAGAATATATAAATACATATTCATCAACAACATCAATCATCAAGTAGTAGCCGCAATCAAAAACTAAGACTTATGCAAATGACATGACAACACTGCTAAGACACCATCTTAGACTTCTCAATGGATGCAATATGCATGTGGTACCAAACAGGGCCGAAGCCCTCACCGCTTTTGAATGGTTAAAGCGTTCATCAGGACCGAAGCCCTCACCGCTTTTGAATAGTTAAAGCATTCATCAGGACCGAAGCCCTCACCGCTGTTTTATGCATATGCAATGGACCTACTTGTGTATATCTACATACAACTGACCATGCAATGCAACTCCATGTGACTCCACTTAAACAACATGTATGATTCAATAATTAGCATACATTTCAATCATCATCAGTAATCATCAATTCAACAATCCAATCAACCAAAATAATGCAAAATTACATGAAACTATGCTCAACACATCAACATTAAATCACTACCATTCATGCACAAAATTCAACACTCAAGAACTGTGCAGCTCGCCTTGCGAGCACATCTGTTCGCCATGGCGAGTTCACAAAACTACTTGCTCGCCATGGCGAGTTCAAGGCGAACTCTAGGCGAGTGAAAATTAGGTGCTCTCGGGAAAAATGCCATTTTCTCACTCAAATCCCAATTCTAAGTTCCCTAATCATTCTTTTAACCTAAAACTTTCACCATCCATCATTAAAATCATCTAGGTACCTTAAACCATCCCCAAAACATCTTATAAAAACTTTTCAAAAATCAAGTTTTATCCAGGCTTGCTCGCCATGGCGAGTTGGTATGCTCGCGGGGCGAGCGATGAAGTTGCTCACTCGCGAGGCGAAACATGAATGCTCGCGAGGCGAGCGATGAACTTCTGTACGGGCAGAAAACTGGTTTTTCCCAAAAATTCCATTTTTCTTCCAATCACTCCCCAAATTAGTTTACAGATACATAATTAAGTATCTTATACAACCAGAACCTAATTCTAACATCAAAAACACACTCACCACTCCAAAATCAACAATTCAACATAAAACCCCAAAAATCCCAATTCTCACCAAAACTCTGTTAAACACAAAATCAGAATTTAATAGCTACAATATTGAAGTAAACCTCACCCTTACCTTAATTCAGAATGAAAAATGCACAGCAAAAAGGGTTCCTCTGGTTCTAAGTTGCTCTTCTCTCCTTCTTCTCCCCAAGTTGGTTTTTACGTGAAACTGGTTTTCTGACATCCATCCTTTTCTTAACTTCCCATTAATTGTAACTCCCTACTATTTTCATTTAACTCCCCATAATTTCTATTAACTCCTATTAATCCCCCAAACACCAAAATAATTATTATTTCACACTTATTCTAATTATTATTAAATAAACCATATAATAACATAATACACCACATAAATCACCCAAAAATCACACACATATATATATATATATATATATATATATATATATATATATACTCCACATAAATCACCAAACATCATATTTAAATATATATATACTCCACATAATTCAAATTAATTAAATATAACAACTAGGGCGTTACAACTCTCCCCAAATTACAGAATTTCGTCCTCAAAATCTTACCTCAAGCGAACAACTCCGGATACAACTCCCGCATCTTACTCTCCAGCTCCCAAGTCAAACTTTCACTAGTCGCTCCACCCCAAACGACTCTCACAAGAGGTATCTCTTTACCTCTCAAGGACTTCACCTTTCTGTCATCAATCCTCAATGGCATAGTCTCAACTGTCAGGTTGTCTCTAACCTGTACATCATCATCCCTCGGAATCACATGTGAAGGATCCGCTACATACTTCCGAAGCTGAGAAATATGAAACACATCATGCAAGTTCGAAAGATGTGGTGGCAAACCAACTCTATATGCCACTGTTCCAACTCTCTTTGAAATCTGATACGGACCGATGAACTTAGGAGTCAACTTCCTCGACTTCAAAGCACGACCGACAACCGTCAAAGGAGTGACCCTAAGAAAAACATGATCACCTTCATATATATTTAAATATGATGTTTGGTGATTTATGTGGAGTGTATATATATATATATATATATATATATACACTCCACATAAATCACCAAACATCATATTTAAATATATATATTTTCCACATAATTCAAATTAATTAAATATAACAACTAGGACGTTACATTCTCCTCTACCAAGAATCACGGGAGAGGTTAAAATGGAACAGAGTTCCGGGTCTTGCAGTAAAAGTTTATTTTTCGAAACTAGCAGCAACAAGGGTACTCCGCAAGGTAATGGGGATAAAGAGGCGGAAGTTGAACAACCAACTGACAAAGGAACACCGAGGTTGATGGGGGAGGAAAGGGAGAGAGAGGCAATTGTTGAGAAGACACAAAAGGAGGTGGAGGGCGTGGCAGAATCTCTAGGTAATGTGGTTATATCTAAGGAGCAGGCTGCTGTGTGTGATATGGGTTCTACGACCAAGGAAAAGCCAGCTACAGAGCAGAAAGGGAAATGGGCTAGACAGCCAAACAAAAAATAAAAAATACAAGAGGCTTTGGCTATTGAGCTAGGGAAGAGACAACTAGTGGAGGTGAACATCCAAGAGGCAGACCCAATGGATCTTTGTATGGGGGAGAAATTGAAGAAGAGTAAAGGAGAGGAGAACATTTCACAAAACCTAAAGGGGGTGTTGGATGACCAACACCACCTAGACCAATGAAAATCATAAGTTGGAACTGTCGGGGGTTGGGGAACCCTCGAGCAGTTCGAGCCTTGTCAAGGCTCATTGATGAGATAAAACCGCAACTGCACGGTCTTACCGAAGTAGTATTAAAAGAGTATCGTTCCGACAGGGAGTAGTTCAATTCAATTAACCTTTAGAAATGATTAGAAGAGAAAAGAATTGTAAGTTGGGGGTTTTCAAGCGTTGAAAATTAATAATATAAAAAGAGCCTTGGGATCGTTGGTTTCATCTAAATAACAAGTCCTTCTCAAACCAAAACTATAAACTTATAATGTTATGTTAGACCTAATTTCTCAAGACAGTTTCTCTTATGTTCCTCTAGCAACCAAGCCTATTTCGCTGACTTGATTACTATTAGATTTTGGTTCCTCTAACAACCAAGCCTATTTCGCTGACTTGATCGTTATTAGTTCCCTTGAAGATTGAAACTATATGTCTCAAAGATTGCAAAGCCTATTTCGCTGACTTTGCAATCCTTGTCAAAATTCACTTGTTCGAATATCAAAGCTCCACTTTCGTTTTATGAATTGATATTTGGAATAATGGATAAACAATTATCAAACCCTCCACTTTCGTTTCCACAGTTTGATAATGGTTGATCCATGTTAAAGCGGTGAATTTAGATAAGTAATTAGGGTTACATAAGATTAAGGCTTAGAGCTTGGTTTGATTAGGATTATCTCATTTAGACTTATCCAACAATCCCAAGACAAGGAGAAGTCTACTCACTCATGTTCATCGTAGACATGGGGGAGAAGAGAGGAAGCATAAAAGTAAATGACAAGAAAATAAAGGAAAAGAAAAGAACTTTAATTAGAAAAGCAATTGTCACTTATTGTATTCCAAGTAAAGATGAATATTTGTGATGGATGGCTACTCTATTTATAGCATTTGTTCGACTTAAAATCTAAGCTATTACATTCGGGCTAAAAATAGAGTAGCTTAAAATCTAAGCAAAAGCAGCAAAAGTGACTCTGGAGGGTGGCACGACCGTGCCAAGGCTAGCACGGGCCGTGTCAGGCTTCTGACTTGGGGGAGACATATTTTTGTCTCTCAATCTTCATATTTTTGCATCCAATCCGCTCCAAGTCCCTTTCTTTTGCTCCAAGACTCAATCCATCCAATATTCATTCCTAAAATAAAATAAAATAAAATGCAATTTAAAGTAAACTATCCTAAAAAGGAAATAATACTAATATAAAATAAAATAAAATGTAAATAAAACTAGACTAAAAAGCATATTAAAATAGTCAATAAATGACTCATCACTCATTACTAAAGAAAAACCCCATATTGTATTCCTTATGGAGACTAGATTAAAAAGTTCTGAAATGGTACCTTTCAAACATAGATGGGGATTCAACTGTGGTTTATCTGTGGATTGTAGAGGTGTTGGTAGGGAAAGGGCAGGAGGTGTGTCTCTTCTTTGGCATGACAACATTGACATCACCATAATGTCGTACTCCATTAATCATATCCATGGTCAATGTGTTGATGAAGAGGAAGCTGAGAAATGGGATATTACTGGTATTTATGGCTATCCGGAAGAGAACAATAAGAAGAAGACCTGGCAGCTGATTGAACAATTATCCTCTCAGGTGGGTAGGAAGTGGATGTGTATGGGTGATTTTAACGATGTTCTATCAGTGGAGGAGAAGAGGGGTGGTAACACAAGAACTCAATCTCAACTTGCTCTAGGCCGAAATACTGTGAATGATTGCAATCTGCTGGATATGGGTAACACAAGAACTTCAAGAACATGGTTGGTAACACAAGAACTCAATCTCAAATACTCACCAACATTCAGTGGAGAAGAAGAAGAAGAAGGAGGAGGAGAAGGAGAAAGAAGGGAAGAGAGGAAGAGGAAAGCTCAAATTTTTATCATTGAGGTCCATATGGAGGACCTTGGAGGTGAAAGTGGTGCATCATGTTCCGAAGCATTTGGTTGTTCTCTTCGGATATGCGGTTGCCCCTTTGGACATCGTTCCTTATTCCCATTAATTCAACACCTTGCCTTTGTTGCTCGGTGCTTATCCTTTCGACCTCGATATTCATCCATGCCCATCGTGCATTTTCATTTGTTTCACCTTCATCATGGTTATGGTGCTCCTCATCATGGTGCATTTGTGCACCTTCCTCTTCTTGGTGCAAGTGGGCACCTTCCGCTTCTTCATTATGCTGTTCTATGTGCACCTGTGGGTCATCATTAACATACAACAAATTTTCTTCCACCTCGGTGTTAGTCCGAGATGGGTTAGGCAATAAAATCAAAGTGGGCACATTGAGCTTGAGTGTATAAACAAAGGGGATTCGAGGTTTATTACTGACAATGCCTTGATAGCAATGGAGTGATTCCATTGGCTTAAGAAGAAGAAGAAAGGAAAGAAGGGGATTATGGCCCTCAAGCTTGATATGTCAAAAGCCTTTGATAGAATAGAGTGGTCCTTTGTCGAGCAAGTGCTGAAATCTATGGGATTCCCGAGGAGACTGGTGGATTTGATAATGAAATGCATCACTACGGTCTCGTACCAAATTCTCATCAACGGTCAACCAAGCTCATCGTTCACCCCGGAGAGAGGATTGAGACAGGGAGACCCACTCTCACCCTATTTGTTTATTCTTTGTACAGATGTTCTCTCAGGACTGTTGGTGTAAGCCCTAGAGGCCAATAGTTTATGAGAAACCTATCTTATGTATCATGACTTTTATTATTGAATAATATATGGCACTCTTTATTATATTTAGATAATGTTAATAAAGTCCTTAGAATAGATAGTTCGTGTAATAATATATTAAGTGTGACTTAATCATGAGATTACATTATCTTATAGAACGCTATTCTTAAATGTATCCGTAGTCAAAGCTTTAATATGAATAAAGGATAATAATAAACCGTCGAGACTATTATGTATGTAGACTGATGACCGCATCTCATGGGTCATAGATATGAGATATCAAGTCTATACATAGATATAAATGTTAGGAGTAATATTTATATTGGATTGACCCACTGTGAGAATACTACATAGTAAGTTATGAAATTGTCATAAGATATTCTCACAATGATAATAATGTATATCGCTCTTAGACCTGAAACCACTATGATCTCTAGATGTGGACTCAAGTGCTTTGTTGCCATTCTAACGTTGTCTGTAAAAGGATAACAATAACGTTGGTTGATGGGTACTTGATGAATCATGCTGAGGGTCATGAGTGTCCTAGATGGGATTTGTCCCTCCTCATAAACAGGAGATATATCTTTAGGCCTCTTGATGAAATATGACTATAAATATGCATGGCCATGCCGAACTAAGTCAATATAAGATATTGGACTTATTCGTTAAATAGTATATTTCGGAATCAAGATAAATAAACATTGATCTATACAAGGGTGACACTATCTATGCCTTGGGATCAATGAAGATATTGAGACAAAGGAGTAATTATACACATATGTATTATCATGAAAGGTTTCGTCAGATCACTTGACATTCTTGTCACTTGGGTAGCAATGATGTGTTGCTACATACCGCTCATTGTTTATGGTATTAAATATTAGATTTAATATCATTGCCAACGTGACTAGAACCTAAAGGGTCACACACAAAGAGCAGTCAAAAGAGATATGTATAAGTACGACTTATATAAAGGGTGCGCTTAGTAAATAATGCTAATGGTTTAGCAATATTTGCTAAACTCGTATTGGGCTTAGTGAAGTCAAAAACGAGTTTGACTTGCAAAGCACATAAGGAGTTCTATAAATAGAACCCTAGTGCAATAGTTTGCGGTTACGTATTCTTTGCAGAAACCCTAGTTCTCTGACTTCCGTCTTCTTGGCTAGCACCGAGGTTTTGGAGGAGCACTGTTCGTGTGGACTCGATAGAGGCTCTGTTGTTTGCTTGGCTGTGATCGTGATTCCGGTTCGCAGATTGCACCGATCGTTTCAGACTAATCGTTCAAGGTAAAAATCGAATCACTGGTTCAAGTTCCAATTCGTAATGATCCAAGGAAAGTAAATCGAAATTTTATTCCGCTGCTTATTCTGTTAATGTCGATTTACCTTCAGTGGTATCAGAGCCAATTACGAAACCTTGAATCGGATTGCTTTGTTACTGCTTTATGTTTTAATTTTGATTAAACATATTGAACGAACATAAATAATAAAGAAAATTAAAATTGGCATCGCATCATATTATGCTTTCTGTGCATGTGTTTTCGATTTGATTCAATGCTTCATAAACCGTTTCTGGTGAAACATCGACGTTTCGATTATACATATCGACAGAAACATGATTTATCGATCATAAAACGCAGCTAATAATAATATCAATCACGTGTATGTGCATGGCTTTTCGAACCGTTTTGATGTTTCAGAAACCGTTTCTGGTGAAACATCAAACCTTTCGATCATTCATATTGACAGAAGCATGATTGGTAAATTCTGTGTAACAACGGTATATATGATATACTGGATTTGATCATAGTTTAAATAAGTCAGATGATATTTTTCATGTTAATTGATCTGATGTATGGAGCTTCGTAACCGATTCTGTGTACTCTGGTGAAGCATCCTAGACTCGGTCATGATACGTGAATAAACAATCAGAGTACTTGTTTAATAAAGATCAGATTGTTGTAACAGAATTAGGGTTTGCCGAAACGATTAGGGTAATCAGAAACGTGTCAAATGTTGATGCGAAATGCGGTGCTAATTCAAAGTGAATCGTTCATGCTGAATTAGCTTCGGCGTAGGGTGATCATATGTCGAATTTTAATTTAATTTATTTAATTATAAGGAATAATTAATAATAATAAAAGTGTGTTTGTTATTATTATCATGTGAATGATTATGGCCTTAGTCCTTTTATTTTATTTCTTTTGGATTTTAAAATACGGCCTGCGTGCCGTGCCTTTCTCTTATATCTCTATTGTACATTCTCTTCTCATCCACTCCCTCGTATGTAAAACGAGTTTTCTTCATATGTAATGTAAATAGAATACAAAGGAGGTAATAGGGATCAAGACGTAAGGATAGTCCTGGAAGTCAAGCTTGGAGAAGCAAGGTCGTTTCTAGGATTAGTTTAGATTCTCTCATTGGCTTGAGAGAGTCATAGCGTTAGGATGGCCATAATCATGTCACTTTTATTTTGTATAAATGTTATGCATGTTTTGATTGGAGTGCGAATATATGTGATATATAAGCCGTGGTGAGGTGAGATCAAATTTAATAAAAATCCTTCAATTTAAATATTAAGTTTAAAGCTTTCCAAAAGTTTAACACCCTTCAAGACTAATATCGAATATGTGGGTTTTGCCTCCGTAAAGCGCATATTCTATACTAGTAAGTTGCGGTGCGGTAATCCAATTTATCCAAGTGTTATTCTTTTGGGTCAAACTTAACTAAATTAATTTTAATAAGATTAGAATAAATTTAGAAGCTATAATTGGACGACTTCTATATGATAGGATTGAATAAAGAGTTATTCCGCCAATTGATTTGAAAGTTGTATAAGATACAATTGGAAATGTTCCTACCTAAATAGCTAAGTTTTAAGTACAGCCCCCGTTGACTTAAAACAAGGTGAAATAAGGATTTCAATCCACTAGAAAATCTTCCAACGGGATTTTCCGAGTCAAATGTTTGAAGGTCATTTGATTTGAGTAAAATAGTGGGAGCGTATTTAATTAAAGACCAAATTAAATATATTTTCATGATACTTATTTTGCACATTTTAAATTGTAGATGGCCAATAACGCTTCCACAAACATTTTGCGATCCCTCATCGAAAAGGAAAAATTGACTGAATTTTTTTTTATAGACTGGTCCCGTAACATGAGGATTGTCCTCACCCACGAAAAAAAGTTGTATGTGCTGGATGGACCCATTCCTGAGGCACCTCCTGCTGGAGCTTCTGCGGCTCTAAGAAATGCTCATGCCAAGCATCTCAATGATTCCGTAGAAGTTTTATGCATCATGCTGGCTTCAATGACTCCCGAGCTGCAAAAACAACATGAAGGTATGACAGCGTTCGATATGATCGAACATCTGAAGACTCTTTATGAAGAGCAAGCCAGGCATGAGAGGCTTGATGTCTCTAAAGCCCTGTTTTCCACCAAGCTGTCAGAGGGAGGTCCCGCAGGACCTCATGTGCTCAAAATGATTGGGTACTCTGAAAACCTAGCTCGTTTGGGATTTGTCCTTGAACAAGAGCTAGTCGTTGATCTTGTGCTGCAATCGTTGCCTGAAAGCTTCAACGGTTTTGTCCAGAACTTTCTAATGAATGATATGGACAAGACACTACCACAACTTGCAGCTATGTTGAGACCTGCTGAGAAAAACATGAAGGGAAAAGGAAAGGCTACTGCCATTTTAATGGTTAATAATGGCAAGTTCAAAAAGCACCATAAGAAGCCTAATAAGTCTAAGGGAAATGGCAAAGGCAACGCTGTTGCCAAGCCATCAACCAAAGCTTTGAAGCCTACTGGAGGCGTGGCTAAGGATGGTAAGTGCTTCTATTGCAACAACACTGGGCATTGGAAGCGAAACTGTCCAAAGTATCTGGAAGATAAGAAGAATGGAAATGTTCCTACTACTTCTGCAGGTATTTTTGTTATAGAAATTAATATGTCTACTTCTACATCATGGGTATTAGATACTGGATGTGGTTCTCATATTTGTACTGATGTGCAGGGTCTGAGAAAGAGTAGAGCATTGGCAAAAGGCGAGGTCGATCTTAGAGTTGGCAATGGAGCAAAGGTTGCTGCTTTAGCTGTTGGAACTTATGTATTGAACTTACCTAGTGGTCTTTTACTTAATTTAGAAAACTGCTATTATGTACCTGCCATTAGCAGGAATATCATTTCAATTTCTTGTTTGGACAAGGCTGGTTTTTATTTTACAATAAAGAACAAATGTTGTTCCGTTTATTTGGATGATATTCTTTATGCTAACGCAAATTTGAGTAATGGACTTTATGTCCTAGATCTCGATATGCCTATCTATAACATTAATACAAAAAGGTTGAAACCTAATGAGTTGAATCCACTTACCTTTGGCATTGTCGTTTAGGACATATAAATGAGAATCGCATTTCCAAACTCCATAAAGATGGATTTTTGGATTCTTTTGATTTTGAATCATATGAAACATGTCGATCTTGTTTATTGGGAAAAATGACAAAAGCTCCATTTACCGGTCAAGGTGAAAGGGCTAGTGATCTTTTAGGTCTCATACATACTGATGTGTGTGGACCCCTAAACATAACTGCTAGAGGAGGCTTTCACTACTTCATTACATTCACTGATGACTTTAGTAGATTTGGATATGTGTATCTAATGAAACATAAATCTGAATCATTTACTTTCTTTAAAGAATTTCAAAATGAAGTAGAAAACCAACTAGGCAAGAAAATCAAAATGCTTCGATCTGATCGAGGTGGAGAATATTTGAGCTTAGAGTTTGACAATAATCTTAAAGAATGTGGGATATTCTTTATGCTAACGCAAATTTGAGTAATGGACTTTATGTCCTAGATCTCGATATGCCTATCTATAACATTAATACTGAAAGGTTGAAACCTAATGAGTTGAATCCACTTACCTTTGGCATTGTCGTTTAGGACATATAAATGAGAATCGCATTTCCAAACTCCATAAAGATGGATTTTTGGATTCTTTTGATTTTGAATCATATGAAACATGTCGATCTTGTTTATTGGAAAAAATGACAAAAGCTCCATTTACCGGTCAAGGTGAAAGGGCTAGTGATCTTTTAGGTCTCATACATACTGATGTGTGTGGACCCCTAAACATAACTGCTAGAGGAGGCTTTCACTACTTCATTACATTCACTGATGACTTTAGTAGATTTGGATATGTGTATCTAATGAAACATAAATCTGAATCATTTACTTTCTTCAAAGAATTTCAAAATGAAGTAGAAAACCAACTAGGCAAGAAAATCAAAATGCTTCGATCTGATCGAGGTGGAGAATATTTGAGCTTAGAGTTTGACAATAATCTTAAAGAATGTGGGATACTGTCCCAACTCACACCTCCTAGAACACCACAATGGAACGGTGTGTCTGAAAGGAGAAATCGAACCTTGTTAGACATGGTCCGATCTATGATGAGTCATGCTGAACTTCCAAACTTCTTATGGGGGTAGGCCTTATTAACTGCAGCTTACACACTTAACCGAGTTCCATCTAAAGCGGTAGAAAAGACACCATATGAGAAATGGAATGGTCGAAAACCCAATGTGGGACATTTTAAGATTTGGGGTTGTGAAGCTTATATAAAACGACTTATGTCTACTAAGCTTGAACAAAAATCTGAAAAATGTTTCTTTGTGGGATATCCTAAAGAAACTAGGGGATACTACTTTTACAAACCACCTGAAGGCACAATTGTTGTTGCTAGAACTGGAGTCTTCCTTGAGAAGGATTTTGTCTCCAGGAGAATCAGTGGAAGCAAAGTAAATCTTGAAGAAATTCAAGACCCACAGAGTAATGAAATACCGATAGAGGAACAAGGACAAGATACACAAACTGTTATGACAGAAAATCCTATCCCAGTAACACAAGAACCACGTAGGTCTAGCAGGATACGTCAAGAACCCGAAAGATATGGGTATCTCATATCACAAGAGGGTGATGTATTGCTCATGGACCAAGATGAACCTGTGAGTTACACGGAGGCCATAACTGGCCCCGAATCTGAGAAGTGGCTTGAAGCCATGAAATCTGAAATGGATTCCATGTACACAAATCAAGTTTGGAACTTGATTGATGCTCCTGAAGGAATTAATCCTATAGGATGCAAGTGGGTTTTCAAAAAGAAAATTGACATGGATGGAAAGGTTAGTACCTACAAAGCGCGACTGGTTGCTAAAGGCTTCAAACAAATTCATGGTGTAGACTATGATGAAACCTTTTCACTAGTTGCAATGATTAAATCCATTCGGATCTTACTTGCCATCGCTGCATACCACGATTATGAAATTTGGCAAATGGATGTCAAAACTGCTTTCCTTAATGGAAATCTTCTTGAGGATGTGTACATGACACAACCTGAAGGTTTTGGCGATCCTAAAGCAACCAAAAAGGTATGCAAGTTGCAGCGATCAATCTATGGATTGAAGCAAGCTTCTAGAAGTTGGAATCTTCGCTTTGATGAAACTGTACAACAGTATGGATTCATTAAAAATGAAGATGAGCCTTGTGTTTACAAGAAGGTTAGTGGGAGCATAGTTTCATTTCTGATTTTATATGTAGATGACATATTATTAATCGGAAATGACATCCCTACACTACAAGAAATCAAAACTTGGTTAGGGAAATGCTTTTCTATGAAAGACTTAGGTGAAGCCTCCTATATATTAGGAATCAGGATCTATAGAGATAGATCACAAAGATTGCTTGGCTTAAGTCAGGGTACATATATAGACAAAGTCCTGAGACGTTTCAATATGCATGATTCCAAGAAAGGATTCATTCCTATGTCGTCAGGATTAAATCTATCAAAGACTCAATCCCCTTCGACTAATGACGAAAAGGATCGAATGCGTGATATTCCATATGCTTCAGCAATTGGTTCTATCATGTATGCTATGATATGTACTCGACCAGATGTCTCGTATGCTTTAAGTGCTACGAGCAGATACCAGTCTAATCCTGGCAACGATCATTGGATTGCTGTCAAGAATATCCTTAAGTACTTGAGAAGAACTAAGGATACCTTCTTGGTCTATGGAGGTCAAGAAGAGCTCTCTGTAATTGGTTACACTGATGCTATTTTTCAGACCGATCATGATGACTTTAGATCGCAATCTGGATATGTGTTTTGCTTAAATGGCGGTGCTGTGAGTTGGAAAAGTTCAAAGCAAGAAACAGTCGCTGATTCTACAACTGAAGCTGAGTATATTGCTGCATCCAATGCCGCAAAAGAAGCTGTTTGGATTAAGAAATTCATTTATGATCTTGGAATTGTTCCGAGTATTGTGGATCCCATTGAATTACTATGTGATAACAATGGTGCAATCGCACAAGCCAAAGAACCTAGATCTCACCAGAAATCCAAACACATACAAAGGCGTTATCATCTTATTCGAGAGATTATCGAAAGAGGAGATGTTAAAATATGCAAAGTACCAACATTGGACAATGTCGCTCATCCACTTACTAAAGCTCTTGCCTAGCAGAAGCATGATGGTCATACTAGATCTATGGGTATTAGGTTTATGCCTAATTGGCTCTAGTGCTAGTGGGAGATTGTTGGTGTAAGCCCTATAGGCCAATAGTTTATGAGAAACCTATCTTATGTATCATGACTTTTATTATTGAATAATATATGGCACTCTTTATTATATTTAGATAATGTTAATAAAGTCCTTAGAATAGATAGTTCGTGTAATAATATATTAAGTGTGACTTAATCATGAGATTACATTATCTTATAGAACGCTATTCTTAAATGTATCCGTAGTCAAAGCTTTAATATGAATAAAGGATAATAATAAAGCGTCGAGACTATTATGTATGTAGACTGATGACCGCATCTCATGGGTCATAGATATGAGATATCAAGTCTATGCATAGATATAAATGTTAGGAGTAATATTTATATTGGATTGACCCACTGTGAGAATACTACATAGTAAGTTATGAAATTGTCATAAGATATTCTCATAATAATAATAATGTATATCGCTCTTAGACCTGAAACCACTATGATCTCTAGATGTGGACTCAAGTGCTTTGTTGCCATTCTAACGTTGTCTGTAAAAGGATAAAAATAACGTTGGTTGATGGGTACTTGATGAATCATGCTGAGGGTCATGAGTGTCCTAGATGGGATTTGTCCCTCCTCATAAACAGGAGATATATCTTTAGGCCTCTTGATGAAATATGACTATAAATATGCATGGCCATGCCGAACTAAGTCAATATAAGATATTGGACTTATTCGTTAAATAATATATTTCGGAATCAAGATAAATAAACATTGATCTATACAAGGGTGACACTGTCTATGCCTTGGGATCAATGAAGATATTGAGACAAAGGAGTAATTATACACATATGTATTATCATGAAAGGTTTCGTCAGATCACTTGACATTCTTGTCACTTGGGTAGCAATGATGTGTTGCTAGATACCGCTCATTGTTTATGGTATTAAATATTAGATTTAATATCATTGCCAACGTGACTAGAACCTAAAGGGTCACACACAAAGAGCAGTCAAAAGAGATATGTATAAGTACGACTTATATAAAGGGTGCGCTTAGTAAATAATGCTAATGGTTTAGCAATATTTGCTAAACTCGTATTGGGCTTAGTGAAGTCAAAAACGAGTTTCACTTGCAAAGCACATAAGGAGTTCTATAAATAGAACCCTAGTGCAATAGTTTGCGGTTACGTATTCTTTGCAAAAACCCTAGTTCTCTGATTTCCGTCTTCTTGGCTAGCACGGAGGTTTTGGAGGAGCACTGTTCGTGTGGACTCGATAGAGGCTCTGCTGTTTGCTTGGCTGTGATCGTGATTCTGGTTCGCAGATTCCACCGATCATTTCAGACTAATCGTTCAAGGTAACAATCGAATCACTGGTTCAAGTTCCAATTCGTAATGATCCAAGGAAAGTAAATCAAAATTTTATTCCGCTGCTTATTCTGTTAATGTCGATTTACCTTCAAGGACTCCTCCGTAATGAAGTCATAAAACAAAGCATACATGGTGTCAAAATTGCAAGAAGCGCCCCTCAAATATTG
Source organism: Medicago truncatula (assembly GCF_003473485.1). Lineage (NCBI taxonomy): Eukaryota > Viridiplantae > Streptophyta > Magnoliopsida > Fabales > Fabaceae > Medicago > Medicago truncatula. Next base: position 20,916,826 of record NC_053042.1, read on the forward strand.
CATCTTTTCTTTGCAGACGACAGCTTACTGTTTTCTAGAGCAAACCAGGGGGAAGCCGAGAAGATTATGTCCATCCTCACCAGATATGAAAGAGCCTCCGGACAAGTAGTGAATCTTGATAAATTTGAAGCAACCTTTAGCCGAAATGTGCCAAGCGAAGATATTCATACAATCTATGAAATGATGGAAGTTAAGGCAGTGGAAGCTCAGTCAAGATACTTAGGCTTTCCCGTTCCGTTTGGTAGGTTTAAGAAGGTCATTTCCACGGGAGTTATGGACAGGGTTTGGAAGAAACTAAAGGGATGGAAAGAGAGGTTCTTATCGAGGGCGGGGAAAGAAACTCTTATCAAGGCTGTTGCCCAAGCAATTCCGAACTACATTCTCAGCTGCTACAAACTACCGGAGGGATGCTTTAAAGACATTGACTCCATGCTAGCAAATTTTTGGTGGGGGTCTAAAGATGAGGAAAGGAAGATCCATTGGATGAGCTGGACTAGACTATCCAAAGCTAAAGGTAGAGGGTGGATTGGGATTCCGTGGTTTCTATGACTTTAACAAAGCCCTTCTGGGGAAACACTGCTGGCGGCTGTCCAATGGTGATAACTCTCTACTTCAAAAGGTGTTCAAAAGTAGATACTATCCTAGAGGCACCTTTATGGAGGCAACAACCGGATATCAACCTAGCTATGGGTGGAGAAGCATTATTAGTGCGCGTGAAGTGGTATAGAAAGGAGGGAGATGGATAGTTGGTGATGGTAAAAGCATTAGAATCTGGAAGGGTGCTTGGATGCCGAACATGGAACTGCTAACTTCAAAGAGTGATGCATGTAATCTAGGGGAGGAAGATTTGGTTGAAGTTCTGGTGGATCCTACCACCAGACAGTGGAATAGAAGCTTAATTTATAGTATTTTCAATCAGCCGGAGGCTCTAAAAATTGTGAGTATCCCTCTCTCCCAATCTCTCCCCAAAGACAAAATATGTTGGCATTGGGAGAAAAATGGTTGTTACACTGTTCCGTCAGCCTATCACTTATTGAGCAAGATCAGAGAAAACCTCCAACCGGGGCCCGTCCCACCACAGGAACGAGAGACTATGGAAGGAAATTTGGAAGACATCAATTCCCAACAAGGTGAAGAACTTCATGTGGTGCTTGGCAAAGAACATCCTCCCAACTAGGCAAAATCTGCAGAGGAAAGGTATTTCTCTCGACACTTTATGCCCTATATGTCATGCTGATGTGGAAACTGTGGAACATCTTTTCATGAACTGTCAACTAGCAAAACTCTCTATGTCTGCCTCACCTTTGGGATCCCATGCCCCCATTAACACTGATATGCACTGCTGGCTGCTGGAATGGCTCACATGCCATAACAAAGAGGGGCCCCAATTGTTTTGTGTTATCCTATGGAAGCTTTGGTATGCAAGAAATCAAGCTGTCTTCAAAGGAGATTCCGCTGAACCTGTCACTATAGCACAATCTGCCGTCCAATTTGTCCAGGATTTTAACGTAGCCAATGCCAAGCTAAAGACCCCAGCAAATCAGCCAAAGGGGGGGGGGGGGGGGGGGGGCGGACAGCTATCGGTCCAGACTGCAGGCCACCATATGTTTGTGGATGCTGGTTGCTTTCCCAATGGCCAGACAGGATGGGGAATGATTTTGAAAGACCATCTGGGCACAACCACCCTTAGTAAGTGCAAGCTGGATGATGTGGATGTTGAACCGAGCCTGGCAGAGGCGATGGGAGTCAGATGGGCGCTGCAGGAGGCAGTGGGGATGCATATTCAGAATCTGGTTTTGTCTAGTGACGCTCTCAATGTAGTGAATTGTGTCAATAAAATCAGTGTGGTTGCTTCCACAGAACCGGTTATAGTTGATTGCTGGAAATTAATTGAACAAATCCCATTTGTAATGGTTATTCATGTTTGTAGAGAGCTCAATGTTGAAGCTCATAACTTAGCCTCTTTGGCAAAGTCTGTAGGCACTAGATGTTGGCAGGGGAATGCCCCTCCAAGCCTGTTCCCTTCTCCTTTTTGTAACTCTGTTGTAGGCCGCGTTCCGGCTGCTTTGTTTGTTTAATAAAAAAGGATGGAAATTAAAAAAAAAACATTAGCCATTAAAAAAATAAAAACAAGAGGCTATTTTAATTTGTAGTTGTTTAAAAGTTAAAAACTAAAAGAAAGGTGGGAAAAAATGAAGTTGTGAAAAAACAGCTAAGATGGAAAAATAGAAAAACTCAAACTTCTTACCAAAACATTGAACAAATCAAATTAATTCACAAACTGAAATTAAAATCAAAACTCATATTCGCTACCCAACCTCAGATTTGTGATATGTTTCCATATACAGTTGGTAACTATTAAATATACACAATTGCGTTATTTTTTTTAACTAATCAATGAAACTGCAAATAGAGAATCATACAAATAATTGGTATCTCATATCGCTTTCTAAGCTCTCCATTTCAATAGCAAAATACATTTTCATCTTTGCACAAAACATCAATAATTGTGTTATACATACAGTGTCTAGAAGCTGTAAATGTTTTGTGCACAAATCATTTGACCGTACTAGAAGAATATCCTGCACACTTGAACAAACATTAAAGCAAAAAAATATTCTCATGAATTTTGTTATCATCAAAATATATTACAGGTTATTGTTCTTCAAACTAACTTGATTCTCAGAATCTAATACCTTTTTTATGATGACAAATATGATATATTGATGAACAATTTTTTACGCAAAGAAATAAATTCAAACAAATCGTAAACCCCCCCTTAGTTTAATATTCCTGCATATTTGAATGATCATGCAAATGTTTGAGTATATTAACTCATATTGATTTGAGTTGCTTACATAACAGTCTTGTTACTTTTTTCCTTTTGATTTCTTTGAGTGATTTGATTGAAGAATTGTGTAGTACAAATTGAGTTAAAAGCTTCTCTATAGATTGTGGTTAGTAGAGGAAAAAAGAATCAATCTAGATGAATTCATTTCCTATGGGATCAGTTTGATTGATTATTAGTGTTTCTTGTTGTTATAAGAATTCACTCAAGGTGAATTTTGATTGTTACATTGTTGAAGAGATAGTTGTAGAAATTTTTTGATTGTTTTGAATTATATAGTTCCACCGATTCCAAACCCAAAGCAATATCTCCAACAAAAACTTTTATAAGATTTCACAAAACACTAGTGTTATCACGATTTTCGGGTGTCAAGTCAATAATTAGGCTTGAACCTTTCAATCTTTGATAATCTCTATTTTTTCTTGGGAAGGGCAAAATTGAGAAAAAACCCTTAGAGTTTCTAAGTTCGGGGGTCGCTTTCACTACGGGAAGGTGTTAGGCACCCGCAATGATTATAGAACCTTTTTCCTAGTTTTATATCTACGCTTTACTTTTGTTGCCTACTTATTGAAAAAGAAGTTTTATTTGAGTGAAGAATGGGGGAGAGAAGATGATTGAGAGTTTATTTTTATTTGACTTGGAGGAGTTTTAACTCATTGCCTACGTACCCTTTTAAGGGATCAAAACCAATCGTAGTTCATTCTCAAAAATTGTTTTTGTTTTTGTTGGTTGATTTTAAGTTTGAAAAAGGAATTTTGAAGAATGGAGATGAGAGGCCTCAAGGGCATGAGATTTGGAAAATGTGAGGTGGAATTAGTTATTTTGCAAAATAAAGTCTAAGTATGATTAAATGAAAGAAAAATGAGGAGTTTTGACTCCTATTTTTTGGAAAAAGGTTTTCAAGTGAGGTTATTCACATTTTTGTGGGAAAATGATTTTTTGTCTAAGCGTTGTAAAACCTAAGCATACATCTAAACATACATTCCCTAATCATGCATCTAGAATATCCATGTGGGGTGTGTGCATGTGTCGGTGCTTGTGTCGGTGTACATCACTTATAGTGTCCATAGTCCTTTACATCGAGTCCTAGATACATGCTATGGTCTTGCAAGAAATTAAAAGGAAACTAATCTACCTAAAATTATTACAAACCCATTTGATATAGAAATGAATAGGAAAAATAATGCCTAAACTATGAGATGGATGAAATATGAAGTTAAATGGTTAGTATCATAAGGCATAAAAATGGTAAAAGAGGTAAACAAAATTGAATAGAATAGCAAAAAAGAAAAGAGCAATGAAATGAAATAAAATGGCAAAATATACCTAGAATTAGGTATAACACTTAGACATGCATATGGCTTATAATTCCCTCATCATAGCCATTTTTAAAAGAGATTTGATTTTAAGCTAGAATGTGAGGATCATAAGAATACACACAAGCAAAGCATTATATCATATTCCTAGAGATATTTTCACACATTATTTCTCATGCAAAAATATCACAATATGTAAAAAATGCATCAAGAACATATATGAAATTTAATGAGCAAGAATTAAAAGAACAAAGTAAAGGAAAATAAATGCAAAAATAAGCAAATAAATTCTAACACTTAGAGGAAAAATTAAAATGATAGGGAAATTTTTTTAGAAATTTTTTTAGAAGCATAAAACGCCAAGAAAGTGTAAAAAAGTATTTAAAACACAATTAAAAAGCAATTAAAAAGAGGCTCAGCAGGATTTAATCTGTTCCGCTGGATGAATCCAGAGGTCCAGATCTAACTCCCAAGATCACATCACAGCCACTGGATCAAAGATCAAAGGGTCCAAAAAAAAGCACAAAAGATAGTGTAAAATGCAGGAAGCACAGTGACCGTTAGATCAAAGATCTAACGGGATCAAAGATCTAACGGTTCAAACAGAAGATATAACATATTCCACACAAAAAATCACACACAGGATTCAAAATCAAAACACACAGCAGCCATCAGATCTTGGAACGATCCAGATCTGATGGTTCACAATACGAGGGAGCACAACAAGAGCACGCACGCGCGCGCGTGGGAACGGAGGGAGTATATAAAGGAATTTCATACAAAAAAACTCACAAAAACAAACTCCTTCTCTCTCTAAGTCACACTTAGAGAGAGAAGCTCTCCCCTCTCTCTAAAAAAGGTTCGCCGGAGAAGAAGGTGGAGGAGTTGGCTCCGGCGCGGCGGCCGGCCGGTTCCCGGCGGCGGCGCCACCGTGCCGGAAAATTCAAACTACTTTTTTTTCAAAATTTTTATACCAAAAACTTCGTCTCCTCCTCCTCTACACAAATCCGGCACTAGTTTTAGAAAGGGCTGAGAGATTTGGGCTAGATCTACACTTGAACTTCGACAAATTTTCACAGTTTTTTTGAAAAAAAAACTACGGATATAGATATCCTTTTTTCTCTAGAGTCCGAATCCGGCCTCGAAATTCTCAAAATCCGAACACAAGAGCCTAGATCTACCAATCTTTATCCGTAACAAACTTTTTCACATGCAATTTCAAGCAAGAAACGCGCGGAAATGGCTTAGAAAGGAAGGAGAAACGCGTTACCTCTGTCGTAGAACGGAGAAAAAAAGATAATCGGAAAACTTCGAATCTCTCCTCTTCTCTTTTGCGCGCGCGTTTCAACTCCGTTTGTGGTTGTTTTTGCTCAAAAAAACCGGTACGTTTTGGTGTTGATGTGATGATTCGCGGTGGTTTTGAGTGAATCTGGTTCGGATTTCTTGATTTTGTGGTGATTGGAGTTGATTCTAAGCAGATCCGGTTTAGATCTGTTGATTTTGGTGATGATGTGTTCTTGGTGTTGTTCCTCTTTTTTTTGAGATTTTTTCTGTTTTGATTCTGTTATGGATGAGAGAGAGAAAAAGATTCTGTTTGAGAGTGATTGATTCTGATTTTTTTTTTTCGACTGATTGTGATGGATCTGACCACATTTACTATTTATAGCCTGTCATGTGTATTCCTGGACCAATGGGGTAATGCCACCTGGAATTGGACTTAGGGACTTTCCTGCAAAATAAGAAAATTGAAGGACTTGACTGCAATTTACAAAAAGGACCTAAAAAATGCAATTTTAAAAAGTATTGGACTAAAATGCAATTTTAGAAACTGTTTCAGGACTAAAATGCAATTAAAATAAAATTGGACTAAAATTGGCAAATTGGACAAAACGTAAAGAGAAACCGAAATTTTGACAGGAAAAGACAAAAATGCCCCTAGGGACTAAACTGACTCAAACTGACTCAGATGCAATTTTGAAATGACTTTTTAACAAATACTCCACAATGATTTGTAAAGCAAGTTGAAAAGACTCAGATACAATCACAAGGACTAAAATGGGTTCCACTGCAGGAAATGACCAAAATACCCCTTTGTATGATTTTTGAAATAAAATGCAAGAAAAGTAATGCAATGATTCAGAGAGTTTTCAAATGACTTGTAATGCAAGAAAGACATTTTGGATAGCTTTATGCAAGAAAATCATGATTGAACATACTTTGAGACAGAGACAGTAAAATATGCAGATGAAAAGAGAGTAAAGGTTCGGAGTAAAATAACAGCAAATTGACAAATATCAGTGGTAGAAAATAAATTTGAATGAGTATTTTTAGGTCCAAAATCAGTGTACAACAACTAGCACATAGGCTTAGGACATAGCATGCATACCATTTGTCCATATAAAAATGTTCAATTTTTCGAAATAAAAAGTGTTCCATCAAACACGTAGAAACACCCCCCAAAATGTCATAGTTGAATTTGGTAATTAAACAAATAGGTAACATAATAAAAGAATCCTTCGACGTCACCCAACGAAGCAATGAGAGTAAAATTCCAATACAAGGTACTTGACACGCAAGCCAATCAAATAACAACGTAAATATAAAATAAAAGAAAGTCTTCCAAACACGAATATAAATAGCTCCTTGGCACTACTTCTCACATGTTTCTTGCGCCTGCGCGTCATCCTAATCGTCAAGCACAAATACATGAAAGGGGTTGAGTAATCAAGTTTCATAATGTATAATAATAAATTAGACAAACACTATAAATCATACAATATCTTTCACAAGGCAATAAGTTTTCTTCCAAGGGACACACTATCACTCACATGAATACACATTTCATAACAACACATGCACGCACAATTCCTACAACACTTCTATTTCACTTGGTACCATCTAGCTACAAACAAATAGCATGGAACATGGCACTATGCTCTTGTAAGTGAGACAAACAGATTCAGGTTCTCATATATTTACTCGACTCAGCCCAAAATTCATATACATCACATGCAAAAATATACAGTGGTTGCACGTCAACTCCAAACAATATGGGAATCATACTTGCCATTTGTTACATTCACTATTAGACACATAACTTAATCGAACAATTCTCACCCTTATCTTGATCATATTATGTCCATTTGTTGTTTCCAATTTTAATTAGTCATTAAAAAATTTGTTGTAATGCTTGTTTAGAACTCCAACCCTCATTCTCTATACTATACCTCATTATATTGTCATTTAAAGCTTAGGATTATCCATCAATTAATTTGTACATTCCATGTGTATATAATGGGGAGTTCAGTTGGTCAACTCAATAATCAGCAATGTTAGTGTATACTTTCCATGTGTATTTGTGGCCAATCAGTTTATTGAAAAAGCATACACAAATGATCAAGAATTTTATTTGAAGTGGTGATGTCAACCAACAGAAGATCTGCACTACAGCTTAGAAAATGGTGTGCAAGCCTAGAGAGGAAAGAGGGTTAGCTGTAAAATTCCTTTTTTGTTGAATCAAGTTTCTTTTCTGCATCTTTGTTAGAAGCCTTCCACTTCTGAAGAGCAGTGGGCTGTCTTAGGTAGGGGCAAGTTCTTCAGAAAGGGTAATCCTATTAATCATCATATCACCTCATCTGTTTGGCATGGCATGAAGCATCATATTCATCCTATCTTTCAAAAGGCTACCTGGACCATTGGTACTAGGGGAAAATGTTCATATTTGGACTGGTAGATGGTTAGCTAGACCTATTGTGGATACTTGACATATCTCTGAGCAGTTACATAGTTCTCTCGATATGAAAGATGGAAGATGGTTTGTGGAACATTTCTGATTATTTTGTCCAAAAAGATGTTACTTTGGTGCAACAAATCATAAACATCACTTTAAGTATGGAGCCTGGCCCTGATAAGCTTAACCATTTTGGCCTACGATTAGCTATATTAAGATCAATATAGATGGTTCTTCATTTGGTTCACCTTCAAGTGGAGCAATTTGAGTGGTTTTCAAGGACCATTAATCACATTTTCTAGGAGTACTCGTGCAGAATATTGAACATGCTTCTCCTCATGCAACTGAATTTAGTGTTGCGATGTATACAATAGAAAAATATGTTGCGATGTAGGCAATACAAAAGCTTTCAATACGCACTCAGCTGTTCTCTGGACATTGGGTGTAATAATTGTTTGTTGTTAGCTAAGAATTTTCCTTGTACTTTCACTCACACACATGGTGGCTGATGCTTTGGCAAAAAATAGTCAAAGTTTTGTATCTTTCCTTTGCTTTCTATTGATAGCCTAGGATTAGATTGCTCTATAATTATCATGTGAATTTTTGTCAAGGGTTCAACCCCTCTGCTTATTAATTTTGTTTGCTTGATAAAAAAAGTGTATTTGATCAGTTTTATTGAATTTACTAAAAGAAATAGATATCTGCATATATAAATATCATTATATTTGCATTTGTATCAACTAACTAATAGGTGATTAAAATTTCGATTTATTTTATCCGCGGATTGTAGATACTTGTTAAATCATATGTCTCATGCCCATCACACATATCCACAAATACGAACTTTTTCCCATCCCAAAATGAAGGGTATATCTTAGCATATCTTACATTTTAAGTTGTGCTTATTAATATTAGTTTTCCCTTTAAAAATGTGAAAATATTTTTTTTACAAGAAAACAAAACTAACTTATCTAAAGAAAAAAGTTCAAAAGGATTAACTTATATTTAATTTTATTAATAATAGATTTAAAAATGAAAACGTCTCTGGAAATATTAAGAGTTTATTTTACCTTTTTTTTTAAAATAAATTATTAGTTTTGTTTTGATTCTTGTTGTTTTATATTAATCCTAGTAAAATATATTTATATTAAAATTAGTCTTTATAATATGTCATGCATTTGATTTTAACCCTCAAAATAAGGACTAAAATGAGTATTACAAAAAATGATTTCAAAATGATCATATTTTGCAAGTATCAAAACAAAACTCAAAGTTCGTCAAGAAAAAAAACTCGAATGACTATAAACAAGAAGATATATATTTGTAAGGACTAAAAATTTAAGTTGGGTGTTAGGTTCGAACTCTGACCCCTGCATATTTTAAGCTATGATTCTACCAACTGATTTAAACTCACGGGGACAAATAAAAAGTATTTTTTTAATAGAGATTAAAACAACAAAAAAAAAGTAAATTTTCAAGGACTAATGTTGTGAATCCGGTTTCAAACAAACCTTCACACCAATGAAATAAACCAATGATGTGTGGAGCAAGTGATAGTGATAATCAATGAGAGCAAATGGTCTCCAACCAAACAACAACAAAACAGCCCTAAGCTAGTATATAGCAAAACCACACAAGAGCTAACAAGCATAAACAAGATAAGCAAGAAAGGAAGAACAAAACACCGAGAAGATTGTTGACCCAGTTCAGCCAATATGGCCTAATCTGGGGGAGAGAGCAGCTCTCCAATCCAATATGAGAAAGTGTTACAAAAGGTTACAAGACTCTAGCCTTCAAGCTTTACACATGAACAAACCCTAGATCTACCCTTTGGTATTTTCCCACTCTCACACTATGAACCCTAAAACCCAAGGTGATTACAATGTTTTTCCCAACCTAAGAGACACTCTCAACAAAGACACTCAACCCATTTGGTTCCCTCCTTTGCTATCCAAGTTCTCTCTACAAAGCTCATACAAACTCTCTTAAGTTCTTCTACAAAAAAAAGCACAAGAACACAATATATACTAGTCTTCCCCTGAAGAAATCGTGTCACGATTTTCCTAGATCGTGTCACGATCTGCAACGGTCCCCAGGTTGACAAGTCCTTATCAATGATACTTAACGAGCAAGTTTCTGAATCGTGTCACGATTTCCCAAGATCGTGCCACGATTTGGCGTCCTGCAAACTAGCTCACGGCCACTTGAAATCGTGTCACGATGCCAAAATCGTGTCACGATTTCTCTGTTCTTCCAGACCACAAATTGGAAGCCAATATCAACATTTCTCCACCTTGACTTCTAATTTGGTGGTGATGTCAGTTTAACCATCAACCACCATGCTGCTCTCTCCAAAAGGGAATTACTCTTCGACAAACTTGATCAAGTCCAAGCAATGCTTGAATCTTGATCGAGGCAATGACTTGGTGAACACATCCGCCGGATTCTCCTCCGATGCCACTTTCTCAACCACAATCTCTTTGGTTTCAATCATGTCTCTAACAAAGTGCAGGCGAATGTCAATGTGCTTTGTCCTTTCATGATACACTTGATGATTTGCCAAGTGAATGGCACTTTGACTATCACAATGTATCTTCACACATTCTTGAGTAATTCCTAACTCACCAATCATCCCTTTCAACCATATGGCCTCCTTCACACCTTCAACAAGTGCGATGTACTCCGCTTGAGTTGTAGATAATGCCACCAAGGATTGTTGATTTGCCTTCCAACTAATAGCCGTGCCATAAAGAGTAAACACAAAACCCGACAAGGATTTTCTAGTGTCCACATTGCCCGCATAATC